>NW_028277047.1:6530109-6843872 GCF_059951505.1 Python bivittatus | reverse complement strand
TTTTCATGTGCCTCTGGGCGCTTTTTTAAAAATAATCCCTACATTTATTGTTAAAAATACAGAGAAAATAGGAAAAAAGCAAGATCAAACAAACTGAAAGACTGCCATGTTTCAATTTTAAAAGACCACAGTGAAAAAAAGGAAAAGTAAATCACATTTACATGATACATTCTCCATTTCCCTTCCATTTGTATCCCCAATAGCTAGCTACAGTTTAGATATTTGAACTTTGCATCAAGCATTAGTAAAAGATGTTACTTTCTAACTGAGACCTCAAAACCGTATTCCAGGTGTCTAAATCTCCCTTGCTCTGTGATATATTGTATGTAAGGGAGCCATTCCTGCTTGAATTGAGTTAAACTTCTATTGCAGATAGATAGATATAGTCAATTTTGACACAAGCATATTCTCCAATTTTAATCTCCCACTCTGATGTCAAAAAGTATGTTTTTTCCCAATCTTGTGCTAGGTTTATTCTCCTGTGGTAAACAGGTATCTTAATAAATGGTTGCATTTTTCATAATTTTATATTCTGGAATTATATTGAAGAGAAACGTCTGTGGTTTCAGTCCAAATTGTAGTTTTAGATTTTGTCGGATTTTTTAATGTATTTCTTTCTAATACTTTTTTTTTTTTTTGCATGACCACCACATGTGGTGGGTGCAGTCTTTTCGAGCTGCCTACGAAGGGCGGGCTACGTTGATTCTCTCCAGAGCATCTCCCCGTTCCTCGCCAGCCTCCCTGGCTGCTCACACTTCCCAGGGATGAGAAAGTGCCATGCGAGGCTCCTTCGGATTTACAAAAGTCAGAGAGCTGCTGCACGCTGGGGAAAGTGCTTGTGCGCTGGAAGGGACTGCATTCTCACACCCACTTTCTCTCTCTCTCTCTCTCTCTCACACACACACACACACCTCACTAACTAATGCAAAAAGATCTTTCCAAAACCCTGCAGCAGTGTGGCTGCCTGCCCCTCCCAATGTGCAGTCATGACCCAGGTAATTATCCTGGGAATGAACTGATGCACCGGATAGCGTGGAAGCTGCAGGCCACTGAAAACTCGTTGTCCGATGAAGACCACCACCTGTCCATCCACCGCATTTCTCTCAGCCGCTTAGGCGACCACCGATTTCGTCAAAAGTGCCGAAATGCTCTTTCACCAACGAGAATGAAAACGGGTAAGAATGAATAACGGAGGGCCTTTTTCCTTCCGGCCCCCGAGACAGGCTGGAGAACGAAGCCTTAACTGATGGGTTGTTGATCGCCACGAGTGCAGAAGCTGCAAATGTATAACTACAACCTCAGTCTATTCAAACGTCCTGATCTTTAAAGACGAGGTCATTTTCACCCCGGGCCCAAGCCTGTGGAACTCTGCACCACTGGAAATAACCCAGATGCACCATCCCCAACTTCTAAAGCACTACAAAAATGTCTGTGTTTCCAACTGTGCTCTATCAAGGCTGTTTTTGGCTTTTATTTTAAGCTGCAGCTGCATTTTGCTTTTTCTGCAGCGCCTGGGTCTACTTTTATTTGCATTTCAGATGCCAGGTGATCGTTTTGGCTAACAGGTAAGCCAACAAGAGATTGCTTAGAACAGCATCCCAACCAGTGCAAACCTGACCCTTTTATACAAATTTGGCAGAGGCCAAGCGGAGTGCATTGCATTTTTTGACCGCTTCCGGTCAATTTCCGACAGCTTCTAGCATGGTTGGGTTCACGCAACAAGTGGGACCAAATGTGGTTGCAGCACTTTTAGCCAGCTCTTTTCTCAACCTGTTGAGTGACCATCCCATCCCCTTAAAGCAGAAGATGCTTATTGGAGCATCACTTTTTTTGCTAACCCAGATTTAACATGTCGTGTGAATGCAAAGACTGTGACATTTATGACATGGAGGGACTGAGCCCCCGAGTATTAGACTTAGAGGACAAATTCCCAATAAGATTCTTCTAGGCCAGTGTTTCTCGACCTTGGCAACTTTAAGATGTGTGGACTTCAATCCCCAGAATCCCCCAGCCAGCATCGCTGGCTGGGGGATTCTGGGGATTGAAGTCCACACATCTTAAAGTTGCCAAGGTCGAGAAACACTGTTCTAGGCTGCATAGCCCACAGCGTTCATCCTTGAAAGTAGGTCTAAAAGGAGAATTGAAAGTCACAATGTCTTCACTCGCTCTCTTACACAGAGCTGATGTTTAAAAGGAAATCAGCTGCTTCACACATTGTGAACACTTTGTACCAACGCAATCAGTGTGGTGGTAACAGTAGCCGGCCGCTTCTGACTGAAGTTCTCCCTGAAGGATATTGACCTCCGAAACATGTGTGAATCCTCAGCTTGCTGCACCCGACTCTTAACTTTTTAAAATATGATTTTATTTTAGAAAAATCAGTGGGAGATGGGCTTCGGGCAAAGAAAGGTCGGCTTCATTTTTATTCCCCAGAATAAAATGAAGGGGAGCCAGATGGATTTGTAGCAATTCCTAGAAAACCAAAATGGGTGGAAATGTTTAGTTCTTTGGTGATGCTGCTGAAAATTTTACTCCAGAATGGTTGTGCAATTACAACAACTTTATTGGACGAGCACCACATATGAAAGATCCCTTTTGCAGACATCTTCCCCAATGACCTGGAAGAATAATTATCACACACACACACAAACACACACACACACAAATTTAGTGCCAACAGTGTCTTCCAACACATTTTTTAAAATTAATTTTAATTCTACTTTGGAAAGGGCCCGGCCATGTTGGGCGTGCCCCAGATACAAGGCTCCCCACGGTGCCAGCAACCTGCCGCTCCCCATCAGAACCATCTTTCACCTCCCATCGATGCGCTGGGGACGATGGGAGGTGAAGTCCGCCCCAACCTGGTCGCCGCTTGAGGATCCTTCTGCCCTTCCTTCGAATGCTCAGGGCCAAGAAAAGGAGATGTTGGATGAAAAGTGCCCTTTTGGCGGCTTCAACCCCCAGCGTCAAATTACTTAATAAGCCCTGACTTCTTGCTGCCTGCCAACTGTGAAAGGGCCTTTGAAGCTGAATTAATTAGCGGGAAGGCTGATTAGCCATCCATTAACTGGAGATCTTTTGGCCAGCTCCAGAGGATAAAGGCAGAAACCCTTTGGAGAGGCGTCAATCGAGGGCCTGAGGATCCTCCGCCTCGGGAGGTGGGAAACCTCGTAAATGGTCTTGCTCCCACCCACGGTGGGTTCCCACAACACGTCGAACCAACTTAGCAAAAGACTGAAGATTTGCACAGCATGCCAAGCGACTCAGTTTAAACCCAGTCCTTTTTTCCTGCCTGCACTGGTCGTCTGAACCCAGCCCCAAAAGTGCGCTGAGAATTCAAACTCTGGCGTGCCCCAAGACAACCGGATGAATTCAAGAATCAAGTTGAAGAGGTTGTGGGAATCCATCAGAGAAGCCCCCACGCCTGAAAGAGCCTCAGACCAGATAAAGGCGTCCTCGGCCGGGCGAAGGGGCAGAACGCTGTCTGCCCAATTGTCAGTATGATAAAGGCTCCTGTTTGATGCCCTGGGTGATGTTGAGCCATTTTAGACCCCCAAGCTCAGCTGGAAGGACACCTCCAGCTCCATTTGGTCTCTATTTAAATCAGTGCTTGATTTAGAACCATGAGGACTAGCCTCTTACTTTTCAAGCAGCAAAGCAGATACCTTGCAGGTGAAAGCACCACCTTCGCTCCCAAGCGTAAGAAGCCTTGTGCCAGATGGATTAATGGATCTGACTTGTGCAGATCCTCTGAGGTTTCATTTAACTCCCAGCCCCACCCGTTAAATTATATTTAGCTAGCATCTAACATACTAGGCTAGGCTTAAATGGGGTTAGAGCTTGTGCAGTTCAGCTTGGCATGGAAACTCCGACTTTGTCTTAACATGTGTGAAGCAGATCATCCTATCAAGCCACGTATAATTTATTTGTTTGGGCATGGTGCGCTATGGGAAGACAGCACTTATATTTTCCTAACCCAGGCTTAGCATGTTGTGTGAATGCAACCAATCTAAAACTTAGCTAATTAACCTACTGGTTCAACTTTGCTTCCCTAAGGTGGATCTTAAAACCAGTTCTATGCTTTTGAAGGGGTGTGTGAGAGTAGATCTCAGTCTTGAACGTCTCGTTCTTGAACTCCCCGCCCCCCCCCCCCCAAACACCACTCTGTGACACAGAAACGTCACTGCAGGAGCTCCATTCATTTCTACACAGGTTTGGCTAAGTTCTACCTTCACAACGGCCTTGCAAAGTCGTCCAATGCTTGCCCCTTTGTTGAGGAAATCTGATGCAAAACAACTGGGGAAGAGAGTCACGGAGGCTTCAACGGCTGGAAACCCAAGGAGAATTTAAGATCCCATCCATTCCATTCACCGTGGTTTGGTCATGGAAAAGGAAAGCCATTTTAATCTTTGCTTCTCTAGGATCTGGAGGGCCCTCATATGATTGCATTCACACAGCACAGACTTGCCTGCTGGCTTAACACATTGTCTGAGTGTGTGAAGCCTAAAGGAACCAAACCACAAAACCTAACTTAGCTTAAGGCTCACCAGGTTCAACAGGGTTTACAAATGCATCTGCATTTGTCCTAAAGAGTTTTCTTCTACACAAACACAGCCTTGGCCCTTCTCACACACCCTGCCTGATCCAGTCTGTCCAGCCTGGCATTCGGTTCCCAGCACGTTTGAAGTAAAAAAAACTTTCCAAATGGTTTGCAAAGGGCCCCAAACACCTTTAGAACCAGCCGCTTTTAGTGGCGGGGGCGGGGGGGGGGCTTGGGACGGGCTCAGGGAGTCAAAGGAAGCCTGTCCCGGATGCACCAGTGTTGCTTGAGGGTGAGGCAGTCAAGAGTGGAAGAAATTGTCGAACATTGTGTGAAGATGAATTGCAATTGTTCACAGCCACATCTACAAAGCTTGCAGCACTTGCTTAGGAAAGAAAAGGTGGGGAGAAAGAAACATTTCCTGTGTGCAGAAATGCATGGCAACGGAATACACGTCTCTTACACAATGTTAAACAACAACACTTGGGGTATTCCCTGTTTTGATGGAGGGCAATCTTCCCCAGTGTACTCCTTTCCCAATCAACGGGACTACAATTCCCAGCATTCCTTCTGCCAGGAATTAGCTAAGCACATTTGGAGCTAGTTAGCTCCTGGATGGGAGACCACTAAGAAATCCCAGGGCTGGAAGCTACCTGGGAAATATCCCAGAAAAAGATAATAGCTGTTGCCAAGAGTCCAGCTTAGCTCACGGGAAACTTTGTTATTAACATTTAGGGAGGCAAAGAACATTTGGGTGACCAGCCCTCCCAACTGCCCTCGAGGCCTGAAAATGTTACTTCCTCCAGAGCTACAAATACTTGAGAAAGCAGTTTTTGCAAGCTCCAACCTGGCTGAGCAATTTTTTCCCTGATTGCTCAAAGGTAGAGATTTTGTACTTCCCAAAAATGCTTACACAGAGCTCAACTCAAACAAAACCCATCAAAAATACATTTAGAAATGCAATAGACATGTTTCAAAACACTGATTTAAATACATATTTCCCTTTGGGAGCTAATAGAAACCCACCAAGGATTTCTTTAGAGCAAAACATCATGTGCTCTCTCTGAATTCATTCCCAATCCGCTTGTATATTTGGGGAAAAAGTGTATCCCAGCTCCCTTATAGAAACACGGTACTATAAACAGATTATTGGACAAAGCATGTAGCAGAATTGCACAAATCAGGAATAAGTTGGGCACCGAAAAAAATTTTTTTTTTAATTTGCAGCAAAAAAATTATGGAAGGCTTCCATAAGCCAAGGCACGCAGCAATTCATTCCCTGCTAACGTCAATGTAACTTATAAAACATTAAAAAGAAAGAAAGAAAATAAATTATTGCAAAAACAAAAAAAGCAGATTCACAGCAAACTGGGTCACATGAAAAATAGTGGCTTGTTTGTTCTTCTGTGTTCAAGTTGCCATTCTCTGTTCCACCCAAATAATTTGCGTGTTTCCTTTTCACCAAAACCGGGTTCACACAATACATAGATCAGGCTGTTGTGAATTTGGACACCCGCTCTGCTTTGTTAAACTGGGTTTAAAATTTGGTACTACGTGTAAAGCCGACCAGGCAGCAGCCTTGAGAGTGGTCTGTATTTCTGTTCCTGGCAGGAGCCATTTACACATCTTGTCTCTTTTAGGCTCTGTCTAAACTTGATCTAGATCTTGAGCCCCAGTTCTGCTTTCCAACTGTATTTTTCCTGCATTTCTGCATCTGGCTCGGCCAACCAATCCTACAGAGATTGCACCCCTTTTCTGCAAACTTTCTGCTGCTCTTGCCAAACTACTGCCTTGATCCCGAAATTTTCATTTTCGACCCAGATGGCTGCAGTTTCATGCCCTGCTTTGCAAGCTTCCCAGACACCCAGTTTGGCCACTCTGGGAAGCGGAGGCTAAACAGCCCCAGCAAGTTTCCTTTTGTATCTGTGCAGTCTGCAAATCTGAAAAACAGAGCAGTCATCAAGAGCCACAGGGGACCAACTCACATTTTTTAATGAGCGGATATAAGGAAGAGGAGATGTGCGACAGGATATTAGCGTAAAGTGACATCTGCAATTTTGCAAGCTTTGGGAATCAGGCCTTCATCCCGGAAACCATCCTCCGCCCAAAGTTCAGGAACCCACAAGTTGTCCCTGAGCATGTGCAGAGGGCCCATTTTTAAGGAGTGGCAGCCAGACTCTGCACCTCTGGAAGTTTTGGACTGGGCCCAGACTTGGTACCTCCTGTTATAGAACTGGTTTTTCCAATCTGGCACCCTCGGGGGGGGGTAGGGTAGGACTACAATGCCCAACATGCCCCACTGGTGGCTTGGGCATTCTGGGAGCGGATGTGCTGTTGCTTCTGGAAATCGTTGGGTTGGAAAAGTGCTAAGAGGCAGGAAAGGAATGGTTCTCCAAAAATCCCGTCACCCCTGCTTGGAGTTACTGGAACAATGGGCTTTGTAGTTAAGCCAGACTGAAGTTTTCTTGCTTTGTTAACTTGCCTCAGTTAACACAGCAAATATTGCTGCTTTCCTCCAGCCAAGACAAAATGCAGAAGAACCGGACTCCAGCACTAATAATGTAGCTGATAATATAATTATTCAGTGCCTTTTAAAGCCCCTGAAAATCTGTTTTGGGGCACAGGACTCGCGGCCTCAGCACACACCTTGTTGGCAACTCTGCTGCCTATAAGCATTAGGAGGGCTGCGGTTTCCTGTCCTTCTTTGGTATAATAATAATCATATAGCTGGCCTGCTACCCTGGCATCCTCTTTATTTAGAAGAATAAATAAAGAATAAAAATAAATCAACACAGCACATTTCTGTAACCGAGTGTTTGGTTTGGAAGGGGGCCCACGTGGCCATCAAAAAAGAAGAAAGTTGGGATTACAGAAACATCTTGGGAGTCTTTGAACATCGTCAGAGAATAACTTCACCCGTTTGTCCCCAGATTAATGCCGTTTTTTTCCCACCTGACCCGCCTTCCTAAAGAGGGAAACTGTGTTGCATGAGCCCCCCACACACGCGCCCTTTCAACCTCCACCAACAGCCTAAACAGGTTAGCTAACACCTCTGCGCCAGGCAGCCTTGCGTCCCCTGGAAGCGTCAGGATGAAAATCTCCCAATATTCTAATAATATTCTAATATGCGGGAACACGTGGCTCCAAGAAGCAAAGCTGGGGAGGCATGTATTTGGCCTTCAGCCAGTGCTCACGCCTCCTCCTACACGTAAGGGCTCCAAGCACAAGAGTCTGCTCTGGTGTCCTTGGAGAATGCTGGTGCAAAGTCACAGGCGTTCCACACACGTGTGCACACACACACACCCTCGCCTGGTGGAGACGCCTTCCCTCTCTCCCATGCGCGCCCGTCCAGCCTCCTCGTCCCGAGCAAGGGAAGCAGCTGTGGAATGCTTGAAGGGCGCACCAAGAGCCGGGGGCTTTGCCAGCGCATGACTCAGGACTGACAGAGGGGAGAAGGATGTCCAGCCTCCCAAAAGGCCGCCTGGCCGGAACTCCAGGCCCAAACCGACTCCTTCTTCACAGGAGCAAATTCAGCAGAAGGGGTTCAGCTGCAAGGAAGAAGCTGCCGCACGTGGGGTGCACCCCCCAGCGTCGGAAGTCAAAGGGAAACAGAGCACGCGTTTCAAACGGGACATGGCGGCTGCATTCGTGCAACACGCAGGGCATGGTGTGTTTGCACCTGGGGGCGGGTTTTGCCAGTGTCACCTCTTGAGCAACCCAGCCCCCTTGGGGAAGGTTGGGGCTTGGGCTGGCACACTGGCTGAACCCAGGAACTGGGTGAATTCAGGCACTGGGTCAAGCATGCTGTGGGAATCCAGCCGTTCCACTGCTGTGGCGGCTGTGAGGGATCTGAAGCAACAGGCCAGATCTGAAATATGGCAGGGTGTCATCTCAGTTGCAGATCTGAGCCACAGACCCCCTCTTCTGAGATGGCCTACAGGGGCCTGGGCAACTCGCACCCCTCGCCACTTCACACCCATGAACTCTGGAAGTGCAACATCTGATTGTCATGGTTTTAAAGAGAAACAAAAAAGACAAAAACAACCTTGGATCTGAGTTCAACTCCTGCAGGCTTCAAAGGGAGTGGGATTTCCTTGTGACCTCCCATCCAAGGACTAATTAAGGCAACTCTGCACAGCTCCTGAGGCCAAATAAGGGCCCAGAGGTCCTGCTGAAGCAAGGAACAAGGTGCAAAACCTGTTGGGGGGTGGGATGCTAAGAGAGAGCCCCAGCAATCCTTCACAAAACTATCTGCACCCAACCCTTGCCCACATCGGTGTGCGTAGAAAGCCCACTGTCCAGCTGAATCCCTCCAGATGCACTGGACTACAACTTCAAGCATCCCCTGCAGGGCTTCAGTTATGGGAGTTGCAGTCCAGTGCATCTGGGAGTCCACTGCCCTGGGAGTAGAACGAGATCCAGGTGGGCCCGGCGGCTACACGCTGGCTTCATTCACACACACTGGTCACTCCCAAACCCTAAACCAAGCAAACAAGCTGGGTTTACCCTACATTCAGAGCCACAATAAACAGAACATCAAACCAAGATCAGAATTCAGTTTCATGCGTTGCAGGCCTGTAGTTCTTAAGTCTTAACTGAGCCAGCGAAGCACGCCTCTCAGTCAAGCCAACCTCACTGAGTTGTTGTTGTGGGGAAAGGCGGAGGCTGCCGTGGCCCTGGGTGTCGCTAAAGGTCTCTGAGAAAATGCAGTAAGTTATTGCTGAGTAGCAGAGAGAGAGGGACTTAAAAGAGGGAGGAAGGGAAAGATGGAGAGAAGGGATGGATGGATGGATGGATGGATGGATGGATGGAAGGAAGGAAGGAAGGAAGGAAGGAAGGAAGGAAGGAAGGAAGGAGAGGGAAGGAGAAAAAACAAAAAGTTTTTTGGACAGAGATCAACTTACAGAAATGAGTGCTCAGAGAGATGGGTGGGCACCAGGCCTTTTGCTCAAGGTCCCTCAGTCCTGGCACTGCTACGGAGCCCAGCAACAGGCTGGCCCTCAAGATGCGTTGGCAGCCACACAGGAGCACATGCTTTGCGATTTCCTTGGCAGCTTTGCTTTGAAACTGTCCTCTAAATACTACCTGCAGGAATGCGTGGGAATCCCGGTCTCAACCTGTGTCTCCACCAGCTTGGAGAAAGGTGGACCAGGGTTGCGGAGCTCCCACCTCCCTTCAGCCCTCAGCTATGCTTTACAGTCTGGCTGACTTTACAGGGCCGTTGTGAGGACCCAGCAGCAGGAGCACCACATACGCCTACTCGGCATGAAAAGGGGCAGGTAAATGAGGAAAGATCCAGCAGAGCAATACTGTACTACTGCTGCAGACTGCGGGATGGGAGAGACTCAAATCACCAGAGTGCAATCAGCAGTCTGGAGCCGGCTGCTTTTTTTCCAGCCCAACCCACCTCACAGGGCTGTTGTGAAGTTAGCCCAGGACAGCCGGAAGGACGCTGTGGTTGGATGCACCCAGCACCCTAAGCCAGCCTAAAACTAATGTGCTTTGTGGGGTTGCATGAACCAGACCACGCATTCATCAGCCACAACAGCGTGAATTTCTTTCTTGGGTCCTGCTTGCTAGGGGAGAAGAGCAACGGGGCGCTGCCAAGCCTGGCCGAGGGCTTCAGGTGTTGTGGGAACCCACCCAGGCAAGGCAAGACCTAGATCCAGTTCAAGTGTGGTTTTTTCCCAGCACTCTCTGCTTCCATCCCGCGCAGGAATCCCTGGGCGGCCTTTGCAACGTCTTTGTATGGTAGAGCAAGATTATTATTAATCTTTTAAAGCAGGCCTTTGTGTTCGGAAATGGTGGGTTAGCGCAGTTATTTTTAGGCATGTTTGTGTTGCTTT
Organism: Python bivittatus; assembly: GCF_059951505.1. Taxonomy (NCBI): domain Eukaryota; kingdom Metazoa; phylum Chordata; class Lepidosauria; order Squamata; family Pythonidae; genus Python; species Python bivittatus. The sequence continues at coordinate 6,833,486 of NW_028277047.1, read as the reverse complement.
GGGGGCTCAAAACTACTGACACGAAAGCAGATAACATCCAGGACTCTTTTGCTCCAACACACCACGTCCTGCAAAGCATGCTTCCGCTCGGCCCCCACGCCTTGCCACCGATGCCCAGCCTGTTTATCCATGTTGCCCTCTTTCTTCAACCCTTTTCCTTCCCTCTCTCTCACTCTTCTCCTTCCCACGTACCCCCTAGGCCTTGTTGCAAAAGATCAGCTGAGTTGACACATTGCAAAACAGGACTTCCCCACATCCCCCCCCCCCCGTTGTCGGTTGTCGACAGATTGTGTAGCATCAACATTTATCAACACAGGCAGCTGCTCCTTGCCAAAAAGCGCAAGAGGAAAGAGAGCGCACACGGAGGCAGCGCGTTGCACGGAACAGGGGAGCAGAGATGCTCCTCCGTTGCCCGTTCTAAAAAAGCAGCAATCTCGGTCTGTCTATTTCAGGCCACTTCCCACCTGGGCACAAGCTCTCCTGAGACGCATTCTTCTTCCACGCGCATGCCAGAGATGCAGTCATTTTATACACCGGGCTCCACGCTGCATTGCACACGGTCTTGCCGCGCACACACGCCCTCCACAAGAAACACACAGCCGCGGATGGCATTCAAGTGTGTGCTGAGCACTAAGCTTCTTCTGGCGCATCACCCAAAGCAACAAAAATCTTTAATTCACAATCGACACAAACAGCCTCGGGGGGAGACAGAGTACCCAAAGCACGCTGGTTTCTTCAGCTTTACACACTTAGCACAGCCCCGTGAGAGGAGAGGCAACTGCACATCTGTCTTTGACAGACACGGGTCTCCTGATCCGATAGATTTGAGGTAGACTGGTTAAAAAATCCCTGATTTCTATTTAACAATAGCATGAGAAAATCTCCCCTCCCCCCTCACTCTCACTCACTCACACACACACACGGCAAGACAAATGCTGCTGCTGAGATTTTAACAAATGGGGTAACCAGAGGGGGTGAATTTCTCGCGAAGAAGACTTGTCCGTTTGAACCCACGCTGGCGATCAGCAGCGTCCCCGCAGCTTGGCTTTCAAGCGCTTCCTGTGTCCGCTCCTGCCGCCTCCCGCGCTAAGCTCCGCCGGGCAAACCCGGGTCTGCGAACGCCACCTGCGGCTGGGCTGGCACAACCCCGGCCCGGGTCAGGGCGGGGCCGAGCGGCAGCGCCGCCGATCCCCGGGGCTGGCCTGGCCCAACCCGCCTTCGGGGCCGCAGCAGCCGTGGGAGGCCGGCCGGGTCAACGCGGGGTTCAGGGTAACGTAGGAACTGAGAAGCGGGCTAACGGAGGAGCCGGAGGTTCGTGGCGACCGAATCGCCGAAACAGATGCCACAGAGCCGAAACCAGCCGGTCGCGACGGAGGGCCGGGGCTGCCTCTCCGCGGCGCCACGGGCGAAGCGAGGCACGCGAGGAGCCCGCTCCGCTCCTCGGAGAGCAGGACGGAGCGCCCTTCCCGTCCCCCCGAGAGCAGGCGGAGGGGCCCGGGCTGAGCTTCGCCGGGGAGGAACTGGGTTGCCCCACCCAGAAGCGAGACAAGGAGAAGCGCTCTGTGCGTGCGCCGAGGCTCGCGTTCTCCCTGGGCCCGCTTTACAACTCCGCGCGCGGGACGGGCAGGCGGCGATTCCCCGCGACCCCTCCTGCACCTCCAGGCGCCGCTGGGGCAGCGAGGGGTGCGACCCCCCAGCCCATCTCCCCCGGCACGGGCGGGGCTGCGCGGCACTCTGCTCACGCCCAGAGGTGCCCTCGGCTCGATGCCCACCGGACGAGCCGGGCGCGCCCCCCGCCGCCCTCGCGTCCCTTGCCCGCCTCCCCGCGAACGCGCGCCGCCGCTCACTCACCGCGGCTTCGGGGCGGCCGGACCCGCCGCCTGCCCGCCTGCGCGCCCGCTGCCCTGCCGCCCGGCCGCGGCTGGAACCCAGGACGCGCAGCCTCGGCTCGCCCGCGGAGGGAGCGAGGAGGCAGGAAGGCGGGCAGGAAGGCAGGGGCGGCGCGGGGGGGCGATCCGCCGCCCGCCGGCCCTCCCAGGCGCGCCGCCGCTCCCTGGGGGCGTCCCCGCCTCGCCGCGCCTCCTCGCCTCGCCGCGCCGCGCCGCGCCGGCTCGGCTGCCCCCCGCCCCGCCCCGCCCCGCCTCGATCGCCGTCGCCCGGCCGGGAGCAGGAGCAGGAGCAGGAGCAGGAGCAGGAGGCAGCGCACTGCGCAAGGAAGGCGGCATCCCCTTCGCGCGGGGAGGGGAGGGGAGGGAGGAGAGGAGAGGAGGGGGCGCGGGGGGAGAGAAGCGTCGTCAGCCCCCCTCCCCGCGGAGCGCCCTTCCGTAACCTCGGCGTCTCGTTTCTACCTCCAGGCTTCGGGGAAAGCAGGAAGAGTGCCTCTGGGCATATGCAGAGCGCTCCCCGTTTTCTGGGCAGAGAATAGCTGGCGCCGCGCCCGAAGAAGGGAGGGAGGGAGGGAAGGGATGGGCCACTCGGCACACCCAGAGGTGTCCCCACGAGTGAAAGTAACCCTCCCCGAAGCAGTTTGGGAAGCTGGGCTCTGGGTGAGCTGTGCAACATGGGCTGGGTTCCCTGGGCATCCCTTAAACCCGGGTAACAAATTCACATGGCTGCTCACCTGGGGACAAGGCTGAGCTCTTTTCATGCAACCCAAACGCTGGGCTGAGAAACTACGAAATGAGGCCAGCGGAGTTCGGCACGGTGCGTAAATGCAGCGCTGGGTTTTAAGTGACCTGGTTCAGAGCTGTGTGATCTGGGCTTCTGGGACAGACCAGCCCGAGTTTAAACAAATTCCCCATATTGTGGCTGAAGAGCACGCATGACCTACTTCACGCTGATGTGCAAGAACAGTGGCCGTGTTCTCACAATAAGCCAAACCAAAAACAACCCCAGCAATCTCTCTGCCCAGCGTAACATCCTCGGCTCCTGCAAACTCACCCTTTTTCTCCCTGCTTCTTCCAAAGCTTAGGGTGTGAGAGGTTGGGTTCCCACAACCCATTTAACTTGGTGGCTGAATTGACCCATTTGCACCAAGACACTGAAATGTCCAGGCTGGACTTCCACAGCACACGAAAGCCACAGAAAAGCTAACTAAGATTAACTCCAGACAAGCCTGTGTGAATGCAGTTGCAGGGTTTTTTAGCTGACCTGGTTAAGCATGTTGGCTGAAAGCTAGGGACCTCTCTTTCCTTAAAAAGGAAAACAAGGTGCCAGTCCTCATGGTTGAAAACGAAACAGAGGAGGCTACGGTCAGACCCTCAACTCCCGACAGAGTCTGGTCTGCAGGCGCTGCAACAGCTTTGCTCTCCTGAAGACTCTGGAGAAACCGTGTGCGATGCACTCTCCTTCCCTCACCTCCTTTGTGGGAGTTTGCACACCTGCTGTGCTCCTACATTCATAGGGAATCAGGTTGCCTCTTGAGCTGTCACAAAGATCTTTCACTCGGGGAAATGTCACACATATATATAGATAGATACACACACGAACACACCAAGGATGCGCGTAGATCAGGAGAGCTAGAAATGAAGAACTGTGTTCTGGGGGGGGCAGAGGCAGAGGCAGGCATTGGAAAGCGGTGATGGATGGAGCTGGTGGGGTTTGCAGCCCCCCAGTTGGCAAACCGGTACAATGCCGATCCCCGGGGGGTCCCGTGCGTGCCTTACAATTTGGCATTGCAGGCTCCTCTGGTTGCCATGGCAACTGGCTTGGAGTGGGGGGGGCTAGGGGGCTGGGCCCTAATTCAGCTGCATCCCTGTCCCCGCCAGTCCCAAACTGCAAGATCGCCTCCAACAAAACGCAGGCGAAGGCGTGCGAGAAACGGCGCCCCTTCGGTTCCTATGGTCCGCAGTTGTCCTTCTGGGCCCCCTTCGCAAGCCCCCGGTTTGCACCACCTGTCAGACACGGTGCCAGGATTAGCCCGTGTTCAGCTTTGCCACCATACGGGGAACTCAGTCGGGCCAAAAGGAGCAAACCAAGGCCTATCCCTAACCAAGATCAGCTTCTTGTGAAAATATTGGAGTGCTACACTTACGCTGAGCCCAAACAAATTGACCCCGCTGTGACTGAATTCACACAACCAGCTCAGCCCGTAACTGCTCTCCCACAAACAGCTCGAATCACGAAAGACTCCAATTTTAGCTTAGTCTTGGTGGTTGAAACCTGGTCACAGTGTGCCCCCTTTTGTCAGTGTCTGGCCTTCCCGGGATAAACGCAGGCTTGCCTCTGAGCATACCCAGAGGTCTTTTTGTACCCATTCAGGCCTTCAGGCCATAATAGGAGAACAGTTGGACCCCAAATCTTTCACCACGACCAAATCCTTGCACCAATGTTTCAGCTGCTTCACAACCAGCATCCAACGCCGAGGCTATTCACTGGAATCACACGAGCACGTGCAGAGCACCTGTTCCTCATCCTCCTTAGCCAAAGACAGATCCCACCCCACCGGAGGGGAAGGAGAAGCGAGCACCAGTCAGCCTGGGGGGCTGAGAAGCCGTGATTCAGCGGTTTAACCAGCTCAGTCACAGATGCAGTGGCCTCAGCCGACTTCGCTTGACTCAACCTCTGTTTAAGGATAACCTCAGCCCGGTTATGCAAACCCGCCTGTCTGGTCTGTTGGCAGGTGAGGGTGTCAGAAACCGGGCCAGTTCAGTCAGAGTCAGCGGCTGCGCCAGCCCACCCAACGGTCCTGCCCTGAGCTCATTTCAGTCTTTGGCCAAAGTTTATCTGCTGGATCCTCGTCTCCCGCCCGGGCCGTCCTTCGGGAGCCAGATCAGCTCCGTTTCCCCAGATCGTTTGATTCCCTTCCAGAATCGATCTGTCCTTCGCTCTTGGCCTCCCTGGACGAGGAACATTAAAACTGCTCAGGGCTTTATCGCCAGCTGCAGCCAGAAAGAGCGGGATGTGCCTCCAAAAACTCTCCTCTGAGAGTTAAAGAAAAACAGCAGACAAAAGTAACAACTCCACAGGGTTTTTGCATTAGTTTGTTACAGCAAAAAGAACAAAATGTCTGGGGGCAAATTACGGAAATTTAGGAGCAGGAGCAAACTTGATGCAAAGATCCACAGTTTTGCCATCCAGCTGGATCAAATACTTTTACCAAATTATGGTTGGTCGCACAGTCGGCCAGATGTTTAGACTAGATTTGGCATTTTTATCCACCGATCGAGTCCTTCCCAAGGACCTGGGATAGGCAGATGTTGCAGTTTGATGGTGTCAAAGGTATCGTCGCAGGATGGAAGCTGTTCCAAGTAAAGCTGTCTTTTGCAATGGACTGATGGCGATTTGGTCAATGCCAAGGGTCTTCAAGGGGTGCTCCAGATGTTTAGGGACGGCACCCAAGCTGCCTATAAATATTATTGCTGCCCATTTCAAAAATACTCAGAATGGTTTAAAAAAAATAACAGCATAAAAACCACAATAAAACTATCCATCCTTGAACAAGGTTAGGCATTTAAAAAAATGTTTTCTCTCTTTCTAAACTCAAAGAAATTTAGGGGGGACTCTTTTAAGATAGAAGATATCTTCAAATAGAGATAAGGGCCTTCTTAATAAAAGATGTCTCTTTCTCCCCTTGGTATCCTCACAACAACCCTGTGAGGTAGGCGAGACTGAGCCAAAATGATGGGGAAAAATGGAAACTGGGAGCCTGTTCCCCAAATTGCATTGTGCCATCCAGAGTGAACTGTGAACTGCAGAAAATATATATGTTTAATAACTCAATCAAGAATATTTTGTAAAGCTAGGATGGGAATTATTTCTGAACATTTGTTTGGAAAGAAGCCATGCATGGAAGCATTGAAATCCACTTAAGAATTTGCAGATGGAACTTGGGCAAATTTTACTGCCATTCTCTTTAAGCACTTCACGGCTTTTGCCAGCGTCTTGCCTGGAAACATTGTCAGAAGATTGGTTTGGAAAGGGTTGATCTCGATATTACTATTGTAAAAAAACAAGCCAAGGAATCCTGTGAGGGATCATAATGCAGGGATCACCAGTTTCACAAGGATCCAGCCGTGAGCAGGGCTGTGCAAGGCTTTGATGGAGCAGTGATGCGATGTGTTCAGCCTCTGGAGGTGCTCAAATGCACTTTGCAATTGTGACAGCCAGATGTGGCTTTGCAGTGACATCAGCGCGCCCGACTGAGAGCGCACTGCAGAGACGGACGTTTTTTGCAAGTAGCGGGTGCACTTTTTAAAACTCTTCCCACTCACATGTTGCACTAGAAGTGCACACGGACCCACTATTATCCTTGAAGGGCTTCCTGAATTTGCCACAACCATTTTCCATTTTTTTCCTCTAGATTTCGACAGCAGGGTTGGAAATCATAAAACCAAAATAGCTCCATTCAGCCTAGCAGAAGCTAAACTTCCTTCATTCTTTCGTTTCGAAAGTGAGAAATTGCGCTGCTGGAGGTTTGCAGTCAGAATTCCACAGTGCTGTTTTATGGGCACCAAATGGAGCCGTGGCTGCCCGCGACCTGCAGGGCTGCCCACTGCTTGGATGGGCAACACAAAGGTGTATAAAACCAGGTCCCGTGGGTTTCAGCCGGTGCGTTAGCAGCCATCCCGTGACGGAATGGCACCGTGTGTGGCCGTGGCTGGCTGCAGCCCCGGCCAATTAAGCTCTTTCAAATCCTGCCAGCTACAGAGCCAATTACCACTGCAACAGCCTTAGCGGACCAATGCCAAGGGCCTGGGGAGGACGCTGAGATGCCCCCCTGCTTTTGCCTCCTTTGGTAGGAAGAGGTGGGAAAGCAGGGTGTCTGGTGGTGCTAATTGGAGGACCCCACCAGTGACTGCTTCAAAGTCAGAAGGAGCTTTTCTCTGCTGCTGGATCCTTGGATCTCTTTTGAACAGGAAAGTGATAACACACAGAGAGTACCTCTGAGCATTTACAGAGTGCCTTTCCTCCCACCCGGAAGGTTTGAAGCAGAATAGGCACTTTGAGCGTTCCAGAGAGCTCACGAGCTGTTTGACAGGATTCCAGAGTTCACACATTTTCAGTTTCCTTATTCATGAATGTATAGCCTGCTTCCTGATCAAGGTGGCTAGCTTAGAACAAGAAAAAAAATCACCTTACTATCCTATTCACCCAGATAATGTTGCTATCTGAAGCTTATATATGATATTTTCATCTCTCAAGGTCTCCAACTCAAGAAGGATCTCAGGTGCCCTATTCTAGGTTCACATAGTACACTGAACCAGAAACTAACCCAAGGTGAGCCAGTGTTAAAACTAACCACGTTTATTTATTTATTACATTTATACCCCACTGTAACCCTGCAGAATTCTTGGCGGCTTTACTGGAATAAGTAAAACACTAAACATTTTGCATGTTGGGTGAACGCAACCAGCAGGTTTTCACTGAGCGGGTTACACCTGTGTGAACGCATAAGGGCCAGACCATAATGGAAATATTATTCTGGGATCCATTCAAGATTCAGCTGCCGAAGGAACAAACCTCTACATAACGTAAGCATCCATTAAAAAGCATTTTAAATTATATTGTACACACACAGAGAGAGGAAAAAAAACACCTTAAAAAATGCAAAAATATCTATTGTCCATGTTTGGCCAATAGGCCAGATCAAATTATTTGCATGATTGTTCACTTTGATTAATTGTACAGTAGCATGTTTTGGGGGGCCTTAGCACGAGGGTTGACTGTGGGTCAAGGTTCTGCGCAAAATAGAAAACGTTTCAATTAAGTCGGCAGGTCAAGCTTTTTAATAACAAGTTGGCTAAGGGCCCGTGCAGGTGCCCGTCCTTTATGGTACAGTTCTCTCTCTTACGCAGCTCCCTCCAACCCCATGGAGAGACATCAGGGGCAAAAATCATTTTTTCCTATTGGCTTCCTGGTTGCGCCACAGTGGTGGAATTCCACCTGGGAAAGACTTGGAGAATTTCTCCTTCCCCTTGAAAAAAAAGGGGGGAATCCCGCCTTACCCCCATTTCCCTCCCAGGAACCTGGGCTAGCTGATACCCTCTGTCTAATGCAGTTTCTCGACGTTGGAAACTTTAAGCTGTGTGGACTTCAGCTCCCAATTCTGGGAGTTGAAGTCCACACATCTTCAAGCTGCCAAGGTTGAGAAATGCTGGTCTAATGGAAGGGCCAGCCCATGCATTTGACTCCTGCCACTTAACACAAAAACTGGCCAGCTTTTCATCTGCTAAGGAAAACAGCAAGGGAAGGGGCTATTTTTAGCTTCCTCTCCCCAAATGCAAAAGAACAGCTGTTGTGGCCTGCTTGCTGAGGGGTGGGGGGAGTATTGAGAGCGAGATTCTCCACTCCCTGCCAGTTTTTTTTCCCTTTTTAAGGGCCCAATGTCACTTTGACTCACTTCTCCACTCGGTTGACTTGGGGGGAAAAGGGGCGCCTAAAACTTGCAGCAGCCTTCTAATCTGGCCTTGTCCAGATGTGCCCGACTCCAAATCTCAGCGTTCCCTGCCAGGCCAGGCCAGGCCACTTAACTCTTCAAAAGGTGCTTGAAGCTGAAGTTGCTCTATTGATCTAGCCACCCTTTCCCAGCAACTGAAAATCGTAGTGAACAAACTAGGCAAATTTTTTCTTTTTGGTACCTATTTCCTCCTTTGCAGGCTCTTTTAGATTTTTGTGGGTTGGTGGCTTTTTAAAGAGGCAATTGTCAAAGGCTGGACACCTGTTTTTCTGCGACTTTTCCGCAGAAAAAGACCTGCTGTTGAGAGCTGAACCTTTTCTAATTAGAGGAAGATGCTTAGCAATCAGGCGAGGCCTATGAGATAAGTCTCCAGTCCTTTCCTGAGTCAGGAGTGGGTGATTTTTTAAAAAAAGGGCTCTTTTCTTTCTTTCTTAAGAACCGCATTTTGTTAATTATTACTAATTATTATTTTATTAATTACTTTATTCTTATATTTTGTGATATTACTTTGCAAAAGTTATTTTGAAGCCCAAGGTGTGATTTCATAGAATGTTACAGTATAATATCCCACTAATAAAAGCTATTTCTATAATGACTCTTCCATGGATTTATTTTATATTCATGGAATCGTACAATATAATACTCCATTAACATAAGCTGTAATAGTAATGGCTCTTTGTGGGTTGGGAGGTATCCCCCCCCCGGCTTTATTTTCAGAGAAGGCATCTGTTGGGGTGCCGGCTTTTCGCTTGTGATTCTTGCCAAAAATCACAGCCAGCCCTTTGCCCATCCACAGTGTAAGCACAATCTATTTCACCCATCACAAAACCCTTGATCTCCACAACAAACAGCAAGCTCGTAAAACCTCACCGTTCGGTTATTCATGGATGCAATCCTATTCACCGTCAACTTGGGAATCCGCTCGATTAAGTTCAGCCGCACTGCCTTCCTTCTGCTGGCGGGCTCTGTTCCACTTGAAAAACCTGCTGAGCTTTTAATAAAACTCTTTCGCAGCTGGAATGCAATCTCGAGTTCCTAATTAAAAGAGCAAGCCCTCTTTCCGAGAAGTGCTCTCATTCCAACACCTCAAGGGAAGGAGACATTTTGCTGGCGGGGGGTGGAAAAAAGGTACCCGGATTCTGCTCGATGAGGATTTCTTCTTTGCATTCCTCTTTGGGGATCTGTTATCCGCCCCCCCTCCAAAAAAACTGGAAAGCCTCATTATCGCTTCCTTTGAGCCCCTGAATTACTGTAGATTAGATTGAGCATTCGCTGGTCCTCGTGCGCTGCACAGCTGGACTCGCACAACTGGATTCGTAGCTTGCAAATCAGCATGCTTTGGGAATCCAGCCCTTGGGTTTTAACACGTTCTGTGAACTGGCCTTTATGCCAAGCCAGAATATGGTTTCTTTGCTCAGGCTTAACATGGAAGCAGATGCTTTACCCGGTTGCTAAATTACACCCATTTTTTGGATTTGTGCAATCCAGCCCACTGTAAACTCACCACATGGATTGATGGGATTGGCCACCAGGAGGCACCAAGTGATCAATTTCATCCTCATTGGGAATCATCAAACATACATAGCCAGATGTTATTCTATGGGACCCAAACCCTCTACTAACTCATGGATCTTTGCACCGTTGTAGACATCTCCAGGGCACTGGCTCTAGGAGGGATCCAGATGCAGAACCTGAAACTCAGTGGTTGCAGGAAGATTAATGAGTTATAGAATGAATCAGAATGGCATCTACAGTCCACCTTCCTTTAACTCCCCAGGGCAGAGATACAGATGTCACATTATGTCATGCCCCATATACAAGGTTTTACATGACATTCCCCCCCAGCCTTTGGAAGGGGGTGAGATTTCTCCATTTTTACAAGCTGCATATCCTGCACGGTGTTGGCAGTTACACTGACCGCCAGGTGGCACCACGTCTCTCACCCAAATGGTTGGACGTTGGTAGAGGAGAGCGGGGTTAGTTTAGGGTGGAGAAAATCCATCTGGTAGCACCTTTTCCCACTAACACATTTATTCCAAGGGAGAAGCTTTTGCAAGCTGCAGAATGCAGAAAAACAGACGTTCTTGATATCCTGACTGTAGCAGATGGCGCTGAGCCCCAAATGAAAGAAATCCAACTTGGCGGGCACCGAGGGCCATCACGGTTGCAGATATGAAGCTAGAACATAGCTGCTGCCCTGGCCAGCTTCAGATTCGTCCAAGCTGCAGCTGGCATTGGGCAGAAGGGGCCGTGCCACGTGCCCAGAGCCAAAAAAGAGGATGCAATCGTGATTTCTCAGGCTAGCCCACTCATGGTTATGATGGCGATTAAATGATCATCCTGCTTATTATCCTGCCTTTTTTCTAGGAGCGCAAGTTTGCTTATGTTGCCCATCATTTTATCCCCAGAACAACAGCCCTACAAGGTAGGCTGAGCCCACGTTAACCTAAGAGCTTTGTTGATTCAGGTTGGTTAAGTGCCTGTCTCCCTGGCCTGTCCAACTCCTTCACCGTGTGGGATCTCACATTTTATGGACAACAATCTCCATTTAGTTGGCAAATTGATGCGTACACAAAGATACAAGGGAAAAATATAAATAATGGGACCAAGAAGCCAAAACACTGTATATAATTTTACTTTGGTAATTGAGCATCCCTTTGAGAAGAGAAACCCATAATCTAGGTTTGGCCCTCAAATGAACAGAATCAAAGTTCTTCAAACATTTTCTCTTGTAAAGTCATTTTTGTTGAGGGCCTTAGCATCAAAATATCTAGGTGAAATCCTGTGTAATCAGCAGATACACTCAAGATCTTAATAATCTAATCTTCCTGACTTAGCTATGGGGCTACGATTTTGAATGTTCAATGCTGAAATGTGAAATGAATGAGCCTTTTATTTACTGTAAACAAACAAACAAAAAAATCACGAGGACTAGAATCTTTCGTAGAATTGTTGTAGCTCCACCTCAGAGCACACGCTTTTCAGCAACAGCTCTTGGTCCAGCCAATAATGTGGCTTTACATAAAAGGTAGAATAGAGAGTCTATTATGGTCCATAACCCCAAATCATGATGTAAAAGTTGTGTTCCAATAGCAGAGGGGGAAAAACAGCAAGAGACCAATTTGCAGGTTTTTCATTGAGGACCAGTTTATATTAATCTTCCTGAACTGGTTTCTCTGCATCTGGTCTTTATAATAAATGCTATTTAAGCTAAATATACACAGAGCCTGAGTGTGTGTTTTTCCTCTTCCCTCCTCATCCGTTATTCTTCATTGTTGTCCCTTTTAGACTATAAGCACGTGCATAGGAAGCATCTTCCTTGATTACATTTTAAGACATTTTGTGAATCTCTTTGAGCAAACAATTGACGTTTTAAAAAAGTAGTCTTTAAATGGACAAAACCTGGACCTCCCACATTTCTGATATTTTTCTTTTTTCTCAGGCACGAGGCTGATTGTGTGGCTACATTTCCAGAGTGTATTTGGAATTCTTGTGCATTGTTTGTTCGCGCAGGGTTACCTCCCCAACAACCGCAGCCTCGGCCCACATTTTCCCCCCAATTCTTCCTTTCTTTTCCCCTGCTCAAGCTGCATATGATCTAAATTTCTGCAGAACAGGAAAAGTAGAACCACCAGCTTGGCTGCCTTTTTAGCGTGAGTTCATTTATTTTTAATTAATCTTTTAATTAGCACTTAAATGCTCTTTACAGCTATATTCATAAATATTTTAGGCTACTTTATAGTGTGTATATGTTTAATGGAAATATTAACAAAATGCCACTTACACAGAGCGCTGAGATCCCGGACTGCTTTTGGATCAATTACAGAGGGAAAAATGTTTCGATGACAACCATTTGAGCGACGCCGTTAAGGACTGTTTCGCTCCTTCCTTGTCACCATCTCTGCCCACGTTTCAGCACCGAGGCCCTCTTTGAGTTCGCCGTGATTTCCGAAGGATAGTTAGAGAAGCATTTTAACCCTAATTAAAATACCAATTTAAAAAGCAACAGGAATGCAATCTGATGGTGAAATGAAGCTCCACAGGGTAATAAAAGGCATCTTTAGCATATCCCCAAAGATTATGGCAAAACATATGCTTCTTTATCACCCGTGGCTACATCACCCTCACTGAAGAAAAGTAAAATCTCTGTTCTAATGATGATGGTGATGGTGGCATGGCTGCCTGTACTTAACACTAAAAAATACAGTTTGTTAAAAAAAAATTGTAGTAGTATTAAAGATCAGGCAAGGAAGGATTTCTTTGACCTTCCCCACAACACAGCATGGATCAGAAGATGCTGGACTACAATTCCCAACGTCCCCAGCCCACCGCCATGCTGCTAAGTGCGTTCACCTCTTTAATGGACTTCCTTGAAAAAAGACTTCTTAGCATTACAGCATCAGTGTTGATTTGCAGCCTCCAAACTCCCCTGCCCACGTAGCCCCATTTCTGTGGGGCAACAGCTAAATGCAGGTACAAAAGGGTCAGGATTTGAATGCAACTCCAAAGAGGCCTTTTTACCCCATTGCTCCCCAAAGCTGCCCTCGTTTTGAGAGCAAGAGACCCTGCACACAAAAATTAAGTGATGCGCTTTTTAAAAAACTGGCAGGGAAAAAAGGCTCCGGCAGCCACGGGTGTCTTAAAAGCTTTATTTTTTTTTCTTTTGCTTTTGTCTTCCGGCTCGCAACCCCTTTCCTCGCTTCACAATCCCCGGACGGACGACGTGTGGTTCGGCCGAGTTGAAAAATCAACTCTCCTTCCCCTGCTTGGCCCAGCACTTTTGCAGACCCCCCACAACTACAAAGAAGATTTTTTCAAACTAGGAGGGGAAGGAAGCGCGGGCGAAATACGAAGGAAAGGGTGATGGTGAATTTAAAAAAATATATATACTGAGGGGAGCTAGGAAGGCGAGGGGGTCTTCCCAGCACGTCCCCCTCGGTGGCACGTTGGGAGATGTGCTTTGCAGCCCCCCAGTTGCTGGGGATGGCAGGGCAGGTGAACAGAGGCGGGGGCACTCATTCCCGTGGCTCGTCCGGGGCAGGGATCTTTTGGCGGGTGGGCTCGACCCCCCAGATCTCGCGGGCGTACTGGGCAATGGTGCGGTCGCTCGAGAACTTTCCGGACGTCCCGATGTTCTGGATCACCTTCTTCGTCCACTCCTTGGTGTTCTGCGGAAGGCAAGCAACAGAGCAGTTGAGAGAAGGAAGGAAACCCGTTTTCCTCTTCCAGGGCAACCGATGCTGCTGGTTTCAAGGGGAAATGCCCCTTTGCACAAGCCGTTTGCACAAACGCCACTGCTGCATTTTGGCTCTTCCTCCTGGGGTGCGTTCACACCCCTCCCTCGATCAGGCAGCTGCTTTCCCACGAGGCACAAAGCTTAGTTAGGGCTAATCGGGGTGAGTCGTTTTGTGACTCGGGTTGGGTCAAATCCAGCCTGTGTCTGGTTTTATGCACTGAGCAAAACCGGAAAATAAGTTAAGGAAAGACCCAAGTGATCCATTGGCTTAACATTTTATTGAAAATCATGAACCCTTGATTGTGCTGGGTAAATGGAGTCACTGTAAGTTAGTAGAAACAACAGTGACCTGATCTACATCATACATTCTTGCCTATATCTGATGATGATGATGATGATGATGATGATGATGATGATGATGATGATGATGATACAGGTAGTCCTTGCTTAACAACCACTCGTTTAATGGTTCAGTTACGACAGTCTCGGAAAAAGTGCCTTACAACCTGTGCTCACACTTACGACCATTGAAAACTGTCACACTCCTTGCGGTCACGTGATTGGAATTTGCGACCTTTTTGACGATGGTCGTTAAGCAAATCACATGGCCGTTAAGTGAATTCTGGGAAAAAAGTCCATTGGGAAAGCTGGATTCACTTAACAACCATGTGATTTGCTTAATGACTGTCATAAAAATGGTCATAAAGTCAGGTCCAGTCATGTGGTGACTCACGTAATGACCACCCTGCTTAATGACCAATTTGCCAGTCCCTATTGTAGCCATTAAGCAAGGACTACCTGTAAAAAATATAGCTGCCCAGTCTGGTGGACTCTGGGCAGCTTACACAATATAATGGGAATTAAAACAATTAAAAACATAAATTGAAATCATAGGGCCTGCAATTTGAATCATATTCATGTATTCCTCCAGGCTTTTACGCTGTTTCAGTCCTTCCGGCTCACAAGGAAAGATTTGTTCTCCTTCCTGCCTCTGAAACCCTCAGGGTCCAGCAGAAGGAGCGATTCTGAGGCCAAACAGCCAGGCCACCAAACCAGGTCAGTTGCAAAGCAAGCAACTCTTTGAAACCAGGGCTTTTGTTACAATATAGAGGCTATCTAAGTCTTCTAAAATAAATAAATTAAGCGTTAACCATAAGAATAACCTTGGGGAATCTTGGGGTCGCTCATGTTTTGCAAACTGGCCTTTCTGAGACCAAATTAATAGTCTTATTTTATTTTTTATATATTTATACAAATATATATGAATGTAATATGTAATGTGCACACACACATTATATATATTGGTAATACAGAATGTATACACACATACATGTATGTGTGTGTATGTATATATAATATATGTAATATATATATATATGTAAACATATGTAAATCTCACATACATGACTCTGGGCAGCTCACAGAGTTAAAACACAAAAAATATACAAAAAATAACTGATGTCATACAACAAAACCCATTAAAACGCATTACAAACCATCAAAACTATTAAAGCCAGAAAACATCCTGACTGGCGAGGGTGCAGTCCAACTCACTATAGCCCAAAGCACTTAAGTCAGTTTGCACTCGCGGTCTCTTTAGAAATGGGTCTTGTGGTTTTAAAGAAAAGGTTAAGCTATGGATAAAAGACTGAAGAACAGGAAGATGCTGGGAAGAAGACTTTTTTTTTGCGTTTTGGCGTCCATACCCAAGGAAGGGGCTTTGGAAACCCAGCCCTCATCTCAACAGAAAAATGCCTCCCTCTACCACCTAAGCTTCTTTTTTAAAAACCCGTTCAATCGTGCCCGATTCTCAGAGACTGCCTGGCCAAGTCTCTGCAGTTTTCTCGGCAAGGTTTTTGGACGCGGCTGGCCCTGGCCTCCTCCTTCCCACGGCTGAGAGAGGGACTGGCCCAAGGCTGCCCAGCTGGCTTCGTGCCCAAGGCAGGACTCGAACTCTGGGCCTCCCGGTTTCTAGCCTGGTGCCTTCACCTCGACACCAAACCGGCTCTCACCACCCTTAGCTAGATGTGGGGTCTTGCGAATTCTAAGATCCCTGGATGAACAGCAGGCTAGCTGGGGGCAATACTACTGCAATCCACCGAGAACCGGGCAAACATCTGGCTCCCTCGGGAGCTAACTCACCTTGTAAAGGGCGCTGACCTTTTCTTGACATTTAATGTAAGCTTCATAGTCGGCAAAAACTTTAAACCTGCGGCGAGAAAAAGGGTGGTTACTGGGGAGCCCGCTTTGCTCATTAAGATCCTGGGCACAGGAGTGAGAAGGTGCTCTTGAGGTCATCCAATCCAGCCCCTTGCTAAGCCACCCTGACTGATGGGTGCCTGGCCTCTAGCTCACTGGTTCCACTGCCCATCTGCTCTTCCTGTGGTCGCTGTTCTTTCTACTGCCCGTGTGAATCTGCATTTGAGGAATTTCAGCCCGTCGTTCGGTCTCCTGGATGGAAGCAGACGGAAGACGCCTTTCCGTGTTGCATCCTTCCGGGGGTCAACACCCCCAGCTCAGCCATCGTTCCACAGACAACTGAGGTTCTGGCCTGCTGATCACCCTTGCTGCCTGTCTTTAAAGGGTGGTGCCCCAAACTCTAGACAGACTGGTGTACACATTTGGGGAAACCTGGGGTGACACTACTCTGAATCACCCTCAAGCCGAGGGATCCTCTGAGAGGTTCATTCAGGCTCTGAAAAGCATATGGGACACGGTTTTCAAACAGAGGCCGACAGCCCCCTCTCAGAAGGGGTAGTGAACTGTGCAGGGGGTCAGACTCGATGACCTCTTAGGTCCCTTCCAGCTCTATCATTCTAAGAAGAATGCCCCAGATGAGCTCAGACAATGGGATGGATGGCTCCCTGGTACTATGGAGAAGTTCCCCCCAACAGCCACAGGATTAAGCATTTTCAGTTCCTCTGTGGGAGAATCCAAGGAGGGGTGTTGGAGGTGATGATGGAAAGATGGATTAAGAGGGTCCCCAGGGCCCAAGAGGCTGACTGACACTGCGTTCGCATGAGGAGTGCACACTGAAACGGTACAGAAAGAGACACGGGCCCACGGTCAGCGGCAGCTCCTAGATCGACTTGGCAGAGCAGGCGTTTGTCAGAAACCGAACAGCTGAAGACCCACCCAGTCCCAAGGGTATCTTCACAGCAGAAATCAGATCTAGAAACATGCTTCGATATATTTAAACAAGTGTTTACCAGTGAGCCTGTCAGGATGGTGTTAATAGGGCATAAAACTGACATCTGAGATGCAAAAACAATAAAGTGGAAGCCAGAAAGTGCTAGAGGTTAAAGTAAAATAAAATGGGCCAATGGCTGCCTGTGATTTGAGAATGGTTGAATAAGCCTAAAATTGCATTTGCCTTTTTTGCAGCCACATCACGGTGCTGGCTCAATGTTTGCAAGGTGCAGATGCCTCTCCTGGCAACCCCATCCTGCAGGTTTAAGAGTAAAGGATGCTGGGAACTATAGTTCGCAATACCCGTAGTTACCCATCCTTGATTAATAGGGATATCTGTTACTACCTTTGCCACAAAGCTATATAGTATTATAAATTGGAGTGGGGGAATCAATTAATATGTCCAAACCTGATTTTTGCCAGACTCACTTGGATTTCAAGGGTTAAAAAGAAAAAACAGTGTGATCACATCCTGGATTCTGGAAGTGATTTTACTGCCTGCTTTAAAGCTTAATCGTTTTAAAACAAAATTGCTTCAGAATCTGGATGCCACCAGTAAAATCTTGCCCGCCAGCAGGCATAAAAAGTTATTGATAGACATAAAGATGGAGGGCTTCCAAGAGGGATCACAATTTTACACCCACTGGTTACTCCATTCCCCCAACATTTGGAAAATAGATTCCCAGCAACATTTAAGAAAAGGGAGAAAACATCCTGTGATTTTAAAAGTTAGGATTCTCAAGCTTCACTTTAAGCTGCCCCCTGCTGGACACCCAGCCCCACAGCAGAAGACAGAGGTGAGTGAAATACCCCCAAACAGATGCAGACCTACATTTTAAAGCCGTGTTTCCCCACCTCGGAAACTTTGAGATGGGTGGACTTCAACTCCCAGAATGCCCCAGCCGACATGCTGTCTGGGGCACTCTGGGAGTTGATGTCCACAAATGCTGGCTGGCGCATTCTGGGAGTTGAAGTCCACCTATCTCAAAGTTACCAAGTTGGGAAACTTAAAGGAATAGGAGAAAATGAACATGCATGGATTCCCTCTCACCGGTCATGGTACATAAGCATGTTAACAATATCCTTAAAGAGATCCGGCTGCTTGGGTGAGAAGAAGCCGCTGCTCAGCTGATCAATGGCTTGCTTCAGTTCAGGGATGTGGTCGTAATAATCCTTGGCGCAGTAGCTGCAGGAAAAAAACGGGTTGGTTTAGCCCAAATTGATTGCCCTGTGCTCTTGGGCAGCCTTAGGCGTGCTGCCCCTTCTGAGCCTCCTCGGTTCTTCTCTCCCTGCACACATTCCAGTGGAGGGAGGAAAGAACAGGTCTATTTTACATTTGGAAAAAAACAGTCCAATCCACTTTCCCCCCAGTGCTTCTTAATGTTTGGGATTGCAGCTCCCATCATCCTCTAACAGGCACAGCTGCTGGGAATGATGGGAGCTGCAATACATCACCTCTGCTGGGGAGACCTGGATTCAGTTGCATTTTTGCACAACTACCCTCTGAAGTTTATTAGGACAAAGGGCTGTGTGTTCTTGAAACTGATTCCCCTTTGAAGGGCAGCCGGGAGTGAACGTTAAATAAATGGTGCTTGGCCATTCCTAGTGTGCTGGGCATGTTTTAAAGCATTTCCTGGACTTCTTCTGTCATCCGCACAATAACCCTGCAGTGTAGGCCACCGCTGTTTTCAGAACAGAAGAGGGGGAGGGATGTGCATTAAAAAGCCAGTTGGGTGAACATTTGGGGAACAGACCACTGGACTAGATATGGGGATTACTGCTAACATGCCTGAGAATAAGTGTGCTGGCCAATTGACAGCATTAAGAGAAAAAACAGAAGTATACAAAAATCTGTACTCTAGTTTAACGTAGGAAACCAAAAAATGAAACATAGGCTGGAAACTCCACAATGCACAGTACATCCCTTTCCAAGAGCTTTTGTATAAGCCCTTTGAACATCCTGGTCCCCATCTTAGCCTCGCCAACAAGTTTTGTGACTCCAGCCTGCGCCTGCCCTGAGCGGGGACTCCAGCCCCCTCTGGCACGTACCCCTTCTTGTCCATCTCCTCCACGTCCTCCACGCGCATGCCGAAAATGAACAAGTTATCCTCGCCGGCTTCCTCCGCCATCTCCACGTTGGCCCCATCCATGGTGCCGATGGTGAGAGCCCCGTTCAGCATAAACTTCATGTTCCCAGTTCCAGAAGCTTCGGTGCCCGCTGTTGAGATCTGCTCAGAAAGATCAGCCGCGGGAACCACTGCGCGAGAAAAGAAAAGCCCGTCCAGATCAGGCCGGGGGGCCAACCCAGAGCATCCAGAAAGGCCCAACCCTGGACAGGAGAGTGAATGTCCTCTTCTGCTGTCCCTCATCCTTCAGGCCTGGCAGGATTCAGAGGCACAGGTACCACTTTTGAGAGCGGGCACCATTTAGCCAAGCTTGGCTGATCTCAGAAATCTTATCTGAGGTTAGGGCTGGATTGTAAGACTATCCAATCCTTCAGAACCCATACTAGCACAGATGGAGCATGTGCCCACAACTCATTAAAGTAGCTGCATCAAATTCCAGCCATGATTAAGATTGTTCCAGAATTCTAGAGGTGAAGAAAGCTGCTTTAATGAGTCACAAACCATCTCTGCATCCATGCTTCTCTGCATGTTGAATCTAAAGTACTGCACAGCCTACTGGTTAGTACTTGGGTGGGAGGAAAGGATACCACCAGGAAATGCCAGGAACTAAAAGTCATCAATGAAGTCACCAAGAGTCGAACTTGACTTAATGTACTTTTCAAGAGTTAAGTCTCACTGCTAGCCAAGTGCTTGTGAATCTCATTCTTTCCCTTTCAAAGCTACTTAAATTAATGACTTTTACAACATCCTATATGTGCAGTTCGAAGTGGTGGTGGGGTGGTCTGGCTTCAAAACAGGCCAGGACATCTTGAAATGTTCAGAATTTTCTTCTGGAGAAGTGTCAGACCATCCACAATGCAAGGGATGGACAGCAAGTCTGGAGGGAGAGTGGAACACTCCAACACTTGTGAATTCCATATATATCTAATCCAGTGGCGGTGAGTTCCAAAGTTTGACACCATATTGTGTAAAGAAGCATTCCTTGAAAAATCAGATTTAAATGTCCCCCCATTTATCTTAATCCTGGTGTTCAGGGATTCAAAAGAAACGGTTCAAAAGGCAATGAAGGAACTCACGCCAGGAGATCCCAGCCAGGCAGCCCAAGGCGAGCAAGACATACCTTTTTCAGCCAGCGAGACTCGGTAGTTTTCCAAGAAGATCACCTTGAGTCGGTCACCAACAATGGGATCGTGGTTGACGATGTCTCCGATGGATGTAACGAGTTTGATGATCATTTTGGCCATGTGGTAGCCGGGAGCTGCCTGCGGGGATAAGAGGGGGATTTAACCTCCTTTTGAGGACAGCCACTAGCTTGGAGGAAAAGCACCTGCTTTGCCCACAGAGCGTGTGCAAGGAAATGCCTGGCGTCTCCAGGTAACAGGAACAGGGAGCAGGTGATCAGAGCATCCTTTCCAAAACTTATGTTCTACTTCTGGAGCAGAGAATATTGGGTTAGGTATTTCTCAACCTCAACAACTGTTAGATGAGTGGACTTCACCTCCCAGAATTCCCCAGCCAGCATGGCTGGCTGGGGAATTCTGGGAGTTGAGGTCCACGCATCTAACAGTTGCTGAGGTTGAGAAACACTGGGTTAGATAGAACAATTGACCCACAATAATCTGGTTTATTTATATAAGGGAGAGGCCCTTCACTCCCATTGCGGGCACTCCGAATTAAATCAGGAGGGGCAACCATTGTGCACCACGGGCTAGAATTTGCCCCTTGCCGAGTAGGCTGTGTTCCAGAAGTGGACAGGGAGATGGGACAGAAATGATCCTCTTCCTTTGAACAGCAGGGCTTATACCGAAAGGCCCTGCTCTCACTACAGGAAGCTGCAAAATAAGGCTGGCTGAACAAGATCATCGCGGGCGGGCGTCTGGGAACGACACAGGCCACGAGCTGCACGTTGCTGACGGAAGATGCCTCCGTCAATCCACGCTCCTCGGGCCAGGCGAGACGAGATAGTCCTTGCTTAATGACGGTAATTAGGACTGGAATTAGGGTAAGCTTACTGTAATAGGCACCTGCTGCTGTTCCTTGTATTATTTAGGGCTGTTTTGTATTTGCATTGCTTTGTAAACTGCATAAAGTTGGCTAGATTGAAGCCCGATGGACAAAACAATAAAGGAATGAGAACAAGCAGGCAACCAGCTGGAGGAAAGATCTCTGTTCGGAAGCAGACCGTACCGATGGAGGCGGACGATGGATCAAAAATCTAAAGAAATGGGTGTGGAAGGACCGGTTCCTGAATTGGGAAGGATGCAGGAGACGGTTGTAGAAACAGCCACCAAAAACGCATCCCCGTTATCCGTAAAGAGACATCCTGGTTCCCCCATTCAGCAGAAAACAAATGAGGCAAGCTTCAATATATTCCGTGTTTTGGAAGATATTGGAGATGGAAAATATTTCAGTTGGAGGCTGGAATTCTTGTAACCGAATCTGTTTTTTCTTAATCGATCTTCCTAAAGAGACCCTGAGAACTATGCTAGGAAAAAGGAATTCCTTTCGGCTTTGGGCAGACACCAAGAGACCAAGCGGACGCCCGCGTTTCTTGTTCTCTCTGTGTCCCCCCATGCGCCTCTGCCTCGAATATCCCAGTACCCATCTTCCCCAGCCCTGCCCTGTTGCTTCCCATTCTCACCTTGCCTCCAATCATGACCGTACGGGGCACAAAGTGCTTGCTGGGTTCTTTCTTGATGCCTGGGGGGAAGGAAGGCGGATGAGAGACAAAGGCCGGTCCCAAGCGATGCCCTGTAGGGTTTGGCTCCCCCAATCCCGGGAGCAGAGTCCCACCTTGCTCCCCTCACAGCACCTTCCAGGATCCTCAGCCTTCCCCAGTTTGCTTCTCTTTCAGTTTCCAGTCTCTCCCTGCAAATCCTTTCAAAGGCAGGATTCACACAACCAACTTAGGCAGAAGTCCTGCACTCTCCCACATCCTGGCTTCACGCAAGACGTAAAACTATGAACTAATTTCTTTGCTATTTCTGAGGGCCAGTTTGGTGCAGGGGCTAAGGTGCTGGGCTAGAAACCGGCTGAATGTGAGTTCTAGTCCCCCCTTAGGCATGGAAGCCAGCTGAGTCAGTCTCCCTCGGCCCACCCCACCTCACAGGGTTGTGGTGGGGAAAAGAGGAGGTGGGGCCTTAAATCGGACAAAGTAAAATAAAAGCGGGATGTAAATCTGACAACAAGCACACAAACAAACAGCCTGGGCTGCCACAATATGTTAAGCCACAAAAAAGTCATTTACAAGATTGAAAGGATCTGAGCTTAGAGTGCGGTGCCCTTGGTCATTCAGTGCCAGGAGGGTGGTGAGGGAGAGAAGGGTGGGAGGGAGGAAGAGGAAGAGGAAGAGGGAGAGAGGGAGGGAGGGGAGGAAGAGGAAGAGGAAGAGGAAGAGGAAGAGGAAGAGGAAGAGGAAGAGGAAGGAAGGAAGGAGAAGGAGAGGGAGAGGGAGAAGGAAGGAAGGAGGGGGCAGGGGCAGGCAGGCAAGCAGGAAGGAAGGAGAAAGGGAGGGAAGAGGAAGAGGAAGAGGAAGAGGAAGAGGAAGAGGAAGAGGAAGAGGAAGAGGAAGAGGAAGAGGAAGAGGAAGAGGAAGAGGAAGAGGAAGGGAGGGAGAAGGAGAAGGAGAAGGAGAAGGAGAAGGAGAAGGAGAAGGAGAAGGAGAAGGAGAAGGAGAAGGAGAAGGAGAAGGAGCATTGGTTACCCAGTAGCTGAATTTCAGCTGGAGGCTGCCAAACCCAACCGATGCCAAAAAAAGGATGGGGGGACCCTGAGCAAGGGGGTCCGTCTTCCCCCCATTTGGCTGCCGCGCAGCTGCAGCCAGTCGCCGGCACTCACGGTTGTAAAGCGTGATGACGTGCAGACAGTTGAGTAGCTGCCTCTTGTACTCGTGAATCCGTTTCACTTGCACATCGAAAAGGGAGTTGGGGTTGATCTTGACTTTGTATTCATTCTCCAGGTAAGCAGCGAACTTCAGCTTGTTCTCCTAAAAAGGGGGAGCGAGGCAAGGAAGGGGATTGAGCGGAGGAGGAAAGTCATGGCAATCCCTGCCCTGAAGAGATCTTCACCTTCCGCCATCCCTGCCAGGGAGCACCAGTGCAAGACCTGCCCGACCCCTCCTAAGCCAGGAGAACATTTGGGAGGACATTTTCCATTCATATTTTCAAAGGGGAAGGAGCGCGGTTGGGTCCCTATTACAAAAATCGGTTACTGGAAGGTTTTGAGCTGGGAAATTCGCCATTTGGCCTTTTGTCCTTCCGCACCATCTTGAAATAGGTCAAAATCCATCAAAGCCTCACTCATTTTTTTTCTTCTGAAAATCAATGGGAAATAACTAAAAAATCCCCACTTCGGTTGTATCCGCAAAATAATCCCTCATAGATTATCAGCATCGATTGAAATCATTTCCTTGGGCAGAAATATTGAATACGGAGACTGATCCTCACTTTATTTCTCCTTAAGACGGCAACCGTATTAATAATGTACGCTCTCAGATGGTTGGCCTTGTGCATTATCGATTTTCTTTTTCCTTTATCAACTTTTGTTTAATCTGCAGCTTCAAAAACGTTTTGTTTATACAAATTTGAAAAAAAACACAGTTTGGGGCTTTGCAGAATGTCGTCCTCATTCTTCCCAGACCAAGCTGGTCAGGCTCAACTTTCCTCCCAGCACGTGAGCAGCAGAAGGCACGTGGCTGGCCATCTTCCCCGCTAAGGTGAGATTTTTTTTAGACGCACATTGCTATTTATACCCTGGCAATTATTTTCAAATCTGGTGCAAACTAGCACCTTGAACTGAAGCCATCTACATGCTTTAAATCAATCCATCAAAAACAGTAAACCTCTGCATGAAAATTGGCGTACGCAGCGTTGCTAAGGTTGCGCTGATCTGTGTTTTGTGTTTCCGGGGGCCCAATTCGGCTCTTTGCTCTTGCTGTTGCAAGGAGCTTGGCGCTCAAGCGAAGCAAGCTGTTCTGAAGTGAGACCCCTGAGCATCCACCCAGGCTGGAGAGGGAGTGGGAGATGGGATCAAATGGCTCTGAAGTGGGTTGCCAAGGGGTACCCCAGTTTCTTATACAATCTGCAGCCTCTGAATGTAGGAGGGTCCATGGAGGGGGGTCAAAAAAGTCAGGAGGGCGGCTACAACCATGCGGTTGAAGCTCTGACCTAAGTGAGTAAGGAAGATGTTCTGGGTGGAGACACGCAGGCTGAAACGTTTTTTAAGTCCAGTGGAGTGAGATAACATTTGGAAGTGGCTCAGACAGGCACCTCCCTGATTCCCTGGAGCAGTGTTTCTCAACCTTGGCCCCTTTAAGAGGAGTGGACTTCAACTCCCAGAATTCCCCAGAATTCTGGGAGTTGAAGTCCACTCCTCTTAAAGGGGCCAAGGTTGAGAAACACTGCATTGGAGTAGATGAAGGGGAAGGAGGAGGCCCAGCACAATCCGACTTGCAAGATTCTGCTTTTGCAGCCGATCTCAATAAAAGTAGTTTTAGTTCCCTGGTCCAGTTTACCTAGTGGGGCTGATACCATTTTAATATGCATCCCCCGATGGACCCCACTGCCTGGACAGAATTGAAATTCCAGTTTCAGCCCAAGAAAGGAGAGCCCAAGGCAGAGGGGAGGCAGCCAGGAGAACAGCCGAAACGGGACATCTGGGGCCAGCCTGGCGGGAGCATCTTCCCACCCCGCTCTTCCGTCTCACCTGCTTGACTTTTGCCACATCCCGGATAAAGGCTTCGTCATCCACAAAGTTGAGAAGTTTTCTCAACTGATCCAGGTCAGAGATGTAATCTTCCCCAATGCGCTAGAGAGGAGGTTATAGAAAGCAAAGTCAGAGCCGTGGCCAAGGGATTCACAGCCGGGTCTCTCGATCCAGCACCGCATATGCCTCACGTTTAGCCATGTTTTACCTATCAAATGAGCCTTTAAAAACAAAATAAAAAAACCCAAAAACTCATCTCTCCTCCAGGAAAATTTCAGCATCTTTGTATCTGATACCCAGGATAGTCAAAAATCAAATCCAACAACTGAAAATGCCTTCAAGCACGGGCAGAGTGTTTTTTCCACACCACCCAAAAGTAGGGGCTGTGCTTTTGGGGGTCAAAGGAAGCACGGGTCCAACTGCACAGATTCAAATAGGGATATTTCGGTAAGTAGCAGCCACTGAAGAACGTCTGCTGAGAATGCAAATTTCAAGACACAGAAAGGAGAAAAGTCCCAGGCTGAAGCAGTCCGCTGCCATGCTTTTATAACCACTGTTCGTGGAATAAACCAGAATGGTCTGGCTATACATTAAACATGATTGATAAGGTATAATGGGCTGGTTCAGACAAGACCCTAACTCAAAATGCAAGGAACATGGCTTAGCATCTTAGACAGAGTTTGCAAATTTAATTTAATTTAATTTATTGCTGTAAGCTGCCTGCCATTTAAAGGAAAGTAGGACGGGGAATTTATGGTCAAAACAGATATTTGGGAAAGGCGTCTATAAAACCTTTGCAGGTAAATAGTTTAGTGACTAAGGTATTCATGTCTAACTCCCTCCCTTGATCACAGGATGCATCACTGGATAACTTTGGGCTGATCACTTTCTCTCCGTCCAGCTGCCTGGACCTTCTCCTCAGCCCTTTCAAGAAAAAGTAGGATATAAATAAACAGATCAATATTAGGGAAAACTGCCAATGGAAACAGATGTGGGCTTTTTAATGGATGCTTTTTTAAAGAAGGAAATCTACTAAAAACCGGAGCAGAAAATGGCTATTAAGACAGGTCGTAAATAAATGTATATCGATCCGTCCATCTTTACCCTCCATCACTCGCAAGCTGAAAACGTCCACAAATCTGCCGACGAAGAATATTTAGGGGATGAACTAAGAACAGACCGCTGCGGGGCGGGTGTCCAGTTGCAGGCTCACCTCGGCGATGATCTCAGCCAGGCCAGGGTTGCATAAAACCAGCCACCGACGGGGCGTGATGCCGTTCGTCTTGTTCTGGAACTTGTGCGGCTCGAACTCGTAGAAATCTTTAAACCTGGGGAAGAGAAGGGTAATAACCAAAGAGTTCACTGCAGGGCAGAGAGAACTGTCTTCTTTCGGCAACAGGACAAGCAAAAATGGAAAAAACAATGTTTTCTTTCTGAAGGCAAAGAATTACCCATTACTGGGGCTGCATTTGGATTCTGAGAGTGTCTCAATGCAATTTATGTCTTGACTTAATTTTAGTCTTATCTATAGTCTTTACCAGAATCCTCATATTAACAAAAGTCTTAACCAGAATCTTTGTCTTCATCTTAACCAGAGTCTTAATCAGAATCTTAACTATAATCTTAACCAGAATCTTTGTCTTCATTTTAACTAGTCTTAATCAGAATCTTCTTTGTCTTAACTATAATCTTAATCAGAATCTTTGTCTTCATCTTAACTAGTCTTAATCAGAATCTTTGTCAACTATAATCTTAATCAGAATCTTTGTCTTCATCTTAACTAGAGTCTTAATCAGAATCTTCTTTATCTTAACTATAATCTTAACCAGAATCTTTGTCTTCATCTTAATTACTGTATAATGTTAACCAGAATCCTCATCTTAGTTTAAACTAGAGTCTTAATCAGAAACTTTGTCTTCATCTTAACTATAATCTTAACCAGAATCGTCATTTTAGTTTCAGCTGTAATCTTAATTAGAAACTTCATCTTCATTTTAACTGGAATCTTAATCTCAGTCTTCATGGAAGTTTACTGAAACAGGCCAGCTCCATCAATTATAGGGTGAAGTTACGATACTAAACCTGAAAATTTTTATATGCAAATACACAGCTTTTTTTATTAGCACCCCCGAGCGAGTATCTAGTTTGCAAACCAAGGTGGACATCCCAGATGGAAACAAGACAGTCCAGCTGGGTGGGAAATGGAGTCTCTTGTCAGGCTTTACCCCACAGGCACGACTGGGACCAACTGGCCAGGCTCAGAAACATGAAATAACTTTTGACCAGTAATTTTTAAGGAAGAAAATTGAGGCGGCCATCAAGATAAAATTCTAGCACTTGTTCAGGTTCAAGAACAAATGTTCCTTATACAGCGGTGTTTCTCAACCTTGGTAGCTTTCAGATGTGTGGACTTCAATTCCCAGAATTCCCCAGCCAGCAAGGCTGGCTGGGGAATTCTGGGAGTTGAAGTTCACACATCTGAAAGCTACCAAGGTTGAGAAACACTGCTATGGAGGTAATAGCCAAAGCCTTTTGCACCTCCTTCTCATTCATGTTGTATTTCGGTGGGCTGCCCGGCCCCCTCTTTTGCACAAGAGAGCCCGTTGGTTTCCATTTGTCCCTGGTCTTGAGAACAGTCCAATTTGCTATCCTCTTGTTTTCTCTGACTGTGTGGGAACTAATTCCCATAGCTCTGAGGTTCCAGATACCTACACGGTGGCCTTTAGGATCTCGGAGTGGATGCGGGCCACTCCATTGACAGCATGGGAGCCCACGATGCAGAGGTGCGCCATGTTGATCCGTTTGACGCTTCCTTCTTCCACCATGGACATACGGCGCAGCCGGTCGAGGTCTCCCGGGAAACTGGCATAGACTTTCTGCAGAAGACAGGGTCATCCCAAAGAGGCTGATGAGACACTCATCCCAACTGACTGGATTCACACAACGCCCGCATGGGGCTTTGTCTTACGATTGGCACGGGAATGCAACCATTATGGGCTACCTCTGTTGTGAGTAAACCCATCCAATTGCAGCTTATTCAATGCATCATGGTTAAAACAAATCAGAACATAGCACTATGGACTAATTTGGCTACTCCCTGGCTGGGTTCACACAACACCAGGCTAAACTAGAGTTGAGTATTCCGCATCTTGGGAATCAACTCACTGTTTTAGCATCTTCTGCAAACTGGGGTTCTCTCACAAAGCCAGAAAATGGTCCCTTAGTTGGGCCTGGGGTATCATGCAAGAACAGATCTTGCATTTTGCTAACCCGGGTTCAGAGTTCAGCATTTTGTGTGAACACAAACATCAGCCACAGAACCTGACATGGCAACAGGACTGCAGAGGAGGCTGCCCCAAATAATCTCTGGGTGGGTGTTGTTTTTATTATTATTATTTCATCCCTTTTTAAAAAAATATCTGGTCAGCTCATATTGGAAGAGAAGATGGTTTCCTTATTTCTACCATCTTGGTTGCAAACGCTTCACGACCCAAATGGCACCATCTAAGCGGAAGATGGGAACGAACCGTTGCAGAATCAAACCTACAAAATTGGGGATAACAACACATTTAAGGGAGGAACCCCTCCCCAAATCCTACCGGGCCTGAAGCACGCTCACCGTTTCTGGAAAACCAATTCCTTGAGGATAAATTAAATGAATGGAATGGAATAGCCGGATTTTGAGTCTGTTGGCCTCCACATGCAAATTGTGGCAACAGGCCTGCTTGGGTATCCTAAGGCCGAGATCTCGTTTCCCAAGGAATAGGGCGTATCCTCCCTCTGTGCAGATGTACACGGCCTCGAGAGGGGTGGTGAAACCTTGGACTTTGCCAACACTGAGAAACTGTCCCCCCCTTCCCTAAGCCCTGGAAACAGCTGGAGAACACTAGATCTCCTCGGTGGTCAAAATTGGGATTGAGAGGTGGGAGAAGGAAGAGAACAGAAAACCAAGCGGAATGGAGTATCCGGGAAATGGGTTTGGCTGGCTGGCTGGCCCCTTGACCAGGAGCAGCCTGTATTGCTCCATCTTACTACCCAACCCACTAGCAGTTTGGCAAAAAGTTGGAGCTGGTGCCCCGGGAGCTCGGATGCCCTGATCTTTTCTGTGAGGTTGCGCTCACGTCGAGGAAACGCTGGTTGATTTCATAGATGATTTCCAAGTGACGCGGCAAGAGGGTCTCAAAGAGGTGGATGGGCCAGCGCTCCAGTGCCTCCGGCAGCACGGTGTGGTTCGTGTATGCGCAAGTGCGCACCGTGACGTCCCAGGCCTGCAATGCAGGAAGAGTGCAAAGTTTGTTTCAGAGACACATCGGTTTGGACGATAAAGAAGTTCCTGCCCTCAGACCTGACTCACATGCACTGCAATGAGTCTTGGTGGGACTCTGGATTTATCATCAGATCCAAACTCATACCAGGATAGAAGCCGACTTACTTTAGCCACAAACAATCATTCAAAACCATCGCTCGCTGGCTGGTTGAATCATGCCTTGTTTTAACTGTGGCTCGCTAGTTATCCCTGAAATGAGATTTGAGCCTACGTCTTCTAAAGTTGGAAGGCAAAATGCAGAAAAGCAGCCAGGATATGGCTAAACAAACCAGGAAAGCTTGGCTTGTTCAGCCCACCAAGATTAAAACAATCTTTTAAATATTATTTTGTAAAAAATTAAACATCTGGCTTGGCGTACAGTTTTCACCCAGGATTTGAATTACAGCCTAACTCCAGAAGCTGTTTTCCACTGCTGATTTCACTGATCCAAACAGATCGTACCAAGTTAGAATGCGAGCTTCTGCAGGATGTCTGTCTGTCTCTCTGACAACCAACCAAACATAGCCTGACCCCGGGATTTGAGATTTAAACAGAGGCTGGATCTGTTGGGAATGTGGTTAAATGAGACTCCTGCACCAGGGAGGGGGTTCGGCTAGCCCAGTGTTTCTCAATCTTGGCGACTTGAAGATGGGTGGACTTCAACTCCCAGAATTCCCCAGCCAGCCTTGCTGGCTGGGGAATTCTGGGAGTTGAAGTCCACCCATCTTCAAGTTGCCAAGGTTGAGAAACACTGGGCTAGATGATCCTGTAAGACCCCTTCCAATCCTTACCTCCTGTGGTTTTTTATTTATTTATCTAGTTCAATCTGTACACTGCCCGACTCTGTATGATTAAATTACAAGGAAGCAGATTTAGGCTGGCTATCAGGAAGAGTCGCCTATCGGTAAGAGCGTTCGCCCATGGAACAGCCTGTTTCAGGAGCAGCAGACTCTCCTTTGCTGGAGAGGTGGGACATCCGCCTGTTATGGATTTAAGATTTATTTTATTTTATATTTTATTTTATATTTCAAATTTGGACACCGCCCATCTCATGAGGAAGTGACTCTGGGGAGTTTACAATAAAATGGGTGCTGGAATTCCAGCCCTGGGCGGAGGCTGGACTAGTTGATCTCCAAGATCCAACCTTCATCTGCTCCGATGCTAGGATTAATTCTTATTGTGACTTTACTACGTGACTTTACTGATTGTGACTCTGAGCGACAAGGAAGAAACAGTGCAAAAAAAATAACAATCCAAAAGAGCCGTGTGGGAATCCTGGTGTGTAGGAAAGAGACAATGTGTTGTTTGTTGCACCGCTGAATGCCGTCTGGGCTATTCCTCAGTCGCTTCTTTCCTTCTTTGGTCGTTTCCAAAATAATCTATTTTAATTCTTCCTTGGCTTGGCTTTTTCTTCCTTCCGCAAAGAACCACGTTTTTGTTTTCTGCTTTTTGCAAATTCAGCCATCTTACCTTATCCCACTCGAGTTTCTCGATATCCACCAAAACCCTCATGAGTTCTGGGATGGCCAGCGAAGGGTGAGTGTCATTGAGCTGGATGGCTACCTGGAGTTGTCAAACCGTATAAAAATACAATAAAACGGATGGAACGAATGAATCGAGCTCAGCGTGCACCGCCAGGCATTCCCATTTCGGCTGCTCTTATTCCCATTTTACAGCTGAGAAGACTGAGCCCAAAACCCCACAAGAGATCTAGCGTAGGAGCCCAACCTGCTTCCTGTTTCCTCTCCACCACGCTCTCTCTTAAAGCAAAGCAGCCCCAACTCTCCATCCAGCTGGGTATAATATCCAAAACGGAGACCTCCAAATCCTTTTCTCCCATCTAAGTTGTTTGGGGAGCTGCAGTGACCCACTTTGCCCCCTCTGGGTCCAATCCCCACAGCTGGCCGAAGAGAAGAGATGGATGGAGAGGAGAAGTTATTCTTACCGCTCACAGAAAAGGGAGCAGAAGCAAAATAGGACTAGGAACAGCTCAAAAGGGGGCTGAATCAACAGACCCCCCCATTCCCAAGCTGAGTTGGGGGTCTTAGCTGGTCCCCAGCTAAACTGACCCCCGAGGCTTGCCTGGTGGGCCTCCCCCGCCCACGATGAGAGAAGGCACCCCGGGACACAGATTTGCCAACGTGCCACTCAGCCAAAGTGCCCTTGCGGGTACCTTATCTGGAAAGGCGTCGAAGGAGGTGCGGACAGGATCGCGGCTGCCAAACTTGGACGATTTGAAGCGGCGGATGATGTCCTGGAGAGTCGCCGCTACCACAAAATACTCCTGCTTGAGACGCAGCTCTTTGCCTTCAAAGAACTGCAAAGAGAGGAGCAGAGCGATGGCCGAGGGGACGACGCTCAGCTGGCAGAAAAGTGCAACTAAGGGGTTCGCTGATTCCACCAGAGCAGCATTTCTCAACCTTAGCAATTTTAAGATGGGTGGACTTCAACTCCCAGAATTCCCCAGCCAGCCTGCTGGCTGGGGAATTCTGGGAGTTGAAGTCCACCCATCTTAAAGTTGCTGAGATTGAGAAACACCAATTTAGAGGTTCCCTGGGACATTGAAGAAACAGGAAAAGGTACTTACGTTATCATTGGGATACAACACACGAGAAATATTCTCTGCCAAATTTCGGTCCAGCACTGCCTGAATGTAGCCACCAACGTTGACTAGAGAAGGGAAGATTTTTTTTAACAGGGAGAAAAGAACGAATTAATACAACGTAAATTAATGAATCACAGGGTACTTCAAAACCTGAAATAAAAACATCATTAGGACTAGAAACGGGGCCTTCTTGTGCCCCAGGTGAAGAAAGTTGGGCTGGGCAACCTGTCTTTGAGTTTAGCATGTCCATTTAAAGCACGTAGGTTCTCCTGGGCCTTTGCAGGATAAAATCTGCTTTCAAATGCAGCTGCCTCTAATGTATTTTGTTTTATGACCATAGGCTGCATTGTTACAACTTCACTGTAGATTATCACATGGAGATAGGTTTAATGCAAATTAGTTTTGCATTCTTCCATGCACCACTCTGAAATTCCTTCAAAGCAAGAGCCGAATATCAATTACTATTATCATTTCAGCTGGAAGTGGAACCCGGACTTTTCTGCATGCAAAGCTTCTCTCCTATCTCCCTTGAACAAAAAGACAGTAGGGTTCCAGTCCTCAAGGTTCTGAATAAAGCGGTGATTTAATCAGAAACATCAGAACTGCCTTGAAGCGAGCCCACTTTGTCTAATATTGCTTATACACCCTGGCAGCAGTTTTCCAGGGTTTCAAAAGAGAGAATCATTTTGCAGGCCTACCAAGATTTAAATCTGGGTCTTTCCATCTGCATAACATGGAGTCGCCAGCTGAGTTAGAATATTTTCCAACAGCAAACAGGTTGACAATATTGTTCTGTTTGAAACCCACACTCTACTAAAGG
Organism: Python bivittatus; assembly: GCF_059951505.1. Lineage (NCBI taxonomy): Eukaryota > Metazoa > Chordata > Lepidosauria > Squamata > Pythonidae > Python > Python bivittatus. The sequence continues at coordinate 6,801,103 of NW_028277047.1, read as the reverse complement.
CTAAACCCTAGGCAGTGTTTCTCAACCGTGGCCACTTGAAGATGTGTGGACTTCAACTCCCAGAATTGGCAGGGGCGGGGGGAGTCAAACCCCAAGGCTCCCCATCTGGAGTGCCCAAGGGCTTGATCCCCTCCCTCCCAGCTATCATCGCTTGAAACTGCCCACTTAGGGAGGAATCGAGCCACCTTCAACTCCCAGCTTTTGAAAACAGTCCAAAAAGATACTAGGATCGATTGTATTGAGTGCTTTTCAAGGTCAGGCAGGACAAGGAGCAACTCATTGCCCCAATCTAGGTCCCACCAAAGATTACAGGTAGTCCTCGCTTAATGACCACTCGTTCAGCGATCATTCAAAATTACGAAGGCATTGAACGAAGAGACTTACGACCAGTCCTCAAAGTTGTGGCTGTTGCAGCATCCCCGCAGTCACATGATTGCCATTTGTGGCCTTCGCTGCCAGCTTCTGACAAGCAAATCAGTGGGGAAGCCAGCAGGAGGTCACAAATGACCACAGGTGATTCGCTTAACAACGGCAACTGGAACTGCCGCAACAGCCATTGTAAGTCGGCATGGTCACATGACATCACACTTTACGACCGCGTCGCTTAGTGATGGAGTTGCTGGTCCCAATTACCATCATGAGGACTACCTGCATTTCCAAGAGCAACCAAGGAGGTTTTCATCCATGTCTGGCCGAAATTCAGACCGAAAGAGGTCCAGCTACTCCACTTCACTGAGGGCCTCCCCATCTTCTCGAAAAGGAGAAGGTTGGAGATGGACCTCAGTTGCCCCAATGGCTGGGCTGAAGGTGGCCTCTTCAGGAGAGGCTAAGCTACTGCCTCTTTCGAGGCTAGTGGTGTCCCCCTCTCCCTCAAAGGGAGATGCATATCCACCCAGCCTAGTTCCTCATCTCCTCGTCAGCAGTCCATGCAAAGCAGGAGGGGCAAGGAGTCAGTCCCACAGAACGGGAACTTCATTCCGCCGAGAACCCTGTCCACTTCTCCAGAGTCCCCAGGATCTGTGGTCATCTCAGATCAGTTCAAATCTCAAGTCGGTCTTACTTACAATCCTTCAGGTTGAACTCGTTGGGGGCCCGGGCAGACCACAACCGCATCGTGTTCACTGTGTTGTTGCGATACCCAGGCACGGGAGTGTCGTAGGGCAAGGCAAGCACCACCTGCATGGAAACAGGGATGGCAAGGGGGAGTCAGTCCCGGTCTTGGGAAAAGTAGCTACGATCAGTCCCCAGGAGGACACACGTCACACCTCTGCTCCGTGAGCTGCACGGGTTGCCAGTTTGCTTCTGGGTGCAATTCAAGGTGCTGGTGTTGACCTTTAAAGACCCTCATGGCATGGAGCCTGTCTCCCCGGTTCCATCTGCCCGTCCCATCAGATCTGGCAGCTGGGCACGTTGCAGGTCCCGTCTGCTAAAGAGTTCCACCTGACGGGACCCCCGAGGAGAGCCTTCTCTGCTGTGGCACCCACCCTCTGGAACATCACCTCCCGAGGTGAGGTTGGCCCCAACCCTTATGGCCTTCCAGAAAGCTCTCAAAATGTGTTTTTTCATCGGGCCTGGGGATCCCCTGGCAGCAGAGAGCCGCGTGTTGGCGGCACCATGTACAACGTTGTGATTTTAACCCTCTTGCAATCTTGTTTTTATTTACCTTTAATTATTTAAGTGTTTTAAGGGGTTTTATAATATGTTTTAATTGTACATCACCCAGAGTCACCTTGTGTGAGGTGGGCGGCCATATAAATTTGACACATAAATAAATAAGATCAGCCTGCCACCATTCCTTCGGTGCAAAATCTGGCAGTACTATGAAAGCCACAGGGCAACTCTGAAAGTTACAGAAAGAAACTTAGCAGCGGCCTTTTTTACTAGATCTCTCATCTTCTTTCTGATGAGATCGCAGCAACTTTTTTCTCCCCCCTCCCCAACCCTTCCCGTATCACTGGTTAAGTAATTTTGGAATTAAAAGCGTGAGTAGGAGTAATTGCCAAGGAAATAAACTCAAGGTTCTGACCTTCATCGTGACCATTTAGGTCTGGGAATATTAGCTCAGTTAAGCAGTTCAGCCCTGATCTAATTTGCTGATTTGATGGGAAAATCAATTCAACTGACTAAAGCGATTGGAAAAAAGGAACTTGCAAATTATTGAATTGCCTCAAAGGTATCCAGTTTGATCCGATCTGAACTAGAAAGGCGACTCCCTTTGGAAATTCAATCTGATTGTCTTCAGCATGTAGCATTTAGGACTTCTTGAAGAAGTCCAGAAATGTATTGGAGATAGACCAAATGATGGGACGACGAGGACAATGAAAAGGCCTTTTCATCAGAATCTGGAGTCATCCGTTAGAAATTTAGCCGCTATTTTTTTTTAAAAGATCTTTTTACTCCAAGGATGAACAGTAGAGTTCTGCCACCAGAAGAAACTAATTTAAATGGATTTAAAAAGAGATTGGATGAAGCTGTTAGGAGTAACTAGTCTTGATTGCTATTTCTGTTTCCTAAATTACAGGTAGAATTTAAATCCCCAGTGTTGGAAGAGGATCGTCCCCTCCCCCTGGGAGCTTCCTGAATTTCTCAGGTCAACCGCTGGAAGACAAGGAGGTTGGATTTACCCAACATTATTTACTATACCAGTAACCAACCCAAGGTTTACATTCTCACAACAAGCTAAGTGCTAACCTTGATTAGATTTAGGGGTTCTTTCAGTGGCTGAGATGTTGTGGGAACTCAACACCCTGGATTAGTTTACAATTTAATGTACTGTAGGAACTCGGAACAGGAGCACTGAGGGATAAAGTGAAATGTCTGGTGTGAATGCTGGACGGAGAAACTATGGGCTGTATCTCTGGGGAGCTGTGGCTGTCTTGGGGGAGGTGTGCAAGCACATTCTCCTGCAGGTTGGCCAAAAGGTGCTTACCTGAGTGTCAACCCATTTCACTTCATCCTTGCCATGCTGCACGTGTCCGTAGAAGTGGACGGGGATCATGTACTCCGGACGGGCCTTCTCCCATGGATTTCCGTAGCGCAACCAGTCGTCGGCTTCCTCCACCTGCCAGCCCCCACAGACCTTCTGGTTGAAAATGCCAAACTCGTAGCGGATCCCGTAGCCATAAGCAGCCAAACCGAGAGTCGCCATGGAGTCCAGGAAGCAAGCTGGGGGGCAGCGGGGAAACCCACAAGAGGACCATTGACCAGAAGTGAAAGAGGACCAAGATCTAAGCTAAACTGCAGTTTAAAGTGAGTTCTACAAAAGGCATGGTGGCTTGGTTTCACTCAGCGCTCGATACCATGGGTTGTAAAATTGCACAGAAGATAAAAATGGACAAGCTGCATTAGGGGTTAGCTGGTTGTGCAAACCATGCTCAGTTTGGCTTGTGAAATGAGGGGGTTGTAGAGAAGCTGCTTGAGTGACCCTTTGGGTAGTACACCGGAGGAAGAAGGGCCACCCAAAATCTGATCCTCTGAAATGGCTGGCCTTGAAAAACTCAGCTGGTTTAGACTTGGACGGGAGACCAACAGGACATCTTCAAAGGCAGACATGGTTAATGACTTCCATACTAGTGGCAAGCAAACAGCATGGAGGGTCCATGAGATCATCTCAGGAGCTGCACTCAACTCAAATGAGACTTTATTTTTAATAAATCTCTCTCACTGGATCTCCCCAGGCTGGGTTTGTGCACCACACTTGGGGGCTGAATTTGCATGATATTCTAGTTTACAAAAACAACCTGACAAAGGTTAAAATCAGCCAAGCTCAGCATAATGCATGAATACATTATAGATCAGCCCCTAACTGGGCTGGGTTGTGGGAAACAGCCACCCTCGATGGTCACCTCTATGCAATTCAGGGGGTGGACTAGATGGTCTTCTGAGGTCCCATCCTAATGATTCTGAGATTTTTAAAGCAGAGGCGCCCTTGCTCTGTAAAGCCCCTCCTGTATTGTCTTCTCCTGAGGCTTAAGCCAATTCAGCTTAACTTCCAAGTCAGGCTTGGTATCAGAAGCGAAGAGGGCGCCCAAACTGAAATTTGCGGACATTGGAAGTGAGATGGAAGAGGCAGCCACGTTGGCCGCGTTCTCACAACGTATTCAACCAGGTCTGTGAAACACCCAGCAGCTTCCTTCATGCTTGGCTTCTAAACGGATTTCTGTGGCTTAGTTCATTGTGCCAACCCAGCCTACTCATTAATTTATCATTTCCTGCATTGCGCAGATCCAGAAAGTGAGTTATTTTCTATCAATGACACCGACTGATCCCCAGGATTTCAAACTGGATTTTTCTCAGCCTTACTTGGGGCCAAACTGGGCACTTCCTCCGGCTCAACAGCTCTTTCCTAAAAACGAAGTAAGGTTCCAGCCCTCATGGTTCTAAAGAAAGAGCTGCTTTAAACAGGCACGCAGGATGCTCCCTTATCCCAGACCAGCCCTTTGCTGTAACGTTTCCTTGTATACTACAGGTCAGCAACCCGCTACCTGCTGAGTCTTTTGTGCTGCAATTCTCATGCTGTCCAACTGGTATAGCAACGCATGCTGAAAATCATTCTTTGGAGGCTGAAGACACCAAGATCCCTTGATTCACAATGACAGGAAGGATCTTAAAATCGGGAGCAGCCTGGGAGCACCTTCCTCGACAAACCCATTTTATTCAACAGCAGACACTTTCATGAACTCATCACTTCATCGGCTCGCAAAAGCTTCTGCCTTTGAATCAAATCGCTCAGTCGGAAGCAGTGCTAGCAAACTTCTTCGCTTTCTGCTCTCCGCTGACAAGGACAATCTTTCCAGGAACTTTTGCCCACCAAGGGCACCTGATCTGCCCCTCACTTCTGCTAACCTGCCAGTCGCCCCAATCCGCCGTTGCCCAAGCCGGCGTCCTCCTCGATCTCCTGCAGTTCCTCCATATCCAAGCCCAGCTGCAGAGGGAACAAAGAGAATAATTTCAATTTTGTGACCCAACAAGGGAGGGTGAGAATATCACTCCCCTTAGTGCAAAACGCAGGGGGCCAAACTTGACAAACTTTTTCGCCCTCCTCCGTCATCACGTGCCCTAAAGCTGCCCCCCCTTTCCTCCTCCCCCTCCCTCCCCAATCACCTCAAGAGCGGCCCCCAAACCTGGTAAGTGGCTTCATCGCAGGCGTTTTGCAAGCCCAGGTTCACCATCGTGTTTTGCAGCGTCCGGCCCATGTAAAACTCCAAGGAAAGATAATAAATGCGCTAGAAGAAAGGAAGGAAGGAAGAATGGGGGTCAGTTAAAAGCCTCCCTCCTCCAGGGGTGAGGGCTTTGGGAATTCCACTTGAGATGCTTTTTCAGAAAGAAGGGGAAGCTTGCAATCTGAAAAATGCACAAAATTACACATCCAATACATTCACCTGAAACCTGGGTCCCATGTGAACACAGCTTGTGTGTATTTTGGGGATTACAACAGTGTACAATTGCTGCATTGCTGTATTATGCAGTGTCCAAACACAGAAATCGTATTTGGGTCCAAATGCTCGCAACATACTAAGAACATAGCTGGGGTTCCCCAACACACACTGAACCACACGCGATCCAAACCCATTTGTGCCCAGACTAATGTAAAGCGCAAACCCACCCAGCCAGAATTGAGTTTGTTTCCCCAATCCCTCCGCATTTTATCTGAAGCTGCTTGTCAACAGCGTCAAGCAGCGCCTTCTCTTTCAAAAAGATTTGTGGCCTGTGTACAGTGCCACCCCTTAAAGCTCGTTAAATTGTCTAGATCTTTGCACGCTAAGTGGGCTACAAAACATATTTTTAAAGGGCAGCATTTCCAAGGCTGTTATCAGCAGCGCCCCAAGTGCCAAGCCCTGATGTGAGAGGCTGCCCAGAGCCGAAGACGTGGCGTGGTCTGGCTTAAAGTGGTAGCCGAAGGCCCCATTCACCCAGCCTGACCTAAAGCCTTCGAGGAATCCAAATGTCTCATCCCTCTAGATAAGGCGTGTCCCCCCCACACACACACACACAAAACCCCCCCCAGAGAGGTCACAAAAGTTGTCACTGGATTATAATCTTTAAAGTGATTCTTTGAGAAAACGCTGAATATGCAAACAATGAAACTGAGATAGAATCATGGAATGGAAGGGTTGGAAGGGAGCTTAGAGATAATCTAGTCCAGTGTTTCTCAACCTTGGCAGCTTGAAGATGTGTGGACTTCAACTCCCAGAATTCCCCAGCCGGCATGGCTGGCTGGGAAATTCTGGGAGTTGAAGTCCACACATCTTAAAGCATGGCTGGCTGGGGAATTCTGGGAGTTGAAGTCCACACATCTTCAAGTTGCTAAGGTTGAGAAACACTGCTCCAGTCCAACCCTCCACCCAGGGCAGGAATCCACCTGTCCTGTGACTGACCTGCATTTTTCAATTAACACCTGGCGGAGAGGCTGCTTAGATAATCTAGCTCTTCCTACCTATTCTGGCAAGCTGAAAGATAACAAACTTCCACTTCTAACCCCAATCAGATAATTATTTCCCTCTTAAATCTTCCTTAATCCTGCTTAATATCTAACCTTCCTTTGCTGTTCCTTAAACTAAGCAATGGGGGTGGGGAGAGGTTGCGGGGTATAAAATGTGCCTAAGAAAAGCAATCCCTTTGTGAGTCAAATTCCAGAGACCCCCTTGCCACTCAGGCCCACCGTGGCAGAGGAAGGAGAGGCCTCTGGTGCCTGGGGATAATTTAAATAAACATTACGCTGTTTGTTTCAGCCCTGGGACCTCTTTTAATGCCTTCCGGCTTCAGTATCCATGCTGCAAATTCTACATTAGTCAGCAATGCAAGGATTTCAGAAAACAGATCATTTGGTCCAATCCCCCCACCCAGGGCAGGAATCCACTACTACAGGCAGTCCTTGTTCAGCAACTGCCTCATTTAGCAACCATTTGCAGTTACAATGGTGATGAAAATGTAACTTTGCAACCATCCTCGCATTTATGACCTTCACAGGTCTGTAAAGCAAAGGAAAGTGGAAGTCAGATTATAACATTGTAATGTTTCACTTGGCAACCACTTTGCTTAATGACTGAGTTGCCGGTCCCAACTGTAGTAGCTAAAGGAGGACTACCTGTATAGTATTCTGCATAATTCTGCTTTGCTCCTGGCCTCAACTAGTGTTCAAACACATACTAGTACATCCTATTGGGTCAAACTCTGGTTGGATTCACACAACATGCATAACCTGATTCCTGGATTACCCCATTTTCTGGATTTGCACAATACTAATGGGCTGTGACTGAGGAATATGCTAAAGTTTAAACACTATCCAGCAGCTGTGTTTGCAACAAACTACGATGATGGGCATCAGTGCAGTTACCTCAATGCTATAATCACATCGACTTACATACTTGACATTTGATACAAGCATGTAAGTTGCAGTATTTGCATAATTACATCCCCGCCCCACCTACCATCATTTCTTCCCTGTTACCTCCCCTCTCCCCCCAGACTAACTATGCTTCACAAGTTGAACCCCAACAGATGCTACTTTTCCACCAACTTGGTTAAGCTGCTTGTGCAAACCCCACCTCTTGAATATGATGAATCTGTCTTCAGCTCTCTTTGCATCAAAATAATACCTTGTGCTCCAACCTTTAGGTTCAAGGGGGATGTATTGGCCAGAATGAGAAAACCTTGAATTTTGCAAAAGCCTAAAGATCCTTTGGAGGAGACAAAAGCTCCTTTGGGGAGAAAGAGCCAAATGAGAAACGGGCTGCCTGCCTCAATAACCACAGAATGATCACTTGAGAGAAGGAATTAAAAAATACACTAATAGCAGAATAGAAAATCCTGTTCCCCTGAACCAGGAGGATTCTGTACTTTAAGGTTTTATTGCAGATCCCTACGGTAATTGTTTTTTCTAATCTTCCAGGTTCTCCTCGCTGGTCATCTCTTCCCACTGACCCTGAAAGGTGGCTTGAATGATAGAGAGGCTTTCAGTTAAGTTTTATGATGGAAGATCCGCTCAAACCACCGAAAAAGAGAAGTTAGACAGTATTACTATGTGGTTTTTCAAAAGTACCACTAATACTAGTGGATCAACCTCAGAGGGATTCTCAAACCTAAATTCTTGGCCAGAACAAGTCATGACACTGGGAAGGATCACACTTTGGGGTCTCTTAGTCCACAGAACCAACACTGAGACTCTGATGATCACATTCGTATGGTGGTTCTGTGCTTACGCTCAGAGATGGAACAGTCAAGTTCATACAAGACGCTAAAACTTTAAACCCAGGTTAGCAAAACAACAGTTGCATGTTCACCTATTTTGCTTAAGCAAAGAAACTGGGTCTGGCTTAAGAAAATGGTCTGATTCAGACAACCCTTCGAAGACAAGGGCTGGGTTCCCACAAAACTACCCAACCTCTTTTAAGCCACATCTCATATGATGTGCATACCCAGCCCATCGGCGCTGCAGGAATGGGACTGGGCATTGCAAAGAAAACTTCAATGAGTTGCTTGGCCCTGTTTACATAGCCTATTTAATTGGATCGTGCAAAGGTTCAGGGGTTGCATTTGCAGAACCTGAGTTTATGGGTTGTGCAAACGCAACCCATTTGTGTTTATGGTTGAATGCACTGTGCAGAATAAACTGGGTCCCATGTATTGGGCAAATACAGCCATATACCCACCCCTAGAAAGAGAGATTTGTCAAGAGCAGCCTGCTGCAAGCCAGTGCCCTCCAGCTGTGCCAGACCATAAGGCCCATCATCCCCACCCCACAAGCTGGGAGAAGGCACATGGGGGGAACCCCAGTCTGCAGCTCCTTTGCTGACCTTTGCCAGGCCAGCTGAAGTAACTCAGCCCTTCCTAAGTTTGCCCGCTGTATCCAGTATCTCTTGCACGGCTGAGCCTCCGTCCTGCTGACACAGGCTGTGCTGAAATTGAATGGCAAAAGTTCACGCCAAATGTCAGGCTGGCTAAATTTAAAGAGTTAAGTCGCTGTTGCACAGCTGACCTGCCGCAAGGGGGAAGGATATCCTTGCAGGCGCAGCTCTTGCAACATTTTAAGGAGGGGGTGCAGGATGGGGCTGGGGGGGACTTCAACTTTGGGACAAGGTTCCTGCTTTGCATGCAGCTGGTCCTGCTTTGCACGTGGGCGTGCAAAGGATTCTTTGTGGGAGGGGGGCAGAGACACAGATTGCTCTTTCCCTACTAGTCCTTCATCCCAAACTGGAGCTGTGATTTCCCACCATCCTATGCGATGCTATAAACAGCTATTAATAGGCACCTCTGCCGCTTTGATCTTGGCCTCCCCCTTGCACTGCCAGCCTGCCTGCCTGCCCCCCCACCCCCCCTGGAGTCCTGCCTGCCTGCTCCGTTAACTTCTTCGTTTTGCCCGGAAAACGAATCAGATCCAGACAACAGCGACCTGCTGCTCTCCTCCGGGTGCGCTGGACTACAACGCCCATCATCTCCGCCGGCCGTCTGGGGACGACGGGGGCTGTGGTTCAAGGCCCCCGACGCCCGCGGGGTGGAGGAGGCTGTCTGAGGCGGCCGGCGAGGAGGGGGCTCCAACTCAAGGAGCTGCCCCCGAGGGGCGGCGGCGCTGGGGCCGGCAGGGCGAGGCCCGGGGCAGAGCGCGCGTCCGCAGCCCGTCTGCTCGCAGCCCTCTCCCCGCGCCGGCTGGGGCTGCGGGCGCCGGAGCCCAACCCCCCGAGAGCGCGGCCGGGCTGCGGCGCCAGTCGCTTCGTGGCGGTGCGGGCGCGGGGAAGGCGGCGGGCGCGCACAGCCGCCTGCCCGGCCCCGCGGAGCCCCGGCGGGCGCACCTTGGGGTCCTTCTCGTAGTAGTGCTGCTGGGTGCGGATCCAGCGGCCGACCAGGTGGTCGCGGACGGTGTGGGCCAGGGCGAAGTAGTAGTCGCGCGGCGTGGCCACGTTGCGGTCCTTGACCAGCGTGAAGTGCAGGTGCCGGTTGAAGCTCTTCTTCAGGTCGGTCACGTTCTCCACGCCGGCCAAGCCGCGCACGCTGATCTGCTTCCTCTTCTCGAAGTCCGAGAGCGGCCGAGACATCTTGGCGGGTCCGGAGGGCGGGCTGGCGGGACGGGACGGGACGGGACGGGCCGGGACGGAGAACCGCGGGCTTCGCCTGGGCGCCGGCAAATGCGCCCGAAGCCCCGCCCCTCGGGCCCTTTAAACTCCCGGGGCGATGCATTATTCATGGAGGGCCGGGCCCCGGGTCCTGAAGCCCCGCCCCCGGGCTCCCAGGGGCCCCCCGCCCCCCGCCATCAGGCCGCCAACTTTCAACGGCAGCGCGGCTGAGTTGGGGTGGCACCGTTCTGCCTTTCGAAAATGAGGGTGCGAAGGGGCATCACAAGCGTCCGCCGAGCAAAGTTCCTCATCCTCCCGCTCCCCAGGCAGAAACAACGGGGCGCGCAGCTCCGTGCCTCGGAGAAGAGGACGAGCGTCTGGTCCTCGCGGCTCTGAGTGAAACAAGGACGCGGCGGTCGCCTCCCAAAGTGGGGCAATTTGCAGCCCTTCTGGATGCTGGTGAACTACAACTCCCGTCACTCCCAGCCAGCACGACCGTTCCTTGGTCAACCTGCGCAAAGCCCTTTCAGGTTGTGGCCTCTGCTGGCAGCCCTGCGTCGCTTCAGGGATGGGAAGGTGAGCTGAGAGGCAGGACCCGGGCGCTCCCTGGGGATGGAGGAGTTGGCTGCTTGGCTCTGGGTGATCCAGGAAAGGGGGGGGGGCAGCTGCCAGGGTTCCTGCAGCCTAAGCTCCTGGCAAGAGAAGCAGGGCACCCCCCCCCCAGTGCCTGCCACTCACCAGCATCCCTATAAATACAGTGACTTTCAGAGAAAGGTCATGGTGCTCAGCTGGCCCGAGCCTGTGTCACACTTAGTGTCCCTGTATGGGTTGGGGCTGCCCCTTGCAACTGCCAAGGCAGGCTGGGAGATGTAGTCCTATCAGCTAGGCCTTTAGGTCCAGGAGCCCCTCAAACAGGCCTCCAGCTGAGCAATGACCTTCCCAGCTGTGGAGCCCCCAGAAAGCCCCACGAAAGCCCCCGTGCTCTTCTGGGCCAGGAACATGACTGCAACGATGCTTCGTGCTTTCAGGACGCCAGGTGCCCTAAGCGGAGGGCAGACCTGACCCAGATGGACAACCCAGAGGGCGCTGGCTCCGGGGCCAGGAAGTCCATGAAGGATGCAACAGAACCTACATCGAAGAAGAGGGTTGGGAGGGGAGCCAAAGACCAAGCCGCTTCCCAACCCCTTTTCTCCCTTTCTACTGGAGGTGGTCTTTGAAGAGCTGGGATGAGACTCAGAATGTTATGCCCCAATTGCAGGTCGCCACCGTCTCTTCCAAAGCTGCATCCCTTATGTTTTCCATGCTTGTGGGATGTGTCGCACACTCGATGCAGAGAAAAGAAGTGGTCTGGAAAATGCAGTTTTCATTTTGCAAATGACCTCCATGACTCTGAAAGTGAGAGCAATTCTTGGCACAGGACACCCCCGCTTTAAAACTGAACCCCCACCACTGAATGTCCACATGAAAAAAAGCGAGCTTCAACAAAGCTGGCCTACTGACTTTGAATAGGCCGAGGGCAAATAACTGAGGCTGGATCCGGCTCCGATCCCAAGGCAACCAAGGAACATTTCCAAAGGAGAAGGACAAAGAGTCCAGTGTCTTTACAGTCTGGCTAAGTTCTGTTCCTCTTTGCACCAATCATGAAAAACAATTTATACAGAACTCAGCAACTTTGGATAACTACAATCTTTGAAACAGGTTAGGAGGAAAAAAACACCAACTATGCACCTCAGCTTTTGTGACAATGTTAAGTTTGCATTGCCCAGGCAGATTTTTACATTTGAATGTTGTTCTTCATGCCCATGTAAACATGTCTGACATGGACATGTCCATGAACTCACCAGAAGACTTTAACTTACCCCCAAAATATTTTATGCTATCATCCACTTTTTAGGACCTCCCCCCACCCCAGCATCTTAAAAATGTTTCTCAACCATGTGCCCTCCAGGTATTTAGACTTCAGTTCCCAGAATCCCTAGCTGGCAGGGTACTCACTGTTCTGAGTAGGAATGATGGGAGTTGGAAGGTACCAAGTCAAGGAAACCTGACCACAGGGCACCCATTGCTACAGCTTTTGATATGTGACTATCATGTCTCCTTTACAACCTGCAAAGTTCACCAGGTTTGAGATATACAGTAACCTGGTTCCCATCAGTCACAGCCATTGACTAAAGACTTTCTCCTAAAAGGTTCCATCCTCACGGTTTTAAACACAAGGCCAACTTAAATAGCATATTAAAAAGGCAACTTTGATATTCAGTCACGTTCACCACTTTGATGTCATAGCCCAGTTTCTCCTGAGCATTGTATTACTGTATTCACACCTGAACTACAGGCACCTGAGGATCTAAGCAGGAGCAGAAAGGGGGTAGGAGGGGATAAAGAATCTGAGATTTTACTCCCACGAACCCCAGTCGAATCAATTGTGCAAAATCTGGGTTTCTTAGCACAGCCTAGTGCAACCAGAGCCTTGAATTTCAACAGCCTGAGGTTCCCAAATGATAAACCCATGGAGTGACCTACTGGAACTTGAGGAGCAAAGCACCTGATGACTTTATGTCCAGCTGAGCCAAGACGACCCCATAAAGTCAAACTGGTGACTTTATGCCCAGCTGAGCTGAGAAGACTGAGCCGAGAATCCACCCCCAGGGTGGATTCCTTTGGGCTGCTCAGAACCCCACCCTGCCCGAGAATGGCAGATGGGAACCTGAACCTCGTTTCAGATGCCCAAAGCAGTTAAGAACGAGGCAAGGAGCGACACAACCCACTGGCCGCCTAGCTAAAGGTCAAGCACAGAACAGGGCAGTTGGAGATGAAATCTGACCGGCCGGATAGCTATGCGTGACCCTCAAGGATGGCAGATCTGCTCACGTCTCCGCCTCTGGGTTGGAGGCCAAGCTCTTCGCCTTCCCCGGGGAAAACCATCATCGCCCTGGTTTTCTATCTCTGCACTGACCACTGTGGGACAATTTAGCAAACCATTTTAAAATGTACCCACGGAATGAACATTTCTACTGTTAGGTTTGGGAGTTAGTTTTTATATTCCAAATACACGAGATGTTCCGGTAAAGCCCTCAACCTCTCCAGGGTCTCAGGCCAGCCTGGCGGTTTACCTGACCCATAGCCCAAAGATAGCGTTCTTTAATAAGATATGCAATCATGTCAGCTTGGAGTGAACTTGGCTTGTTCCACCTGCAAGCCTGCATACTATTCCTTCCTCCTAAGACACCAACTGTTTGAGAGATGCTCTTTTAAGTTCCTGCCTATAGAGACTAGAAATTGGGCTCATCCATTGGGCTAAATGGCCCGTGGCTTTGTGTCCCACATAAACCAGCCAACTGTGGCTTATTCCATGATTAAAATTCATCTGGTCTGATGCAAAATACAAACCCAAGTTAAGTTCTGTTATGGTATTTCCCTCTGTGTCCAGTGATTCTCACCTCAGCAACTTTTGGGATGCATGCTGGCTGGGGCATTCTGGGAGCCGAAGCCCACACATCTTAAAGTTGCTGAGGTTGAGAAACAGCGCTCTGAACCTCATCAGCGACCAGACCCGAGAATGGGTCTCCAGCATTCTGGATCTTAGAGAAATGGGGCATAAGGCCGGTAAACAGTTGGCATGGACAAAGGCCAGGTGTTCTGGGTACAACTCCCATCATCCCTTACTTGATGGAAGCAGACATCCAAACTACCTGAAGGGCCCTCGGGGTGCCTTCTGAAGATGGAGGAAAGACCCCCACCCCAAGCTAGTTATTCTAAGACCACCTCTTGGCCAGTTGCTATTGGCCTCTGGATGTTGTTCAAACACCCCCTGGCTGGCCTGCTTTGGAAGAGAGATGAAAGCAGAAATACACCAAAGCTTTCCTTCCCTTTGCTGCCTAATTGAAATTCTCGAGTCTCACAAGAAACAGGGAAGGACATGCTTCACTTTCCACGCTTTTTTTGGCAGGAGGTGGGGAAGAAGGGAAAATGTACAGCCAAGCACTGTTGCTCGGGAGAGAAGAAAGAGGCGGCCCCTCGCCTCCCACCCTTGGACCTAAAAGGCAGGCGCAGATCACTAGGTTACAGCTACTTTGGACTGAAAGTCCCCCCCCCCCCGCAACAAAAGAATTGGGCCCTGAATGCCACTCCTGGGCAGAGGCGACTGGGGCCGAGACAATTGCAAATTCCTCAAGCCTCAGAACAGCCTGTTCTTTGCGGAGAGTGTTTTTGTATTCAGGTAGCAGATAAAGTCATCCACAAAGGAGCCTTCCTGAAAACGTACCAGAAGATGGAAGTAATTTACTCCATTATGGAAGCTGTGCTCAGCTCTCTCTAAAGCAGCGACAGCAGCAGGATGCGTGATGGCTGTTTGCACAACATGCTAAGCCCACAATGGCCAGGTTCACTTAACTATACCAAATGAGCAGACAGGAACTTATAAACCAGGGTTATGGCATGCAAAGCCTGCCCCTGCAACCATTCCCGGTCACTGATGCTCTAACTTTTCCTGATGTGTATGGAAACAACGGCCCTGGCATTGACTCTCGCAGCAGAAATGGCCCCTTGATGACACATTGCCACCAAACTGGCATTATTTGAAGAACTGGAGAGAAAAACCCGCTTGGCCCCCCTTGTATAACTAGTTTTCTCTACAAGGGGCACGTGTGGCTGACGCCAAGGACCATGGCCTCCATCTGCTGGCAGCTGGGACCGGCGGCCAAAGCCGTCCCCTTTAAATGAAAGGGAGATGCAGACAGGCTATTTTAAAAGCGGCATTTAATTGGAACCTCCTCTCTACATCAGTTTTATTCTTACACAAAAAAAAGCAATTAAGAAAATGGTTACAGGAGACTGGAACGTCCACATACACACATCATTTTCAACAGAAATCATTCAATCAAGGGAGGGGGGTCACCCCAGACCACAAAACTCTGCTGTGTAAAAAAAAAAAAAAAAGGAAGGAAAAAAAAAGTTTCCAGGCTGATGGACTTTGGAATAGGCAGAGATGCTCCCTCCTACCCTGCCTTTGTCTTCGCTCCTCAATGAGTATGAAGGGAAGGGTTTAAGCCACCCTTTTGAAGGCAAACACAGCCTGAAATGACTGTTTCTCCCCCGCGGAAGAGACTTGGGAGAGAAATATCCCAGGAAACCCCAACTCAATTTGGTGGATGTGACCTCCACAGAAATCCGTGTAGTTCTTCAAATTATCAGCAAAAGAATTTAAAGCAGAGGTTCAAATGGCTGCAGAGAAGAGGTGGCTAAAAAATATGGGTTTGGCAAGAAAAAACGAAAGGTGGCCCTAATGCTGTCCTCCCCAGCCCTTAGCCACAGAAAGGGCCTTGCTGCCGCCCTGGCTGGACCTGACCGATTCAGCCAGGAGATTTCCCCCAAGTTCCTTGTTCTCCCTGGGGGAAGGGGGTAACCTTCACTTCTGAAAAGAGAGAGCAGGAGTGTCCGGATGAGAAAAGCAGGCTCTGCTACTGAAAGATACCAGTCGATCAACCAGGAGAGGGACATGAGTCATCCGCCTCTCCAAATACAGATTACAAGGGTACAACTTTCCTGGTTAAGTTCCACACGAGCTCCCTGCCCCCCAAGTCCAATTCCTGGCTCTGTATTGGTGAGAAAAAATAACGGCATAGAAAAATGATTCTTCAGTTCTGGGGAGGGGGCGGCGGGGGAGCAGGGGGCATGCCAAATGGTGGCAAGGCTGGTACCCCCACCCCCATCATGGTAACAAAATTAGAAGGGTCCATGGGAGGCGGAGGAGGGGGAGGCGCGTACATCATGCCCGCGGAGCCAGGCGGGGGGGGCGGGGGAGGAGGCGGGGCCCCGGGGGGCAGCGGAGGCTGGACCCCGGGAGGCAAAGGCACCATGGATGGGGTGCCTTGCATCTGAGGGGCCCCCGTAGAAGTTGCTGCCCCCGCCCCCTGCTGCTGCTGCTGCCATGGAGGGAGGCCCCCGGTGCCAGCGCTCGTGGTGGTGGTGGTCGTCGTATCTAGAATTGAAAACAGCCCAAGGTCAGCCCGGGGGCTCAGATCCAGGGGGTTCTACGTCCCACCAGGGAGGGAAAGATATTCCAACCCTCCCAGGACCGTGGCAGCTCCTTTTAGCCAGATATGACAGGATGCCATATCCCACAAGCCACCCCCAGGTACGTGGCCTAGGTACCAGACTCACTCTGGAGGCCGAGATGCAGCCACTCAGTTTTGGGAAGCTGCCCTAGGGCCCAAGGAGGGCCACCCCCAGCGATCCTGTGGAGTCAGATTTCTGCAGGCATGAGGTGGCTAATCAAGGGGGGGGGCAAGGAGGATCCTCCCAAGTGGGGACCCCCCCCCGAGAGGCAGGGAGGCAGACCTGACCACGAGTGGGTCGCCAGCTTGCAATCAGCTCGCCCCATAGAGGGTGACCGAGGTGCAAAATTAAAAGAAGTGCTCTTACTCACTTTGCTGCCATGGCAAGGGAGTACTGCTGCTGGGAGGCGGGGGTGGCGGCTGCTGCTGCTGCTGCTGCTGCTGCCATGGGGGGAGAGGACCAGAGGGAGGCGGGGGAGGCTGACCACTGGGTGGAGGGGGCGGAGGGGGCATCATACCCATCGGAGGCAGCATCATACCTGCAGGGCCAGAGAGCCCATTGAGCAGAACCCGGGAAACCCCATCCTCAAGTTGCCTGCCCCTCCCTTGCAGGACACTTCCCTTGCTTTGCCCCACAGATCACAACTCACCTTTTCCTTGGAGGCGATAGGCCCCAGAGCCCACTGGCGCATTGCCCAGGTACTGATCTTAAGGGAATGAAAGACCGCAGCCTTAGCAACAGCTGGAAAAAAACAGCCCTGTATCCCAGGCCCAGGGACGGAGCTAGCCACAGACACAGGGAGCTTGAAACGAGGGGCCTCTTCCCAATGAACCAGTCAGGTGGCCCTGCTCACAGGACAGAGGAGGCCAGCCCCCACCGCCCTTGGGAGATTCAGGATGTTCCGGATTGTACTCACCCATGTGGTGAGGGCCGGGAGGCCCATGGGGATGTGGTCCCTGGTTCATGGGGGGGTTGTGAGGCTGCATCCACGGTGGGGGGCCACTGGGATTGTGCTGCATTGGGTGACCCCCATGTCCTCCCATGCTCGACATGGGGTGAGGGAAATTGTGGGGGCCGCCAGGTCCTGCAGGTCCCCCGCTGCTGCTGCTGCCGCTACTACCCCCACCCCCATGCATGTTATGGAAGGGCCTGTTTTCAGAAGGCCCAGAATTCATCCATGGTGGACGGTTCTAAGGGGAGAGAGATGCAGACAAAGGGTTATATCAACAACTGGAGAGCGAGGAGAACCATTTAGTTCTACCACCACAGAGAATCACACAATCGGATGTCCTTTTCAAACAGTTTTTGCAGCCGCACAAAGATTAAACTGCCCCCATTTTTGGAAGAGGAGTTTTCTTTTGGGACACACCACACAAATGACTCTACCAGAATCCCTACCAAGCCAATCCTTTTCCAACATTATGGAAAAGCCCCCTGACTGCTAATGTGCAGTAGAAGATTTTTCCAACTATGAAAGATTTCTGAAACTCACAGGAGGTGGCTGGCTATTCCCTGGCCCTGATGGTCTCGGGCCACTGGGCAAGGGAGGGTTTGACGGTCCAGAAGATGATCCCACAGAAGCTGGTACTGGAGCTTCTCCCAGTTCAGCCATGAGAGACAAATATTCCTTATCCATGCGGGCTTTATCTTGTGCCGATTGGGGATCCCCAGGCCTGCCGAGAGAAAACGCTTTATCCCACAGACACCAACGCTCCAGGGAACGATTAGCACACCCAACTCCCAGAGGTCTGGAGTGGATTCCTCCAAGTGAGCAGCCTCCAGGGATGATGGGCAGTAACTTCTACCATTCCTAGTGGCCCTGTCAAGGGACAATGGGCATTGCAGTTCAGCACAAGTGGAGGCCAAGAGACTGGCGAAGATAGGCTTACCGGGCAAATTTACAGTCTGATGCTATGTGGCCAGCTCCTCCACACTTGGTACACACTGTGGTATTTGTGATGCTGCGAGTCTCTGTATTTTGCCAGGGGCGTAGAATCCTTTGGTGGATAAGGTGGAGAGGAGAGAGAAGAGAATCAGACCAAGGACAAAAGAGGAAAGGCTCCTTCCTGCAGAATCACCTTTAGGCCGCCCAAATCCCCACCTGTTGTCATCTTCACGCAATGTCCCATTGAGACGAGCCAGCTCCCGCAGCTGCATCTTGCGCAGGTCATTCTGATCCTCTGGAGTCTCAATGCCTTGCTTCAGAATATTCCTGATCTGGAGGAGACAAGAGGCCCAAGTTGCTGCTGTGCCCCCAAGCCCCAACTGGCTCACCAGTTCTCTCAGCAGCATCAGGGGCTGCCAGAGCAAAGACCTGTTTCCAGGAGAAGAGGACTGCGCGCCCATCAAAGGTCTTCTGTTGGGGGCATACAGCTGTCCATTCTCAGCCAGGAACTCCTGGCTTTGCCCATCTCAAGAGTTATGCCATCCCAACACTTAGCTGCCCCCCTTTAAGTCTGAAAGCGTTCTTGGACAGGAGAAAGGAGAAGGCTTGAGAACCTATCCAAGAGTAGGTCAATGGTTTTTTGCCTCTGTTCAGTGAAACAGCCAAATAATTTGACAGACATTCCAGGCAACGCTCTAATTTTTTGTTACCTTTTCTGCCAAACCAGACACCCTCCTCAGAGCAACCTTCCCTTCTGGAAGACCACACAAGTGATGGACATTTGATCAGGCAGACTTAGGAAGCAACTATCTTTCAGCGGGAGGATCCCTGGGACCCCCCTCAGCAATCTTGGATTCTTTCTTTTGAATGGACTTTGCATGGAAGCATCAACTTCATGGCATTCCAGCATGATCTGAAAGCATACAGCGTAACGATCATGTGGGATAAAAAGTCTTGCTGGTGCTCATGCGAAGCACTCTCTGGGAATGGTATGAACATTGTATGAACAGCCTCTCCCAACCTAGAGTGTCTCAGATTTTGGGACTGCAACTCCTGAGAGCTATACTGAGTGAGAAGTGTACAGTCCCAACACAACTGGAGGGACATCTTCATTTCCATAATGTCAAGCTGGGGGACATTATTTAAATTTCTAGCTACAAGGTGACTGATGTACTTTAGAAATAAATTGTAACAGCAACCACCACCAGAAAGAAAAAAAAAATATTTACACTCAAGCTTGGGGCCTACTGATGACTGAATATGCAAACCTACCATTCCTCCTCTGGACCAGGGATGATCCAGCAATTCTCCAGCAATTCATCCACCCAACTGGAAGCAGTTTGTGATGTGGACATATGAATAGCTTATGGTTTATAGGATTAACTTCTGGAAAACTGCTGGACCGCCTCCGGAATGGTGAAACCACATGGTCCAGGAAGGAACTTTAGTTTTTGATTACCGATCGTGTGTCATCAAGTCAGTAATGACTCTCAGCGACCACGTAGATTTTCTCTATAGGATCTGCCCCCAACCTGGTCCTTCAGGTCTTCCAATGGTGTACTCAGAATCTAGTTCTGTATATCCCCAATTCTTTCCCAGCCCGATTATCTAGTAACCACCTTTTAATCATGTTTGCTTTCTCTCACTAGTACATGGCTTGGTTCACAAATACAGCACAAACTCCTTAAAACATGTGTCTCTGAAGCTGTGTTTACCCTCTGCTTACAATTTTTGTGGTTCGGACATAACATGCTGATAGTTCTGCCTTGCTGCTGAGCATAGAACTATGTATCTTTTTAGCTCAAGTTTATGAGGCCCACACAGCCTACCTGTTCCACAGCCTTCTTCACATTCTCCATTGTGTTGGCAGTGACCAAAGCATGCAATGGCTCATCTTCGCCGGGCAGCATCTGGCCATCTTTCCGTCCCACCTTTCCTTCTTTCACAGATCCTTTACCCCTGATCATGATCTTGGCATTACACTCCTTTTCAATGTTTTTCAGTGTGTTACCCCTGAAAGTGTAGGGATTGAGTGATTACATACAATCTGGTTAACAGAGAAAGTGTTTCTACCAATAACAGCCACAAATCTAGGAGATGATGTAATTGTGAAGAGTGTGACAAGAACTGTATGCCTGAAGGACTTCACCTACATAAGGCATGACATGATGGGTTCTAGATGAGCCTCCCCTTTAAATTTAAATCACTAAATACAAACGCTATGCTGAGAAAATATAGTTCCTGTATTTCATCTAAAATCAAAGAGCATTTTTGCCCCGTCACACAGGTAAAGCACTGCCACCACCATTCTTACTGATCTGCCTATTCTGCCATCGCCATCGCCACTGCCACCACCACCACCACCACCATCATGGAACTTCCATACCTCGGTCCAATCAGAAGCCCAACGAAGTTAATCTCAGGATATTCATCCTGCGGAATCATCACCTTATCACTCACTCGAGTTGCTGGAGGTCTGGAAAAGATTAGAAAACAAGTGTTTACTTAGTTGCCTCCCCCTAAAAATAAGTCTGTACTGATCTCAAGAGTCTCTTGTGACAGTGCAACTTAAAGAACTTTACCTAATAAACACTGTGCAAGATTAGTCAACT
This sequence comes from Python bivittatus, assembly GCF_059951505.1. Lineage (NCBI taxonomy): Eukaryota > Metazoa > Chordata > Lepidosauria > Squamata > Pythonidae > Python > Python bivittatus. Next base: position 6,780,500 of record NW_028277047.1, on the reverse strand, counting down.
AGTTTGTCAGCTGCAACTTTTCAGGAAATGGCTGAGATCTAGAAATAGTGACTCTCAGGTTTTGACATTATCTACCTCAAAAATAATCCCAAGGGTTCTAAAGCGTGGTTGCCAGAACATTTGGCAAGATTAAAATTCAGGATACGTGGCCCAGCACTTCAAGGACTACACATTCAACTTGAATGCCACATAGTTCGCGCTGTTCCTACTGGACCCTTTAAGAGCTTGAGAGGTTCTGTTCAGAGGACCCCATGTTCTGAGATGCAGCAGGTGGCAATAAGGAACAGCCACAGGACCTACTCTTTGAACCCCCTTATTTTGTCAACCTGTCAGGTCACCACTTTAACTGTGGTAAGGTGACATCCAAATAGCTCTTTAGGTCTCTATTTGAATGCTGCCTGCAAACCAAGGAGTCTTTTTTTTTTTTTAAATCAAATGTCTTTCCATCCTCTGACATACTTGTAATCAGCCGGTGGCTTGAAGTCTGGATTGAGAGCCACCATCTCCGTTATCAGATTGTGCCTCTCTTCTTCCAGCTTCTTGCGTGTGCGGAATTCCCGGGTGTTCAAGCGCTTCCCCTCACTATTGTAAATTGGTTCAGGGGAAGGAGACCTGCAGAGGAACAATATCCAGTGATTTCTCACATAGTAAATATTCAAGGACACTTATTAAGTACAGGTTCCCCTCAACTCTAGTGCAACTCAGAAAAAAATTAAGAGACCACAGGAAAGGAAGGTATAAACTCATTCAAATCCATTAATGTTACATGGACAAGGCAGCTATTGCAAACCACTGCCTACTACCAGAAGGAAAAATCTGGGTGGGGGGGTTTACTGGGGAGAAGGGATATAGAAAGGAAAACAGGGTCAGACATAGCCATGACAACAGTTCTGCCATGAGTGTGCCTATTAAAAAAGGGAGGGGGCAGGGAAGATGGAGAAAGTTGATTCACACAGAGAACAAACTTTCCAACTTCATTATTCCACGGAGCCATACATTAGAAAGAACCCTGCCGCAGGAGCTAAATCAATGAAGAATTATTCAGGTTAACTTTGGACTTTTTTTTAACATCAGGAAGTAACAAGACAGGTTAGGCTTCTATCAAATTCTTGGCAATATAGATTAAGCCTATTCAACTGGCACCATGTGAAAGGGTTAAGATTTCTGTCCTGGCTTTACCTTCACTCTGCTGCTGCATCAAGACCGATTGAACCTGTTTATTGTGTTTAAGAGTCAGAAACTGGTATAGGTACAAATTGAACAAATGTACCCTTCTCATGCCATATTCTGGGCCTTTAAAACCACTAGAGACAGACCTGCTTTCTCCATGGGGTTCAGGTACCCAGAGCAGAGATTTTAACAAAGGAAAATGTTGCAATTAAAAATCAAAAGAATCAGCTTAATTTTACCACAGCTGGGCTTGTGGTTTGTTTTTTTTAAAGCCACACCTCTAGAATTCTGGTTAAGATTATGGATCTTTTCCCGAACGTATTGCAATAAAAATTTAGAATCAGCTGCAAGAAGGGAAGAGATGTTGGTCATGTTATATTAAAAAAAAATACATCCTTGAAATAATGAGAATCTGAACCCTGTGATTTTAGTTAGACAATCTCTCTTTCTAGCTGGTTAAATGATTGATTACAGCCAGTTGATCCCCATGTCTTCTCAGCCTGAAGTGAATCATCAACACAAGAATATGAAATAAAATGTCAGATTTGGTAAGGAGTGATCATATCTAAATTACACCTCCATTACTAGAACCCAAAGTGGCCTAACCAACCCAAAATAACGCGAACGTTTTCCCTCATCCACATTTGCTAGCCAGTTTAAAATAACCTCATTCACTAACTTAGTAGATCCTTTTAAAACAGACACATGCAGACATGTAATAAATTGATTAAACCTTAAGAGTTTCAAGCTGATTATATATCTAATAGTTTCACACTTCCAGTAGTAACAGCTGCCCATTTGCAAGTACATAAAACAATTCATTTTTAATAAATGTTAAAGGTATCAAATATTTTAACCAGTATGGTCTCGTTCCAAGAAAGATTATTCAAACAAGCATCTTACATATACATAAAAAAGTAACCGTAACCCCTCGTTTTGCATTAACCTTCTCATTCACCTGTTAAATTAAAACCAACCACCCCATTTCATATTTATAAACATAAAAAGCACATCAATCTAGTCCCACCATGAAGTTCACTTATGTTTAATCTAAATCCCATTACTGTGATTAAAAAAAGCAAGCCAAAAAGGCATTCCTCAGCTGTAGAGGCAATATCATATCCCAAGAGCTAGTATTTAAATCTCTCTTGCAAGGCGTCCAAAAGTTTGAGCAGCCTTGCTTTATTTATAGCTCCAAATTACAGTTTCAGATGGGCTGGGTTTAAGGAAATACTTTCTTCCAGACTCCCATTTTTGACAAGAACTGGCTTACAAGTTGTGCAATGTGCTAAAACACAACTTCCAGCTTACACCTTCCAATAAATTAATCCTTATAAGCCAATTAAAAAAAATCAAACCATGTGCATTTTATTTATTTAGGGATGACCCTGAACCCCAACCAAACCACAGGTGTCCAATTCTGTGCACTTGTAGGTACAGTAGTGCTTGGGCCCCAAACCCAAGATACTGGCCACTGCTATGTAGTAGCTGTTACCAAAGAAACTGGTTAGTGCACACCCCTCAGCCACCACTGCAAAGTACTGCAAAATCAGCGGTCAGAAAAAGTTCCCAGACTGCTCTCACTCAGCGACTGTGCTGAGAATTCCTCAGCGTGAACCTGTGAGAAAGACCTCTGGACTCTGCCAGGACCAGCACTGCACATGTTAAAATGAGTTGGCCACCATGTATTTTTCTCTCTTAAGTCAGGTTAAGCAGTACAGTCTACATAGGCTTAGAACCCCACATCAAAGATGCAACCTGATCTCTTTCTGGTCTGGTTTCACATATCCCCTACCAGTAAGATCTTGGCTACCATCTGTCAAATCAGATCACTGCAGGTATTTCATTAGGAAGGAATTTCATTGAATTGACATTATGATGCCACCAAAAATTTATTGAAAAAGGTAAAAAGTGTTACTGTCAGCTGGTTAAAACTGTTTCCCAACCTGTCCTCAGGGTTAGGGGGGATGCCCAGGTCTCCTGTGCGCAGTTTACGAGTCAGGTCTTCTATCTGCAGTTGCACTGGAAGAAACCAGGTTAGGAAAGAAAAAAGGATGGAAAAAAAGACAATGTTACCAAAAAACATCTGAAATCTCAACATCAAAGCATGAAGAACTGGAGAATTTGCAAGGGATGACTGATAACATCAACATAAGAATGAGGAGACCCTACAATGTTATGTCAGTCAAATAAGTTAATCAGGAATCCAGAAACGTCCCTCTTTATTTCTAGCAAGTCTTAAAAAAACAATTATTCATCAGAAAGCAAGGCATTCATTCAAGAGTTAAAAAAAAGAAGTTTTTGATTGACTTCTAAGCCACTGAAAGATAACCATCCTAACTTGCTGTAACTGGTAGAGGACAGACTTCCAGTAGGAATTAGGATATCATTAATTCTTACTCTTTTACATCAGAGCAGGCTCAGTGTGTTATGTGTATTACAGTTACAGTTCATACCAGCTTAGAATCATCTTTTTGGAGATTATGGTTTATAGGTCATGGTTCTCCTAACTCATAAATACTAAACACTGGTAGTTTATTGATTGATTAGTCTTACGACCATATCAACTAAACACTGAAATACACAGTTATGCAAAATCTTAACATGCTTTCACTTGCTGGTTATCCAATTCTGCACAGAGACACCGAATACCTAAAGGCAGGACTAATAAATGTCAAACATTTAGTAACTTTTTTTAGACCCATAATATAACATTTTGATCAGAGTGCAAGACAACTAATATGTCTTCAACTAATGGAGAGTATCAAGATAGAGCCACAGTCCTTAAATCCCTTGATGTAAAGTGGCTTTTGGTCAGGTCCCACTGGCATTTACCCGTGGATTAAATTTTCAGACCACAAGCCAGAGCACCACAAAGCAAAGGTACACCCATTGTCACATGTTCAGAAAAATACAGAAGAGGGAGAAAACCCATGTCTTGAAAAATCCACTCACTGGGGATAGTGATTCTTGCCATTAGTCCACACAGTGCCTACATCTCTAGTATGTTTACAATTCAGTTCTGTTGGACTGAAAACATACTGCAGTTCGAGCTCTGAAACAACAGTTTAGCTATAGAGAAACAGGTTTGGGAAAAGTGCTAAAATCTAGGGATATGCTAAACATAAGCTGTTCTATGGATGGAATAAGTGATTTTCAGGGGTATGTGCCTGGGTGAAACATGTGAGTTTAGGATGTTTTGATCTGTATGTGAAACAAACTAGGGATGTTTGGTTCTTGATATAGTTCAAACCGTGATTTTCTGTAGGAGAGGCTGGGGAAGGGGATAAGCAGGAGAAAGCCAAGGCTGAGGGGCTTCCTTGCCAATAGTGTGTGCCAAAGGGGCAAAGGCCCTAGAAAGGTTGGGAAGGGGGCAGACAGGTTAGGATATGTCATGCTGGGAGCCTGGTCCTTACTGACGACTACTACTGATTATTGCAGTAAGGAACTGGCACCCAGGCAGCATGTGGGAGGCAAAATGAGGGAGGTAAGGGGCGCTAAACAAGGAGGAGGAAGGGTCACTAGGATATGTCATGCTGCGACACTGGCAATAGCTGGTGAGGTTGAGAAAGGGAGGCAATACACACCAGCCTTGTCCTATTCACCTGGTAAAATCCCTCTGGATTTTGCTTTGGACAAAACCTGGAACAATCAAAGTGTTTTGGCTTTGTTTCTGCCAGCCATGGCTGAACCGAGGCAGTTTGGTATAATCTGCAGCAAATGATGGATAGTTTCAGGTTCAAAACAAAACATTTTCCATTTTGTGCACACCCGCACTAAGATCCCTTTTCTAAAGGGATAAAAACTGGGAAAACGAAGTATACCAGTGGCTCTTAGAAGACAGAAGTTAGCTCTTCCAGTACATCACTGGGCCGGTGGGCACATGTGAAATTTTGAAAGCGTGCCTTGGGCGCATTCATAAAATGGGTAACGTGGTGGATGTAGCCAATCAGGAAGAACCCATTTACCAGGCAGGAAGCTCGTGAGCCTGACCTCCACTACTCTTCTAGTATCCCAGGGTACTTTCAACTACCTCAGCTTGCCTTTGCTTCTTTCCGGGCATATGAGCGCATTTAACTGAAGAACTGGGCTGCTGCCACCCATTATTTAAAAAAAATGCCCCTGACATCTATATTCAAGGACATTGTTCAAAGTAAAAATTATGCTTGAGGCAAGTGCTCTGCAGTATGTAAATCCCTTCTGCGCATACTTTTTAATTAAAAACAACATTTTTTAAAAAGTTAAATCAGCTGGGACAGAAAGCCTGGTGGGCATCAAGGGATCTATTTCCAAACCTACATTAGAGATCCAGGAATACAGGGAGTACCAAGGGCAGAACACTTGTGACCTTTCAGGAGATATATTAACAGAGGCAACCATGGTCTATCAACATTTTTCATGCTTTTTCTTTATTGGTTCTTTTGTTTGCTTTTCATTATCTTTCACTTATTTTCAAAGCCACCTGGATACCTTTCAAAACAGAAAGGCAGGGCTATAAGCATGCAATACCAGAAAAAGTCATTAGTTTCTGCTGTTACATAAAACAAAATCTATTCTCCACAGGAGATATCTTTTTTTACTGATAAGAAAGTTAAGTGTCTTTATAACTCATACAGCAAATAATTTTGAACTGATCTGCCAGTCCAAATCTACTTTTATCTCCATGAGTTCAAACAAACAGAAGTATTGGCAGTAAAGGACATGGATCTAGAATTATTAAATTTTAGGCATGTGCACAATTTATCAAGTCAAAAACAACTTTCTTCATTTATTATTAAATGTAAGAGTAAGTGCAACTATATTACAGAGGCATGGTAAGATCAAATATTTTATTTATTGGCAGGCAAAAAAGATATTTTAAGTATGTAATCTGTCCCAAGGTGAACAAGGCTTGCAATATACTGAAGTGCAAACAGAATTCATTTCCAAGAATCAAAATAGAGCCTAAAATTCAGAGGCCAGGTTTTCTGTTTTAGAACCTGCAAAGTGCTTGGCTCTGTTTCAGATTCTGTTACAAGATACAGTGGTTGTGTTTCCTTTAATCCATCATATTTCAAAGACCCAGACAACTTCAAAAACTTTGGATTTCACACTATTTCCAAATGTTTTATCTCAAACATTTTGAACTGTGTCAACACTCTTGCCTTCAGAAGTGTCTGTTTGGGATTTTTAAAAATTGCTCTCTGTTTAGGGGAATTTGCACTATTAATTTGGGGTGATATTTCATATCTGCTATTAATGGTACCAAATTGTATATGTACTGTTTCATGTATAAGGAGCCTCTTACAGATATGCCCCTGAATTCTTATGGATGCTCATGGACCTTTGCTTGGTAGGGCTAGTGAGAGCCCCCCGGCCCCCAATAATCTTTACTGAGTTTACTTGTGGACTACAAAGCACATCTTGAACACTCCAGTAAACAAAGCAAGGATAGCACTCCTATCTCCGCATAGACTGAGAATTCTGATCCAATTTTATCCATTCACACACTGAACCTCACAGAATTTGAGAAAAATATTAGAATTTACATTTCTAAATCCAATGGCTCAAACACTTGACTACTCATTCGTATAAACTAAGTTTACTGAATCAGTGTCATTTATTGTCTGCAAGAGAATTAGCTTATACTGTGCATCTTCATTAAACTGAATAGTGTTGAGCCCATTGAAATAAGCTAAAAGTCAACTTCAGAAATGTAAAGAAAATGGCCCCTATTAAACTGCAGTGCAGAAAGAAATATCAACTTTTCCAACCAGCAATAAATTAAATATATTTTTAATATTCTTGATTTAGAGATACTCTGTAAAGATACTGACTCAGTGATCATGATGACAATCTAGTAACAGATTTCTGAGCAGCCTTCAGTAGTGTTATGGATAGCTGATTATTTTATTTCAAAATTCTCAGTGAATTATGCAAAAGAAAGGAGTTGAAAATTGTTTTGCAACCCAAATGCAATGAACAGGGTTTAAACAGCTGTGAGTTATGAAAAACTTGTTTCATATAAAGGATTGCATATAGTAATCAACATTAGAGAACCCTAGCTGATTTCAGTCCCAGCACTGATCAACATTCACAAATACACATCACATTTCCTAACACAGAGAATAGAAAGTTTTCACTCCCTTGTACAATACAGTGACAGTTACCACTCCCAATTTCCACAATTAACAGATCCAACATCATAATTCCCACCGAACCGAGCAGTATCCCTTTCCCAGCAACTACGTACATTTGACTTCAGAGCTCCAAGCTAACCTAACAGAGCCCACTCTCAAGTATTTGAGGATGTCAAAAAACAGAAGTTAGGAGACTTTCCTCTCATTGGTCTTCACCACCCTGGACACTCAATTTTAGATTTGAAGAATTAGCATCACAACACAAAAGAAAATGAAAGGGAACCATGGTTAGATTAGTTTGCTATATTTCACTGTGAAAGAGGTACTTGCTTTCAAACAAAACAGCTTGAAAAGGGACTCTTAAGTGTTCTCCGTTAGCAAGGAGTCTGTGAAGATAACAAGAGACCCTGCCGGTAAGTTTGCCAATTAAGTGAATGTCAGCAAGTTTTAATTCCCATCATCTCGACGGACTGTGCCACTTCTACTATGCCTGTGGAGGACACTGGTTCAGTTAAACAGGACAGGGAGCTGGGGTGGAGCACAATTCACTCTCAGCAGAGACATGTTTATTTAAATAAGGAAGACAAGGCTGCCATTACCTGAGTTCTCAAAAACACACATTGAAAATGCCTCAGACAAACACAATAGCTGGAAATTGCTTCTGGATTAGTATTGACATGAAGAAAAAAAAATAGAACAAGGATTTACCTATATAGGCTCTTTCTTGTTCACGGGTAAGCCCAGGGGGGATGACTGTGGGCATGCCAGGGATGATAGTCTTCTGCTCCATGGTGTCTTGATTCCATCGGCTCCTCTTCCTCTTTTTATTAGGGTAATCTACAGACACAATGTTATTTATAGGACCAGGTATTCCATGGCAGCGTGTGCTATGGTCTGCAATATAGCTAGCATTGTCCCTGCATACATACACTTCTCATATTTCACATACAAACACATTTCCTGCCCCAAATCCTTATAATCAAGCTCTCACAGGGAATACGGGCAAGAGAATATTTTACAACCAAGAAACCAACTTTTTAGTTCTCCAAAATTGGGGATTCATTTTCCTTTAGACATATACATCCAGCACAAACCTTTTTGTAGCTTTTGATAAAAATTCAGATGTGTGTAAAGTGAATAAACTTTACTGTCAGCACAGCAAAAGCAAGAACCCGATATAAATCTTAAAAATTAAGCTAAAACCCCTAAGACTCCCAGTTAGGACAGCCAAAGGTGAAAATAGCTGAGGATAGGAGCTGTGGTCCAACACATCTAGAAGATATCAAGTCAATGGAAATTGCATTCCCATAATTTAATAGGGCTGCCTAATTTCTCCAAATACGCTCATTAGGATGTAGCTTGTTATTTGCTTAACAGTACTTGCTCCACAAGAGCAACTATAAAACTACATGCCAGGCCATGCTTTGTAGCATCAGTAATATTTCAATATTGCATAAAATTATCTCTCAAGGGAAACATGAATATCACTCTGAAAATTCAGCTCTTAAAAATAAAACTCCCCAAAGATAAAAGACCAACTGCATCACCCATTTTTGCAATCTTTCCTTCAATTCTACAATTATGCCTCCGTTTTGTCCATCTAAATCAGTAAGAAAAAGACCAGATGCACCAAAATCTAAAAGTCTACCCCCAAATCATGCTGCAGCTCTGGGTTTTTCCTTTCTTTCTACCAACATCTTTGTAAGTCTCTTACTTAAATATTTCTTTTGCAGTTCTGATCTCTTCGTACTGCAGATATTAGAGTTCTGTACTGGTCTAATGCAATGAACTTAATTATCTATCTTTGGTTAGCTTGCTGTCCATCATCCTGAGATATTGTGTAGGACTGTTGTGAAGAAAAACGGTGAGAGGGAAACCATGTATACCAGTGTTTTTCAAACTTGGCAACTTTAAGATGTGTGGATTTCAACTTTGGCTGGGAGGGGAATTCTGGGAGTCAAGTCCACATCTTAGAGTTGCCAAGTTTGAGAAACACTGTTGTACAGTCTTTAACTCTTTAGCAAAGTGGTGGTATATTACAGTAATTAAAAAAACAATTTATTCTCCACCTTTTATTTTCTTCTTTTATACTATATCTTAACAAATCTTTCCCCCTCAGTTGCTCCTATCTAATGTGAAAGTTAATAGAATTGTACTTTATTTTAAAAACTGTTAGTAAAATTCAAAATAATAAAGACTAAGCTATCAGATACTTGGCTTAATTAACTGTAAAAGAAAAACTATTATAGTCATGCTTAGTTATCTGATGTGTGCCTAGCACTGTCATGTAAAATTACTCAAATGGTCATCTGTCTCAGCTATGACATCATAATCACAGTCTTTGGATACAATGGAACACTAGATAGTTCCATACAATTACTTATATACAGATAATAAACACATGGAGATATAACACTGGCATAAAACAGTTTATGATATACACAACATTTAAGAATAACACTGGCCATTTTTATCACAGGACATGTTAACTTGGAGACAAAATTAACTTGTTTTTTGGATTCGCTCAATACAGTAAACAATCAGCAAATTGTATAGGCTACACCCCACAGAGAGAAAACTAACCAGGCTTATTACTAAGCTTGGCATATTGTGTGAATGCACTAGATGGGTCATCACTGGCCTGTTTAAGTGTATGACATAAATTCAGCCTTGTGTATATGCTATACTTTCATCAGGCAAGTATAGCGTAATAAGGATATTACAGTACTTTCAAATCTTAGAAGGCAGTGGCAATCACTTCTGTTTTACTCCCCTCGTCCCCCGGCAAAAAAAACTACAGAGAGACGCCTATGGAGTCAGCAGGAGCTGAGCTTATTTCAGTAGAGGCTGCTTATAGATGAGATGGGAATTTATATAACTACCACATTTGTAAAAGCAGCACGTATTGGCTGATCATGGAAAAAAAGCAACTCTGGCTAGCTTATATGATCTAGGATGTACGGCAAACAAAGAAAAACGAAGGGCCGAAAATTCACTTTTTAATCTGCAAACGTGTCCCAACCCGCCCTCAGCTGCTCTGAAAACATGGTAAGCAGCGTCAGGGCGAGTTGACGCTTGGACTGGAGACCACCAGGCAATCTCACTGTCATAGAATAGAGCGAGAAGGCGAAAAAAATTGCCCAGAAGGCGGCAACGCCGAACTGCTTCATTCAAATAGAGGGATGTGACCTGGACTGCCCCCCCATGAAATTCCAGCCTCAGATAACGCTTCGTCCCCCGACTTGCCTGTGTTACCGGCCCCGGCCTGGCCGCCCTCGTCCTGCTGGAGAAGGTGGAGATGCTGGGGCGGCGGCTGCTCGTGGCCCATGGGTGGCTGCTGCTGCTGCTGGGGAGGCGGGGGCGAAGGGAAGCGGTACTGGCCGTACTGGGCCGGCTGGGGCTGCTGGGCTTGTGGGGGTGGCGGAGGCGGCGGCTGAGGCTGCTGCGGGGGCGGTTGGGGCTGCTGGGGCGGCGGAGGCGGCGGCGGTGGGGGGGGCGGCGGCGGCAGTGCGGCGAAGGGAAAACCGGCGGCCGCCATGAGGCTCGGGATGGCCGGCTGCGGCTGGGCCTGCGCGGGGCCTGGAGGTGGCGGTGGAGGCGGCGGGCCTTGCATCACCAATCCTGGAGGAGGAAGCGGATAGCCGGTCTTGCCCGGCGGCGGGGGCGGATGGAGTTTCCCCAGCGGAGTCGCGTTCGCCCCGGTCGCCATAGGCGGAGAGCCGAGACAGAGGGGCGCGATGGCGGCAGCGGCTTCGCGAACCTTCCACGCCACCGCTTTCCCTCACAAAGGCGGCCGGCGCCGATTGGTCGCCCCGCTAGTCCCTCACGCCCCTACTCGGCGTCCTGTTGGGTGGAAGTCACGTCGTGCCCTTGGCGTCGCGCGGTGATTGGGGAAGATTCGACCGCCGGGAGGAGATTGGCGCGGAGGTGCGATAGAGGCGGGGTGGAAGCGCATTGGGTGGAATCATTGTCACTTAGAAGGAAAGCGCGGCCCCGCGATTGCACATTGGCACGGGATCTCGGAGGGCGGGATGATAGGGACGAGGGAGACAAGATGGTGGGCGGGCTCTTAGAACTGAACACGGGACTCTGATTTGCCCAACGCCAGAGGCTGCGCCCTCGGGGACCTCTGCTTTTGCCCGCAGGACTCTCGCTGCACACGGCTTGCGAGACATACGACGCGATGATAGGCTTGGTGCTATTGGCCGGAGGATTAGTGAAGGAGCGCGGGGCGAGGCAGGTGCAGGGAGACCTTTGATTGGCTCGAATTCCAAGAGCTCCGTGTCCTGATTGGCGAGGCGTCAAGCACTCGTGTCTCGCCCCTTTTTCCAAGTCAGGCGACGCGAACAGCGTGACGGGACTGTTGGTGGGGGACCCGGCTGAGCAGCAAAGGATTCTGGGCGATGATGATGTCAAATGGCCCGAGCGGCTGGATCACGTTTAACTGAACTAACCCGACCCCCTGGGTTCACACATAAGATTGTCACCTGGGCTGGGTGTGACAGAAGACGTCAAGTCAAACACGGGCTGGCTAGTTTATGGCACAGTCTCTCGTCTGAACACCACTTTATTCTCCCAGTGGAGCAATTAAATTGATAACTACAGTATAGATATGGATATTCTCTTTCGAGTTTGGCTCCTCATGAATCCATGGACTTCTCCATGTAATTTTCTTGGCAACCCTGCCAAGTTTGTTTTTGCCTTTACCCGGGATTTTTTATTTATTTCCCAGCGTAACCTTTGAGACAGCCTGGTCTAAAAACTGTTTTTCAGCCAGAGTCAGATTATCAACAGGAATACAGGGTAGCTCCCAGTCCAGCACTGAGCAAATATAAAAGACACATACTGAGGTACCTGTTTGGAACGGGGATGGCACAGCATCCATTGGATAAAGTCGCTGAGGCGCACAAAAATGATTTGGGTTTCGGATCAGCTGAGCTCTAGCCCCGCCGTGCAAAGACCCGAACGACTACCTTGCAAACTACGGCTTCCAGGAGATGAGCGAGGCCCTGTGTGGGGCACTAGGACCAGGGGTGGGTCAGCGGCTCAACCTCAGCGCTCCCCTGCCACCCCACTCCTTTCTGTGACTGCTGTGGTTTTATTTACCCGTCTCTCCGAATTCACAAAACGAAGCATGAACAAAATGGTACTCTGATTTCGGTGTGCTTGTGCGGAGACGACAGATGTGCCCAAGTCGCCGAGACCGGGCTGGACAGGTAGCCAGGAGATTTCCCAAATACAGAGGGCAGGATGGTTTGCAGAGCTTGCCTTGACTCTCCAGCTGTTGGGCCAGAATCTCAGGACCAAAAAAAAAAAGGCATTAAAACATGCCTATCTATCTTTCTCCCTTCTCCCCCTAAACAATACAGCAGGGGAAAAAAGAGAAATGTGAAATGCAAGGGTTTGACTTAGCTCATGGTCTTGTTTTGCCTTCATGTTTAACCCTTTATGAATAAAACGAGGAAACTCAGTCCTCTCGTGCTTTGTTTAAGCAACAGTGCAATGTGAGTGCAGCCAGGGTCTTTGGTTGGAAAGAAATACAGAGATAGCCTTGGAATGGAAGCACCGTTCAAGGAAGATAAACAACTACTCAGTCCTGGGAAAGTGGAAAGCGTGAGAAAGAAACTCATGAAAGTAACCCTGTGGGTAACCCTGCTTTGATTCTACTTGGTATAAGAGGGAGCACAGAGAGACTCTGGCAGACTTTCAAGTTTCTGTTATCATACCCTACAGCAGTAAGGTGGCATTCCTAGAATCCTTGCAGTGTCTGTTTCCTGACCTGGCCTACCTTGAAGGGGTGGCATTTGGATTTGGATGAAGTCTTTTGGGTCAATGCAGCCAATCTGTCAAACCTGGACCAGGAGAGATCCAGGTTCAAGTTTCCAGCCAATTATGGAAGATTCCTGGGTCACTTTCAGCCAACCAAACACACGCTCTCTTAGCCAACCTATTTCAGAGGGTGGTGGTTGTGTGGATGAAATTAGGAGACACCTTCATATATGTCACCTTGAGCTTTCAGAGAAAATGTGAGATATAAATACAACAGGCGTAACTTGCTTTTTGTCTTCTCCGTATCACATCTCCCAGCTTCTTTAGTTGGTTACCTATAAGAACATCATAGCAATATAACCAACCCAGAAACAAGAACACTCCTTGTATTGAAATGAGTGATTACTCCAAACCTCCATCTGCAAGAATCCTCTACTTTTATTTTTATTTTTTTAAGAAATTCAAAGCCATTCCACCGGGGAGTAAAATATCACAATTTAATATCCTTCTCTATGTTAAATAGCCATTTTCTTCTTCTTTTTTCTTCTTCAAGTTTGGATTTTCTCAGGACAATAACATTCCAGCTTTAGCAGTTAAAAACCACGGGGGGGGGGGGGGGGAAGCAGCATTTTGAGAAGGAAAAGCCGTGGCATTGGAGTTAAGTAGGATTGTGGTTGCTGCCCGACAAACCAAGGTTGAGATCCTGGCACTCAGAGAGCTTGTTCTGGGCTTCCAAGCCTGCAAAGAATAACCCCTGCTTCCCAGTGACCTCAGTTTAGACACTTTGTCGTGGCAATGTCAACCCTTTGAAGTGGCGTGTTTGGTCTCTATCTGTGCTAAGGTTGCCTGCATATAAAGCCCCCCTTTCTGAATCTATTGGCCATGGGCTGGGGGAATCAATTCCTTGCACCTGTCATCTCCAAATTGCGTGATTGCTGCTCTGGGTCTTCAAGTGTTGTCTTTCCCTGAACTAGCTCCATAATCATGACCCTTGGTTGTTCAAGAAAGAGCCATTCATTTAATTCCTTGCAACCTCCATCCATCAGGCACATCTGGATGATTCTTGGGGTTACCAAACCAGAACGCTCATTTTTGCCTTTGAAAATAATAGCTGGAGGACGAGAAGAGGATCAAACATCTGGGGGAGATGTCACCACTATCCTAATGGGGGGAAAAGGCTTCTCCTCCCACTAATTTATTCTAAGAGCCATGGTGGCTGCATGGTTCCCCTGGAAATAATGGTTTCAGAAACTGGGGGGCAAATGTTTTCATGTACTTGGCGCACAGCATAAAGGTTTTCCAGAAAAATATTTTTCCCGTGTGCCACATTCTCAGTCATGAGGGGTCCTTCCCACTGCTGCTATTTTTAAGGGGGTGGGGTGAATGCACTCAATGTGGGCCTGCATCTATTAATTTTTTTTCTCCCGTTTACAAACCAAGCATCACTAAATAGCCGCGCACATTTATTGCTTTGGCCCCAAATGTAAACAGTTTCAAAACTGGGTTAATGGCTGCATTCAGTTCTCCAAGAGCTCTGGGAACTGCAATTTTGCGGAAGGGTTGATTGTAACTCCGTTTGAGGTCTGTTAGCGCAGGAATGGAAAATCTATCGACCACCAGGCCACTCTAAATTACAACACCCAGCAACGCAGCCAACAGGAACAATAGGGCGGGATGCTGGGAGTTTTAGTTTGCAATTCCCAGAAGGCCATGTTTCCAACTCTGCTTAGACCATCCAACCACCACCTTTCCCCATCTGATATTCTCCAGATGAATGGGACTAAAAGGCACATGCTGACCAAGGTTGTGAGGAAAGGTAGCCCAGCACATCAAATGGTCCAGATGTCTGGAGTTCATCTTCCAGAATTCTGGATAATGGCCACGATGGCTGGGGAATTCTGGGGGTTGAAATCCATAACCTGGAGGGTGACCTTCAGCTCCCAGAATTCTCAGCAATAGTCATGATGGCTAGGGAATTCTGGGAATTGAAGTCCACACTTCTGGAAATGGTGCACACTCCCACATCTGGTTTCTTAAAAGTGAATTGTTCCAGAGCAACCTCCCACAACTCCAGATATGTGGACCAATTCTTTTCAGCAATGGCCACAGCAGTGCCAATCCTCCCAGGGGAATTCTGGGAGTTGGCATCCATAGATCTAGTTTCCAGATCTGCAGGTGATGGCTTTAGGCATCAGACTGCTCAACCAACTATCTCTCCATTCCAAAGCACCTGCTTTCTGACCAGATAGCCATTAAAAAACAAAACAAAACAAAACAGAAAACCACAACTGCTCTTGCCCACACACACACAGACATACGTACAGAGCCGAACAACCACAACCATTCCAGCAACAGTCACCCAGTTTTGCCCATCCTGGGCATGACCCTAATTTCTCCAGTTGGCTGGCCACAAAACAAACCTTATCCCTTGTCCCCCATTCCAGAAAGACAGGCCAGAACTCCAAAGTGCCCTGAAAAAGTTAAAGCTGAAGGGCTTGGGAAGGGGTGTGACCTTCTCTACCCATAGCAAACGATTGTCTTCACTCTGGCGGCTGTGCCAAGATGCTGCGCCCGCACACCGTCACCGTGGACGACTTCTAAGCGTTTTAAAAGAGGAGGAGGAGCAGGAGCAGGAGCAGGAGCAGGAGCAGGAGAGAGAATGGGGAAAACACTCAAGCAGGCACAAGGTGTCAGCCGGGATAGGATGCAAGTTCTTCCAACTGACCAGAAGTATAATTATTGCAAAATCATCTCAGGAGATGCTGGCCCCAAAAATGGGGGCCGGGGAGGACTTCTTCCCCATTGGGCCTCAGCCAAATCTCAGGAAGACTGGAACAAGGCGCCAAGACCATGTCTGGAGCCAAACCAGCAGTAAATCCAGCACCAGAGGCAGCAGAACAGGAGGGCCACCAGCCGTCCTCTGCCAACGCCCAGGCGGAACATCTCCTATTTCAGCGAGTTTGCCACCATCGGCAACCGGCTCCAGGAAGCGTCTGCTGCAAGCGCAGGGCCTCTGGGTGGCCGGCAAGAAGGAACTTAGTAACTGCTTTCGTGACCGGTCAGGATGTAGAGGTTGCTCTGCGCTGTGGGATTGTCTGTCGGGGTGCTCTCTAGGATGATATCCCTGGCAGGGAAGGGGAGGAAGTGGGAGGAACGACAAGCAATGGAAAGCAGCGTCAGTCTAGGAGCAACTCAGGGAGGGTCTATCCGTGCTGTCTTCCTGATGCTGCAAAGGGCCACCAGGGAATTAAAAAAAGGCCCACGCTGAATTCGCACCCGGCTGCGACTCTGAACGGGTCACAAGCGGAACTCCCGGAAATCAGAGAACTGCGCGGAGTGTGCAAAAAGTTTAGGGTGTGGAACATTTCAGGCTTCAGACCCCTGTTTTCCATTTCAGACGGATTGTTCCAACCATATCAGAAGTGCTCTGAATTCTCCAACGGCCCCGTCTCCAGGTTGGGACGGGGGTTTTGACCTTGGAGCACTTCCGGGGTAGCCAGAACAAGAACAGGGTGCTCCTGCGGTGGCCGGAATATTTCTAACTCAATGTGAAATGGTTTCCCCTGTTTCGAATGTGCAAGAGGGAACCGTCCTGGGCACGAGTGTGTGGGGGTGAGAGTGACGGGGATGTTTGCAAACAGAGACCTCTTCGTCAGTTACTCACCGGTGAGCACCCAAGACCCGGAACACCCTGGATTCATCTGTGACCTCCTGGGTCACCTGTTGGGGAACAAAACAATTTAGCAGCAAGTTCCCAAATCATACAACCCTTACTGACCCTCTAGTGCTCCTTGGTTGGGTCTTCATCACACAGGAGGCTGAGGCTGAATGATTTGCAGGAATTCATCCCCGGTCTCAGCATGTTGTAAGAATCAGGCTATCAGCTGAAGCTATAACCTGATGTGGTTGTTTCAGCACTGCACATCCCATGGACACAGCAACACTGTTTGTTGATGTGATCTGACTATATTGTGTGCACCGGCCCTAAAAAGTTTGTTTTGTTCTCATGGTGGGAGTCAATCCAAACTTCTCTGGGAAAAAAACCCGAGTGAGAGGAATTCCTCTTTTATAATAAGACAAATTGTCCTGTTTGTTATATTGTTATTGGCATACATGCCTCATCTTTCAAACGAATAACAGGGATTCCACGTAATTCTTTCATCTCCTCTCCATCCTTGCCACTCTGTAAGAGAGTTAAACTCTAAACTCTGTAAGGGGGTTTAGTTGAGAGAGAACAGCTCACTCAAACAAACAAACAAAAAAAATCAAGCATTTTCAGAGCCAAATGGACCTTTTTTTCATGAAAGATTTTAAAAACATTTAAAAACAATTTTAAAGTTTTAGCGAACACTAAAACATCCGTATTGTCCCATGAGATCTCATGAGAAAAAAAAATATTTCATAGCTTTTGCTCTGTAATCATGGGCTGGCGCCCATTCCCAAAATAATTCAGGATCCCCGCTGTAACCACTAGGCCACATGGAGAGATGCAGCATTTATCTTAAGAAAACAAGCAGACAAGATTTCAGATTGATCTTCTGCCTTCTTCCTGTATGGGTGGCAAGATATTCCTCCCTAAATGTTGCAAATGAAAACATACAGCACAATCTGGAATAATCCTAGGTGGCTGCTGTTCAAAGTGAGATTCTACATCGGCAGGATTGCACGGACGGGTTTGCTTTTCGGACCGTGGGGCAGGAGACATAATGGCAAAAGACAGCCCTTGCGCATGGCCGGCTTTACTCACCTCACTGGATTCCAGGCTCCGGCCTTGCATGCCGTGTTTCCAGAAAGCCAAGACGCTGTCTTGAAGGCACACTGCAGGGAAGCAGAGAAGGGGCTTCGTGAGAAGGTGCCTGGTCAGTGCTGGGAAGCCATGCGGCCTTCGGATGGGAGACTACCAGGGTACAGGCTAGGCTGGAAAGTCCAAAATGGTCTCAGCGGTGAACCACTTCTATGCTGCCGAGAAAACTTAATAGACGTGTCTCTAAAGTCACCAGGGACTGTTCCCACTTGCAAATTTTGTTCCCACAGTTTTCACCAGCTGGCAGCCAAAGTTGATTTAGAAAAATTCCAAGCACAGTATGTCAGGTTAGTGTTTGGATGGGGGACCACTAAGAAATCACACAGATGGAGACTAGATTGGAAAGTCAAAAACTGTCCCAGATAGAGGCAGTGGCAAACCTCTGCCGTAATGTTGCCAAGGAAACTCTATCAGTGAGTCCGTGAAGTCCCCAGGAGTTGAGCTGGGCTTGATGACATTTTTATCTTTACAGAATGCCCAAGCAAAAAAATAGAGGCCTAGAATTCTCTGTATTCTCTCCTGTGATAATAAGATTGGATTTGATGGGCATCTTCCGTGATTTGCAGAAGCTGGCCTCTGGAGACTCTGCTCTGCTAATAACGCCAGATTCTCCCATCCGCTGTCCAACGGGCAAGGTCACGGGAGAAGAGAAATGCCTCCTTCCTTCCACCTTTTGAAGACGCTCCAACGGAGCCTGCCCAGGGAAGAGGGGTGGACTAGATGACCTCTAACGCCCCTTCCAACTCAGCAATTCTATGGAACTACAAAGGTGGTCAGAGGAACGCAGCCCCAGTTGAACCAATGGGCTTGCTGGTCATCAGGGTTGCTTCTTCTATTCTTCCAGGATGGGGAGGGGGGATTATCTCAGTACTGGAGCTTCTAATTCGGCACGTTGAAGGTCCTAAACCGAGTGTTTCTAATAGCAGATGGTGGGTGAACAGATTGCTTAGAACGGCATGACTGATATAGGAGGTTAAAGTCCTTGCTTGGACCGTCACGGCCTACTCATGGCCAGTGATGTGACATCCCAGGGGCGTTTAGGTCCAACTCTTTTTGACCCTTGGGGTGGGGGGCTGCTAAAAAAGAGGTCTTAAGGCCACTGGAAGGTTTAATCCCCATTTCAGCCCTGCCAACCCAAGAGGCTTCCGTGGGCCGCAAGAGGGTGCTAGGAATTCCCGGTGTATAAATGAACGTAGAGATGACCTTGGGAAGGAATGTAGGAGTTGTTAAGAGAGGTGAAACAGGAACTCACTCCTGGGAAGGGGGAAAGCATGAGAAAGAGACTCCAGATAACCCCTTTAAGAGGGGGCAGAGGGAAACTGGCAGGCTTTCCAGTTTCTGTTATCACACCCTACCGCATTCCTGTGACCCTTGCGATATCTGTTTCCTGACCTGGCCTACCTCGAAGGGCCAACAATGTGGCTCACGGACCTGGATTGCCCATCACCCAAGATCCAGAAAAAGGATATGTATTGTGTGTCCATGTTTGTTTGTTTGGATTTTTTTAACCAAAGGATAAGGAAGATACATGAGATACATGGTCAAATTTTCTGGAGGTGTTCTATAAGTAACATAACTTTCTAGAACTTTTTCCCCCTTATTACTGTGATTATTCAGTTTGAAGTTACATTATTTCATTCACTACTGTATTTATACTTTCCTTTGATTAATTAGTTTAGCACAATAACTTTATTAAACTATCATAAATAATACCATTCTAACAACTGTAAAAGGATGCATGTTGATTCTAATCCACCATGGGGGAGGGGGGTTGCATTTTCTTTGTTGCATTGAGTTTTTAAAAAATTAATCACATTAATTTCTTTAAAAGGATCCAAAAAAGGAAAAGTTTTCATGGAGGGCATTTTGACCAAGAATTCTGAGACGCTCAAGGTACCAAGACCTCATTGAGACTCCCCCCGCCCGGGAATTTCCACCTCTTCTTGATGTGATGGAATGGAATTATGAAGGCCAGACTCAGGGAGAAAAACATTTTCTTACATCTCCTGAGGAGCGTGGGAACTACAAGAGGACGAGGCTGGCACCTCCCTGAGGAATTCACGGTGTTGTGGCTGGCATTACTTGGGAGCTGGGGTTTCAGGCTGGGAAGATTCTTGCTAGAGGTTGTAGCTAATAAACATTGCTGGACTGAATTTACATGGTCTCTTGGAGTTCCTTGGGCTAGGCCTGACACTTACGTACCAATGGTTTCAATGGGGAAATTGAAAACAAGTTCGGGTGCAAGCGCTCCCTGTGGCGTCCCACGGAGATTCACGACCCGGACACAGCCTGGGGGGAGAAGAGAAGGGCTTTGAAGGTCAAAGATGCAATCCGGGGATAAGAAGAGAAAAAATTGATGCCCGAGTCAAAGAAAAGAACTTACGCTCAAAACAAACGAGGACAGTGTCTCGATCCATCTGAGTGACGTGGCTGGCCAGGACGAGGGGACGTCCTGCAACCGGAGAGAAACAGAGGCTGAGAAACAAATCTTTGTTTGGGTGCATAAGCAAAAAAACTGGTATTTAAGTTGCTTCCCAGATGAATAAAAAATTCAGGAGATTGTCATGAATGAATGAGACTGTGAGTCAGTGAAGAGACCTGTCTCCTTGCTGAATTGTAGGAAGGCTGTTAGAAAGCAAATCGGAGGGTGTCTACCCTAATTTATTTCTGCTTCTCCATTTATTTATTCACTTAAATGTATATGCTGCCTCCTCTTCCAATTCTAGACTGCTTACAACGTGAGAGATAAAACACTCATAAAATTGTAAAATCCGTCCATAAATATCTTCATAATAAACAGTAAGCACAACAATTAAAATCTCTAAATAAACCTGTAGCTGGTCTCAAATGAATGTACACAAGGATATATTGGTTTCAAATGGGAAAGAGGTCAGTTGCTGGAATTCCTGTAACCTTATCTCTTTCATCTCAATAAATCTTGCCAAAGGGATTGTGAGAGAATTGGGCTTGGAAACAGTCACTTTGGGTTTTCAGCAGCTGCCAAAAAATCTGATACCCATTTTTCATGGGGAGATTTAAAGATGCTCATTCAATGGCTGAACAGCTGGAGAGTGAAAGGTGAGTGGAAAAGGCCCCGCTTTGCACAGATGTGCTGTTCCAAATTCTTGGAGGAAGAGGGGAAGGAGTAAAAATGTACAGTTCATTCACTCACTCACTCATTCATTCATTCTCCTGTGCCACCTCGGTCAAACCAGCGTTCCAAATGCTACACAGGACTGCACAGATTTAATGAGCTGAATTGTTTCTTCTAATAGCAAAGGATGGGCAGAATGAATGCTGGAAAGGTTAGCCCCAGTGAGGCTTATTAAGAAATGGTAGGGAGGAATCTACCCCTTTAGGGGGATCCCTAAAATGTGCAGAAATACCAAGCCATTTTAAAAAGAGCAGAGGGCCAAGGGAAAACCCCCCAAGTATGTTCCCCCAGAGGGGGCCAAGGATCCTCAGTGACTCTTGGAGACATGGAGTCCCATTGAATGGCAGCTGGGGGAAAAAACAAAACTGGAAAGTGGGGTTTGGAGTGCTGGCTGGGAGGGATGGGAATTATAATCCAATACAGCTGGAGAGGTCAAAGGCCAATTTAAAGCAGGGTCCCAGCTAAGTGCCCGCATGGTCAGCAGAAAATGGCAGCGGTATGGCTCATTTGGGAGAGATGACACACCGAAAAAGGTCAGAATGTTTACTCTAGGCCAGTGTTTCTCAACCTTGGCAACTTGAAGATGTGTGGACTTCAACTCCCAGGATTCCCCAGTCAGCCATGGAGTTGGTCTTCAAGTTGGCAAGGTTGAGAAACACTGTCTTATCCCAGAGAACAGGATAGAGCAGATTCCAACTGAATGTTAGGATAGACTTCCCAATGATAACAGTTGCATGGTGGGACCAATGATGCAGAGATGGTGGCCTCTCCTTGACCGATGTGTCCAAGCAGGGCTGGCCAGCTGTCTGACCTGCTTTAACTTGGATTCCTGCACTGAATGGGGGTTCAACTTTGTTTCCCCTTTCAACTCTAACTGGGAAGGACAGCAATGTAACATCTGGTTGCAGATCCTTCTGTTGGTGTTTTCCAAACAGGGCCCCTTCCAGATGTGTGGCCTTCAACTCCCAGAATTCTCAGCCATGGTCACGCTGGCTGGGGAATTCTGGGAGTTGAAGTCCACATGTTGGGAGGGCGCCCTTCAACTCCCCAAATTCTCAGCAATGTGCCATGCTGGCTGGAGAAATGTTGGGAATTGAAGGCCACACATATCTGGAAATGGTCCAGCGTAGGAAACACTGTGTTACATCCACCATCCTTACCATCAGTGGTCATTTTCAGGCCATCTGCCTGTCTCTGGTACCAAATGATTCGATGTAGGTCTTAAAACGCAGGAAAGAGATTCTACAACCTGATTCTCCACTGACACCTTTTCTGACCCCCCCCCTCCATCAAATATCCTTTCTTACTGGAAGGGCTTGAGGTGCTGTGGCCACTGCTGAGTGAGAGGATGCTGAAATGCAGCTCTGCCCCCGGCTGATCGCTGCCGGTGACGCCCAAGCACACTTGTGGGTATTCCTCTGTCTCGACTACCAGCAGCTCAAACAGGGAGAGGGGGTCAGGTAGCAGCACGGGGACGTGCTGGTCAAAAATAAAACAGAGAGAGAAAAGATTGTGACCAGCCAGCTGAACCTCAGCGCTTCTAAAACGAAAAATCCCACCAGCTGCGGCCACGCACTTACCTTCAGTAGCATAAATTTCTGCAAAGGTTCGTACCACTGTAAAAGGGCCAGGCTGGAGGGCAGTGCAGCACACAGAAAGGTATTTCCTGAGTAGGGGTTTCGGACTGAAATTAAAAAACGATGGGATTAGCCACCACCTACCTGCCTGGCCCTGTTCTCACTGCCTTTTCACTGCCGCACGCAGCAAGAGTTTCTAAAAAGCAGATCCTAGTTGGCGTGTGACCCATTCCAGAAGCTTTTTTTTCCAGGGGAATCTTCCAGAACTAATGCAGAGCAGTTGGGAAGCCCCAAATTTATTTAACACTCGTAGTTCCTTTGTGGGAATCCTTCTCAGGGAGTCTCAGTCAGCTAAGTCAGGGTTTCTCAACTTTGGCAAATGTAAGGCAGGTGGACTTCGACTCCCAGAATTCCCCAGCCAGAATTCTGGGAGCTGAAGTTCACACATCTTAAAGTTGCCAGAGTTGAGAAACACTGAGCTAAGAAACTTTATGAGTATTCTGCAGGCCTTAGTATTTAACAATTAAAGATCCACTGAGTTCCAAGTGTGGGGCACGCTTGCACCCTCCTCAAACATGTTTCCAACCCTTGCATCTGTAGGACAAATGTCTGCATTTTCTTTCTGCACACGAAAGAGCTACTCCACCACATGTCATGGACCTTCTCTTGAAGATAAATCAGGTTCAAGTTATTGGGATTTTGAATTAAAAGGGTAGTTTAAATAGGCACAAGGGAACCTGATATATTCCAAGTTAGCTCTTGGTCCCCGTAATGCCACTTTTCATTCTCCTCCTGCCACGGCAGTTCAGAGTTTCTTTTGACGCTGATAATACCCAGAAATGACACAGATCAATCCCAGGGCGTCTTTGCAAAGCAGGGGCTGAATTCTAGTCCCTCCCCATGACTGAAGACTGTTGGTAAGGCTGTCTATCCTGACTTGTCCACTCTCCAAAGGCATGAAGTTCACCTCCAGAATTCTCAGCAATGACTATGCTGGCTGGGGCATTCTGGGAGTTGAACAGCCCAGCTCTGAAAGTTGCCCAGGTTGGGGAAAGGTGTGGTAAGATTTTGGAGGCAAATTCAAGGAAGAGGGAAAGCCTGCCGGCTAGAAAGAGAGGGAGCCACTCACCCACTTGACACTTAAGGCATCCTTTGGTGTCTGCTATCTTGGCCGACAGCGCAAACTTCCTGCCGCAAAAGGAAAATTTTTTAAGATGGGGTGTGGACATATATTTGCCATCTCTCTAGAAAATTAGCCAATAATCTCACTCCCCCTTAAATGTGAATTAAGACTTGCATTGGTGCTCCTGGGTTCCCAGAATGCTTATTCTTGCAATCTCATTTGGAGCAGAGTACATGTATACTAATGTTTTAAAATGATTCTTTATTAAATTTGTCCACTGAGCTGGGTGGCAATATCTAGCTAACCGTGTCTTATCTCAAAAAAGCTAAGCAGGATCAGAGTTGGTTCATACTTGGGTGGGAGATAACCATCAAATCCCAGGCCTGGAAACTAGACTCAGCAGCTGAAAACACAATGGAAGGAAGCAACAACCGTCCACTTCTATATTATTGCCAAGAAAGGATTCTCTCCCTCCATCTTAAATTATATTTAAAAAAAAACATACATTTTGATCCCACCCAATTTGAGGCTGCAGATAGGATCTTGGGGTCCCAGGTATTCCCCAACCCTCCACAAAATTTTAACAAGGATTCACAAGAGGACCATGAAGAGTTCTGTGCAATTGACCCCTCTTCTTTTCTTCCTGTCCCAACTCCCCTCATTTTTTCCAACACCGTATTGCAATCGCTCCACGATTTATTTCGTCTGGAGCCCCAGAACTTGCTTGCGTTGTCCAATCACACCCATCCGAGTGTCCCCTTGGAAATGTGCAAAATGTAAGCCTTAATTCACAGCAGAGCTCAACCCGCATGAGCATGTCCAGAGGACTCTCCAACAGGGAGCAGTTTTAGCTCCACAACCGGGGACTACTGTCAAGAGCACAGGAGCTCTGCATTTTGAGAGAACAATTCATCAGTTGGGCTTACTGATCTGGCCTCATCTTCGGTCGCTCCTCCCATCACAAAATATGGCAGCGATAAGTGAAATTTCCAATTAATTTCACTGTGTTCCTAATGTGAGGGTCAGCAAGAGAACATTGAGCAGTACCTTCGTGGTGGCCATATCTCTCCACAAGTTAAGTTTAACCAACTCTGATCCTGCTTAGCTTGTTTGAGATAGGACATGGTTCTTCCCTCCCAGCTCAGTGGACAATCCCAATAAAGAATAATTTTAAAAAATAGATTCTCTGGCCTTGTGCAATTCTAGTGATTTCTGAGCAGCGGGCATTAAAAGTGAGAGCTTGCAAAAACTGCTGAGCTCTCCTCAAATCAGTCTTGGATTACTATGATGGCTGTACACAGAGTTGCCCTGGAAATCTTCGCCAGGTCAGAACAGAACCCCAGGCCAAATCTCTTCCATTCCTCAAAGGCCCACCAGCGGGCAGAATTAAGGGATAACTCAAAGTTTTGTACAGCTCCTGACACCGTTCAACAGTTTCTTTTCTTAGCCATCTACTGTACCTTCATCCATTCCCCCAATGTGTTGGCCTTGTGAAGGAGTCCAGACAGGAAGCATGCCCAGATGAACTCCTTTACTGTAAGGCTACATGAACAGGATCTTGCAAATCTGAAAGTACCTCTCTCCCCCCTCGCCTTTACAGCCCACAAAACTAGGGAGGGTCCCTTCTGAGATGCTTTCTCCACTCCCATTCCTTCTGTGGGCTCAGCTGCCTCTTATCCAACTGTTCCTCTGGCTGTGGCTCTTCCCCCTGTCTCCCAAGGTCATCCCCACAGACCATTGCACACCGTGGAAGAGACAGGGCTTTTCTCAACCCACAATCTAATCAAAGAGGTGGGTGTTGAAAGATGGCAGCCGCTTCCATGCCCCCCTCTCTCAAAGGGTCCTCATCCCCCTTCTGGCTTCCTTAGGGACCTCTGGCCCCTCCTCCCCCTCACCTCTCCCCACCTGGGGATTATCCGCTCTGTCAGTCGGTTGGTGGCAATGGAAAGAGGAACCGGCCGCTTTTGCAGCTGACGACGTTGCTCAAAGAGACCCAAAAGGTTGTGCGAGGAGATCTGGGGGGACTTTCCTGCAACAAGAAGCCGAAATGAGTCTGGAAGGGAGAGGAGGAACCAGAGACCCTCCTTCTGACATGCGTGGCCTTTGATCCACCTTCTCCTAGCCAGCTGCCTATGGAATCAACTCCTAAACTCACTTCCTCTCTTTATGCCTTTCCAACTTTGGCTTGGACTGAAACTCCAGAAAATGTTATGGTTTTTCCTATTGAAACCCTCCTCCCACTCATCTTACATGGCACAGAGCCATGATTCGGTGAAGCCACAATGGCTCACCTGTAATATTAAACCAGGAATCACCAGCAGCTTTGAAATCACAACCACAACATCTTTACTTGAAACCTCTAGAGAGGCTGGCTGGGGTTCAAAGTCAAGGCCAGCTTTTCGCTCCCTGGGTGCCCCCGATGTGGTGGACTTCAGTTCCCAGAATTCCCCAGCCAGTATGATACTTGCAGAGAATTCTGGGAGCTGAGCTTCCAATCTCTTAAGCAGTGGTTCTTCAACTGGGGATCCTGGGGGTAATGGAGCAATTTGGAATTGCCTGTTTGTGAGTCGGGGATCCAGTTTGGGACTGCTGCTGCTGAGACGCTTGTGTAAAACAAGAGTCTGTTTTTTTTTCTGGGGGTAATGACATTATTCAAGACTGGGGAAAGGGGTAATTGGGTCAAACAGTTTAAGAACCATTGTTCTAAAAGATGCCTGTCTTTGGGGCTGGTAAATGTTCTGTGACTAAACGCTAAGCTGGAAATCTGCCAGACAAGTTAGACAAATTTCCTTCTTTCTGGCCATGCTGGAAACCGCCAGAAGCTCCTTCGCATGAAAAGCAAGGCTCCACCACAGAGCGGTCATCCTGCAGCTGACAGGCAGCACAGCAGGACCGAACTCAGCGGCCTTTGCACGTCTTTTCAACCAGGAGCTCCCAAATTTGACCTGGCTCCAACTTCCATCATCACTGGCCACTGCAGCACCCCGTGACCCAAGCGAGGAAGCGCCGCTCCCAAACATCCTGTGCGTCCCAAAGCGGATCATCAGGCGATGGAAAGTTGTCCCAAACAGGAAAAAGAAAAGCTATTTCCCAGGCGCGGCTGTGCACCTGGTCACTCACCTGCCAAAGTCAGGAGCGTGTTGTTAATACAGTACAGCCAAGAACACCTGTGAGGAAGGAGCTGGCGGGGGGAACCAACACATGGGAGGAGAAGACATGGAGAGAAGGAGAGGAAGGGAGAAAACATCCGTCAGTCTTGCTAATTTCAGTCTAGGGAAATCCACAATAAGTGCCCTGCCTCAATGCGCTAAACACAACAGCCTTTCAAGCAACGGAGAAGTTCTTGTTAAATTACCGAGAGTCAGAAATCTGGGCCAACCCACCGCAATTTATGCAGAGACAGTGAACAGGTCTGGAGGGACTGGGCTGCTGGATGGTGGCTTAGTCATGGCTTAGCACTGCCAAACAAGCAAGGAACCCCTCCCGCTGACTCTTTCCTCTTTTTTCTCTGCAGAGGACTCACCTTCTCCATCGTGTCCTCGTGGAGCTCATGAAGATTCAGGGTGTAAATGCCTTCCTCTGCTCCCACGACCAGATACAGATCTGCCAAGCCAGGAAGGGAAGGTCAGTTTATAAGCCGTGGCTGGCAACGGTGAAAGAGAATATGCTGGACTAGGAATGGGGAGACCCGGGTTCTAGTCTCCCCTTGGCCATAAATTCCCTCTTGGTCCAACCTACCCTGCAGGGTTGATCTTGTGGGGAAAAACTGGAGGGGCGAATGCTATGAGTGCCATCTTCAGGTGGCCCCAATCCATGAGGAAATTGCCCCAATCCATGAGGAAATAAACATCTACCTCGTGTTTCTGGGTGGATCCATGTTGTAGCTGAGTTGATCTTCAGCGGGCAGCCGTTGAAAACTTTGGAAAAACAGGCTCCCATCTGGGAAAGGAGGAAATGGAATATTTGGATACGGGGGGGGTATGTGGGGTGCAGGAAATGACTGGGGTTTACTCCTCCGTTGCCAAGGCTTCTACAGTGCTTTCTATCCCATTTTTAGAGTTCAGATCAAATCTTTATTACAGTCATAGCTGGTTTTGAGACTTCTCTCACCTCCCTCTGAGTGAGAAAAACTGCCTCGCTTTTTCACAGTTTGCGCACAAGCATTTTGCCAACACGCCCACCTGCATTCTCTCCACGCATTCCAGTCTATTTTCACATTTTACAACTTTTTTTCTGCATGCACCACAGAAACTCTGCCACTGAAATATATAACACTGCATTAAATAACATATGTCAGCATGCTCCCTGAACCATACATTTAAAAAAAATTGGTATCCATATCTCCCCTGTCAATACAGTGGTGTTTGGCCCGCCTGTTCACTGCAAGATTAAACGGGTGAAAACGCTGACGGATTGTTGGACTCCAATTCAGAGACTCATCGGGGAAGTACCAATAAGATTGGCTTGTCTTAAAATGTAAATCCAAGGGATTCCTTTTGGTAGGGAAGAAGGAAATGAAACTTACGTGAACTTTGGGAGTGGGGGGCAATCCGTGGCACAGCAATCTCTGAAAAGGTAATGGAGAAAAAGGGGAGCAGTCAGGAGGAACATTTCTAAAAGATTTCCATTATTTGAAAAAAAAAGAAACAAGGCACCGTTTCTAACCCCATTCCTCATTCAATCACAGCCCAGCCCTCAATATTCCCATTCTGGTGGGGAGAAGACCAGGAATTTGACTAGAGTCATTTTGCACAATCAAAAAATCCTTGGGTTGGAAGGGATCTAGATTGGTCCTCTAGCCCAATCCTCTGCTCAGTCCAGGATTCACTACAGGTAGTCCTCGACTTATGACCACAATTGGGATCGGAACTTCTGTCGCTAAGCGATGCAGTCGTTAAGTGAGTCACACCTAATTTTATGACCCTTTATGACGTTAAGCGAATCATGTGGTCGTTAAGCAAATCTGGCTTCCTCCATTGATTTTGCTTGTCAGAAGCCCCCTGGGAAGGTTGTAAATGGCAATCGTGTGACCCCGGAATGCTGCAACTGTTGTAAATACATGCTAGTTGCTAGGCACCCGAATTTTGATCATGTGGCCATGGGGATGCTGTAATGGACATAAGTGTGAGGACTGGTCATAAGTCACTTTTTTCAGCACCACCGTACCTCTGAACAGTCGTTAAACAAATGGTCATAAGTCAAGGACTACCTGTACAGCATCCCTGACAGATGACCATCCAGCCTCTGTTTGAAGACCTCCTGCGAAGGAGAGCTCATGACTACATGGGGCAGCCTGTTCTGCTGGCTGACAGCTCATACAGTCTGCAAGTTCTAACCTGAATCTCCTTGCCTGCAATTTTAACCTGATAGTTTTGGCCCTGCCCTCTGGGGCAACAGAAAATAAGTCCATGTCCTCTTCTATATAGCAACCCTGCTATCCTATCTGCCCACATTTGTCTCTTCCATAGGCTAAACCCATCCAGATCCTTTAACAGTTCACCACAAGGCTTGGTTTCCCTCACCATCTTGTACCTCTCCTCTGAACTCACTCCAATTTGCCACTGTCCTCTTTCAACTAGGATGTCCAGAACCAGATGCATGTTTCCAAATGGGATATGACCAGGGCAGAATAATTACATCCCAGGATTTCTCGCTTCTGCTCCCATCCTAGAATAGCTTAGATGGGAGTTTAGCCCCCATCCTAGATTCGCTCCCCCATTTCCACTTGTGAGAACTGCTTCCATTCCCTTGGTGGAACCTATTCGTTCACAACAACAACAACAACAAAATCTAGGAAGCTTGGATCAAGACACAAAGCTCTAGTGATAGAAAACTGGTCGTGTTTGGGAGAACTTTTTTTTTCCTGAGTCTCTCCAGGAACCCATCAGTTCTGGAGGAATCCTAGGGTTCCACCAGACACAGTTTGACAAATCCGGATTTAGCACGCTTACAGTGGCTTCCTCCTTCTTTTTCATGGTGGCCCACTCGGTGGAGAGCAGCGAGTCTGCAGGTTTGGTAGAATCCATCCTGGAAGAGTTTGGCGTCCCGCCGAAGGCCGTGCTGCCTGTCGTCAAAGGATGAGTAACAAAATCAACTGCAGAAAAGCAACTTCTACCCTCCAGTTTGGATGTTTGGTGTGTGTTGACTTCTGGCAACGGCCTGGACTAGTCCTTGCAGTCCTTTCTGGGCAAGATTTTCAGAAGTGGTTCGCCTTGCCTTTTTCCTAAGGCTGAGGGACAGACTGGCCCAAAGTCACCCAGCTAGCATTGTGCCTAAGATGAGACTAGAACTCACAGCCTCCCGGTTTCTAGCCTGGTACATTTAACCACGACACCAAACCAGCTCTCACTGCAAGTTCAGTAGCAGCCTACAAAATATTTCAAACTCCAAACGGTTGGTCCAAACTTCCCAGAAGGGCTTCGAGGCCGTTCTGACCAGTCCAGAAGAATTCTGGACTTAAAATGGACCCGTTTCAAGCTTTAAACACTCCTTTTGAATTTGAGGCAGGGCTGTTTCAAGCCTGGCACCCTTCCAAGGTGGTGCTGACAAGATTCAGATTCAAAGCACTCAGCTGCCAGGGGTCCAATGGGCAATACATAAATCTGGCAAATATGGTGTGATAGTGAAGAGGTCTGCATCTTTCAACCAGTGAAAGAAACCTCAGAAAAGGGTGGAAGTAAAGAGAGCTGGGTCTATCTTGTGGGAGCCCCCAGTTCAAAACAGTTCCCATTGACAGCCTTCAGAGACTCAAGACAGGTCACAGGCCATGGTGGCGCTTAACCCTTCTTTTGTAGAAGGTGGGGGCTTATCAGCGCCTGCCATGTTTACTTTTCCTTTTCTTTTTAAGACCTTGTGGCTAAATAAGTTTGTTCAGCCTGGAACTGCTTGCAAAACTTTGCTAAATAGTGGGATATGAGACTACAAATACACATCTTTATTGAATAAATGGTTAATCATATTTATTAGTCGTGAGGAATAACAGGTCTAACACATCTGATGGTCACTTGGCCTCGAAATACAAAGTGAAACATACTGTATCTCCTTGTTTCTCGTTACCTGGGATGGTATGGCCCCTTGGCCCCTCCAGATCTGAGCGCTCCACGTCCTGCTCCCAAGGAGCCTTGTATGTGAGCTCCAGGTTGAGAAAATCCCAAAGCGGTCCCCTTTTGATAGTGCTTGAAACATCTTCCCCAGGTCCACCGGTACGCTGCTCTTCGTGGGTCTGCGGGAAGGAAAAGAAATGTTTGCAGAACCGAAGGGAAGGCGCTGTTTCAAGGAATCGGTGCAGTTTGGATATCCAGGAACACACCTGATCAGTAGGACGTGCCGGGCGAATCGTTAGACTCCTATGGAAGAGGAAGCATTTTTTTAAAGATAGAAGCAGTAGAACAAAAGAATGGGGGAAAGTCCAAAGATAAAGGCTGGGGGTGGGTGAGTTTAAGTCTATATATCTCAGGACTAGTCCTAGAACCTGTTTCCCAACTCTTGAGGAAGATATATTGGGCAGTGTCGCCCCAAGCATGTACAAAGTGCTTTTGCCTCATCACTAAACACCCCTAATTAACCCTACTCTGCCAGAATCCAGCAGTCCCATCCTAACATACATTTTAGAACATTCTGCCCCAAAAACAACAACAACAATAATT
Organism: Python bivittatus; assembly: GCF_059951505.1. NCBI lineage: Eukaryota > Metazoa > Chordata > Lepidosauria > Squamata > Pythonidae > Python > Python bivittatus. Next base: position 6,749,138 of record NW_028277047.1, on the reverse strand, counting down.
TAGTCAGACTTTGCAATTTCTGTATTTTCAGGTGAAATCTCTCGAGATGTTGCCATTTCTAAAAATAATTAGTTAAGGCAAATGGACCCTTGAGGCTTTCCATGAAAACATGCAATGGTGCCCCTACTTGAAAAAGTTTCGTGACCCTGCGCTATGTCCCCACTTCAGCTCCTTTCCCATTTAGACCATTTCAGACCTGGGATCTGTGGTCGGAACAGGGGATCTGGAGACCACTCAGTTTTAGTCTCAAAGGCTTGGGAGCTGTTAGGAAGGGAACAACTTACTGATTTCCCTGCTGGCCAACGGGGAGAACCACGTTGGAGCACCATCAAGATGCTCTCAAAATGCCCCCGAACTACGCTGAGATGGACGAGACAACAGTTTAAAGCAGTTTCTTTAAAAGCAATTGGTTGGAGGTAGAACCCACCTACCCCACTACCGGGTTCAAGCCCAGGAACAGTGAGTGGCCAGTGTTGGTCTGGCTGGGGAAGACCCTGCTAATTCCCCAGAGTGTCTAAGTCAGTGTCCCTGAACCTCAGCCACGAAGATGTGTGGACCCATGGCTGGCTGGGGAATTCTGGGAGTTGAAGTCCACACATCTTCAAGTCGCTGAGGTTGAGGAACACTGTTCTAAGTTCATCTCCATCTCCTCTTACCTTTCTTCTAATGCCTCTTCGACTGACTGAAGCAGGCTCCTGGGGAAAGTGAAAAAATGGTGCAAAAACAGCCATCAATCGCTGAGTCTGCATCTCACACTAAGCCATAGTTTGCTCCATCATGGTTTACTGGTCAAACCACAAATGGCTGGGTTTGTGCAACATACTGGCATGAAATTAAACCCACTGCACACCACATGCTTAGTCCTAACCCTGAGTTAACTAAATCCCACATCTCTGTTCATGCAGCACGCTTAATACAATGGTTGGGTTCACACTGCATACTGAACCCGGCCCTGTTTTAAACTAGACTAGTAAACTCAGCCTAAAAGTTTCAAAGAGGGAAAAACCATCTCCCCATGTTTTCTGCTCTATTGATACCAGGTGGAAGATATGGCAAGTCAATGGCCGGGCGAGGGGAGGAGCCCCCCTTGCATCTTTGCCCCCTTAAATTCCTTACTCTCCATCTCCTAGCACCATCCAGTTCTCTTCCTCTTCCGTCTGCAAAAGAAACAAAACATTCAGATTAAACGGGCCAAAATAAAGGCGTTCTATCTTTACTCTTCACCATCACATATGGAGCTCAGAGGCTGAGCTTCTGCTTGGCTGTTTCAGTTCCCAATTCTGACCCCTAAAGAAAGGCAGAATTGATGGGGGGAAATACAAGGACGAAACTCAGACCTTTCTCCAGGCCACTGATTTATTCTCAGCTTTCTAGGACATGGGAACCCAGCCCCAACGTCTATTGTATCATGGTTTGTGGCTCAGAGGTTTGTGTGAGCTGGGCCACTGGGGCCTTACTGACAAACCCTGGTTGAAATCAACCCGATTTATTACAAGGTTGGACCTCAGTCTATCTTTGTCTGCTGTAAGCCCTGAGCTATGGAACAAGTACTACAATTTGGAATAAGGTGGCTTCTCACCCCCTTTATTTCTGTAATTCATTTCTCATCCTGGATGTGCCTGTGTTATCATTTAAAAGTGTTTTTCAAACTTGGCAACTTTAAGATGGGTGGACTTCAATCCCCAGAATTCCCTAAGCAGCATGTTGAAGTCCACCCATCTTAAAGTTGCCAAGTCTGACAAACACAGTTTAAAAAGATGCGAATCCCCAGTATTCACTCTGTCCTTCTTCTAAAGAAGTTGAAAAATTAGTGTCGATAAACCAGCTACGCCTTCTTACAGAATCGAAGCATTGATTGGAAGATCCACTTGAGGCCGTCAGCCCAGGAATCCAAACGAAACAGGTCCGACAGAGAGCTGTTCACCTTTGTCTTGAGCATACCCACTGGAACCCATTATTGTTTGGTACCGTGGTTCTATTCTCGAATTGCTTTTAGCACTAGGAAAATTTTTCTAAGATTCATTCAGAACCTGCCCTCCTCTTACTCAAAATCCATTATTCCATGCCCTGAAATCTGGAAGGAGAGAATACATTCTGCCTTTCTTCCCAAACCATTTTTCCAAATAGCCAACCTACATTATGCCCAGATTGGGCCCATGCAGCACCCTAAACCACAGTTTGTTTCATCACCAGTTAAGTGATTGATAGTCTAAGCTACAAACCACAGTTCACAGACTGCCTATGGCTGGATTCACGCAAACGTTAAACCAAGCCAAACAAGTTGCATATCTACAACGTGTAAACACAAACACGGATACACACTTACGAATACAACTTACTGGGCTGCCCCACGGCTCTGTTTCTTTCCTTAGTGGAGGGCCGAATTTGACCTGGTTAACTGGAAAACAGCAAGAATTTAAAGACTAGCAACATAGGCAGAAATGAGATTCTACCCACAGGCTTTTGAAAGCCTAACGTCCGGATTTTAAAGACCCCTTGCAGGCAATGCAACCAGAGGTGATGGGTGGTGAGAAAAGTGGGGCATTTGTGTTCACTTTGGACCACAATCTGCCAACGATTAGTAAGAACAGTGGAGCTTGCATGGATTTCCTCCAATGGGGATAAGTTTTTTAGCATTAAAAAAATAGCTTCTCATCTCTGGTTCTGATTCCACCCTTCTCCAGGACTTCCATGCACGATGCCTCATTTCTTCCCCAAATAATCTGTTCTCTCTAGCAGGCTTCCCACGTCTTAGGAAAATGTGTCAACAGAGCCACATGCTTGTATGCAAGCGTGCCCTGGCGTGGAAGGGAATTCTGATACATGGGTTAAACTGAACGACTTACGCTGGATCTCCATAAGCGTGCTTTCTGCTGGCCCACGTGGCTTACTCGAGATTTTGTCGGGAAAAATGTCGTAAGCCTGAATTGGGAGGGAAAGACACTTTTTTGTTTCAGATATACCCAGAACTTCCTGTTCAAAGCAGAACGGCGTCCTTAGAGGCAAGAGTTACACCCTAGACAACCAGCTTACGTTCATTCAATCCCAGACGAGTCTGACACAGAACGGCAGAGAACGTTGTCTCTGGTTGCAGATCTCCAGAGAGCAAGCTGGGCACATCAGAAAGAGCGACAATCACCCTCTTCCAATTCTGGATATGCTGTCCCTCGGAGCAGTAGATTTTGGAGGGCAGGTTTTGGTTGAACATTAGAACCCAAACATGCATGTTAACCACTGTTCCCAATTGGTCATGCTAGAGAATGCTGAACACTCCCTCCGTAGAGGCGTTAGTGGATTATAATCTGTAGTGCCGGAGAAGCAGGGTGCGTGAATGCGCAACTGTACCTTTCTGAGGTTTTATATATTGCACAAAAGGACTTTCCCGGCTTGAAGGGAAAGCAATTAATCTCCATCTTCCACCCAACACAACTGGGCCACTGTACCTCCAAATCCCCATCATCCAGGGTGGAAGCGGCCAATTCAGGATTTGTGGCTTTGTCCAGTAATTCGATGGCTAAAACGCGGGCCAGTGGCTGGCTGATGAAAGGGTGCTGGTGGAGAAGAGACGGTGATCAGCGGAAAGGATTGAAAACCCTCCCAGCTTTCATCTGGACTCTGTCCCCAAAAGGGACCCACCAGATTTGCTACTGCAAATGCTCACACTTGGGCATCCCAATCCAGAAATACCTTCTCCCACTGCCTTACGCATGACTCTGGCAAGAAATTAAGAGTGAGACCTTTGGGATGGGGAGATGGGAAGCCCAGTTAAATTTCCCATAATCCTCTGGAGTAACACGACATCAGGGTATTCCGGGAAAACAAAATGGCAGCTCACGGGTCTCTCCACCATCTCCAGCGGAGATGGTGCAGTGTTTCTCTCCTTTCCTGAATTGTTTCTAGACAATTCTGATTTTGTGGGGGTGGGAGGTAAATTTCTGCCCATCTCCTGCCTTAACTTCTCCCAGCCTGGAATCACCTGCAAGAGTTTTTCTGCTACTGGCCGTTTCCTGGGATTTTTGGTCAAGGAGAGCTTGAGGAAATGGTGAAAATCAGGAGACCTGGAAGGATAAAGCAGGTGTGCAAATCAAGAGAAAAATTCCGAGTACCCCAAGAGAGGAAGTGTCTCTTGCACACTCACATACTCACCAACACGCCTTATCTTTTAGTTTGGGGGGCTGAAAGTTGCTTTTGGACATCAACATCAGAGCCCTGGAGGGCAAAACGAAACAGGGTCATCACCACTTTCTCATTTCTTTAAATTCCCTTGTCTACAAACGCTTCTTTTCTCTCATTGGCTGATTCGTGGTGATGTCACGGAATGCTCAAACATTCCACCAAATGGGAGGGCAATTCACAAAATTGTTTTTTCTTTGCCTTCTTTAACCCTCCATTATGGCACAGTGGCTGAGGCTGATGGGCGCTGCAGACCCAACTATTGGGAAGATGCCCGATGGCCAGACTGCCAGGGCCAACAGTTTTGCAGAGGAATTTGGCCCTTGGATGATTCTTGTGCGGGAAGTGCCCATCAGGGACAGTCAAGTATCAGGCAAACACACACGCCAAGGTGTAGTGAACCTGGTTTTTCTAGAAAGGCCAAACTAGTGGCATTTCTTGCTGCTGTGGTTGGATTTAATCTTGCCCCTCCCCAGGAGCTAAATTTAAATGCTGATCTTTTGGTGACGTAGCAAAAATGTGGTTTTTGCACAGTAGCCAAGACGAAGAATTCCAGGGTTTCCCAGCTGTAATTTAAATTCAGAAATACCCTGTTACCCTGAGGGGCATGTTTTAATTTTTTAAAACAAAGAGACTGGAAATGTAGTGCCTGCATTGCAGATAAGAAGGGAAGTCCGGGCAGTGGCCCATTTTTAATCAGGAATAGCCTAAGCTAAACCAAACAGCTCACAAAATAATGATTAGTGAGACTCCAGATAAAACTAAATGATTCAGCTTCAGTCCAAGAGGCGTCCCAAAACAATTTTTCCCCCTGTTAAGCAGATTTGGACCCCTGGTCTAAAAAAAAGTCATTTTGGGGGGGGAGGGGGAGATGTTTCTAAGACCACTGTACAAAATAAGGAGATGTTCCATCCCTGCACCCTAATTAAAAAAAATATATATATAAAAGGGGTGGAAGGGAAATAAATATGAAAGAATTTTGATCTTGATCGTTTTAAATGTAAATTAAGTTTTAAAAAGAAATGCAATTAATTTTTTATGATCATTGTTATTTCTTAATTACATTAAATCAATTACTTAAATTGACAGGCTGGGTGAGCCCATCACTGTGACCTTTTTTCAGAGGATTTATGTTGTATAAAATGAATTAGATTATCCTTGGGGCCGTTACGGTATTATTCTGTTACTACTGTCTATTGTTCTTGTTTATTAATTTTTCTTTTTCTTGCTTTTAATCCTCTCCTCACTGCTCAGAGTTGCAGCTGCATTATAGGCGGCCATATAAATTGCTGCTGCTATTATTATTATTATTATTATTATTATTATTTTATCCTGCCTTCCCTGTGAGCCTGTTTCTTGGTTATATTAACTGGGATGATTAACTTTGTTGTAGATTGCTGCTTGGCTGCTGTTTATGGAATTTATATTGCTTTTATTCTGTTTTTAGTTATGAGCTGCCCAGACTCATGTACTTGAGATGGGTGGCCATATAAATTTAATAATAAAGAAACAAAACAGAAAGCAAACGGAAAGCAAACGTGAACAGCCACCCCAAAGAAGCATCCTCAATTTTCCTGTTTTTTCCCCCCCTAATGATCCTGAAATAGATATTCTAATCCAGTGTTTCCCAGCCTCAGCAACTTTCAGATGTGTGGACTTCAACTCCCAGAATTCCCCAGCCAGCATGGGAGTCGAGGTTCATACATCTGAACGCTGCTGAAGCTGGGAACCGTTGTTCTAATCCGTGCCATCCTCCGCACGCAGCTCCATCTTCCTCGCTCTCTACAAGCTCCTTTCATCCGGCGTCTTCCTCACCTCATGGGGTGGAGGTCGAAAAGGGGGGGCTGCAGCTCGGCCAGTTCAATGGCTGTGATGCCAAGGGCCCAGATGTCGCACAGCTGGTTGTAGCCGCCTTTCTTCTCCACCGCGGCCACCTCGGGTGCCATCCTGGAGAATAAGATGGAATGCAACGTAAGGACGAGAAAAGCACGCCGCCCGCAGCAACCGCGCTCGCGTTTCTGACAAAGGCTCGTGGCCGCTTTGTTCCCATTCCTCTTTGTTGCGATAAATCAACAAAGGCAACAACTTCAAACAGTTGGATTTTATGCAACGCAGCAAAACTTGTGCCATGTCCTTGCAGCGAAGAAGCATAAGCAATAAAACCAGCCACTGAATTTATAGGCTAACAAATAATCCTTGTCTGTCTCTGAACCAAGGTGGCCAAATTCTCTTTGCTCTGTTTGCAATACCAATTTCCAAGCATCTCCTCTGTTTTTCTTTCCATTTATTATCCTTTTAACTGAAGAATTTATCCAGATTAATGAATTTAATTCAATCATTCTTCAGTTTCACCTTTTAATTTAATTTAATTAGATTTAGAATGACAGAGAAAAGGCCCATAGGACCTGCTACGTCAACCTTCGCCAACCTGGATGTGTTCCAGATGTGTGGACTTCAGTGCCCAGAATTCCTAGCCAGCAAGGTCACAGCTGAATTCTGTGGCTGAATTCCACACTCATGGAGGGTAGCGTGGATGAGGAAGGGGGCATTTCCTGATCCTCTCCGAGTGTAACGTCAGGCACGGATCGGTTGCGCATCAAGCAGGCGCATTGCTACCAACAAAAATTCCATCCATCTAAGAGCGCAAAGCAGCATTGTAAAACAAGCCTATTTGGTAAGTCAGAAGTACTGCAGTTCAGAGGGGTGGTGAGACGGAAGGAGGGAGAGAGAGAACAGAACAGGATTTACATCCAGGACAACACCAAAGTTAAGACTTGCTAACTCTTCCACAGGACAAACAGCACCGACCTTGAGCATTTATTACAATAGCCATACAGGAGGCACATTGAAAAGAAGGAGAACAATAAACATGTTTTACCAGTAGGGTGTCCCAATGAAAGATTTTCGCTTTGCCACCGAAGCTGTCAATTCTGCCGAGACCCCAAAATCCGCTATGGAGGAGAGAGAAGGAGCAATTTCAGAAGACTTGGGAAAACAGGTCCTGGGGTCCACACACAGAGCTGGAAAGCCAGGTGTGGTACTCCATGGTCATCCGGAATAGCACTCCCTCTGTCTTGTGCTTCCTCTCTCTGTCTCCACCATTTTGCTGCAACTCCCAACCCCACATTTAAATCGCAGGGAAGGGGTTGGCAACTAGCCTACGTCTGCCCCGTCTCTTGGCCCAATTTCAAAAATTCTGCCCGACGGGTTTCCAATAAGGCTTAGCTTACCCTTCTCTGCAGGGGACAAGAAAAAAGGGAGTGTGTGACAGACTTCACCCGCCCTGGGAGCTGGCCCCGCCCACCACTTGCTTCGGCTCCTCCCACTCCTCAGCCCCCAGCAAAGACCTCCATGAGAAGCATGACTCCCACCCAATTGTTTGCAGAAGATTTGGGGATTTAGGGCAGATTTAGGGAAGGACCAGAGAGGGCTTCAACTGGCCCCACTGGAATGACCAAAGGATGGGAATTGTAGTCCAATTTCAAGAGGAACAGCTGGTTCTGTTCAACGGTGAACTCATGAGGGAGGAGTTTGCTCTGTTCTTACACTGATCTTTTCGCTCCTCCTCTCCCCCCAGATAGCAGTGGGGACCCTGACGGTAAAGAAACCTGTCACCACCATCATCATCATCTTCATCACGATCGTTGACGTGAACGCCTAAGACAGACTCCCACTGAAATAGGCTTAATCACAGCAAGGTTCCCTCAAACTCAGAAGTGTCCCTTGGGGGGAAGGTGTGTCAAAAAAGTCAAGATGGTGGCCATCGCCATGCAGTTGAAGCCCCGTCCCTCCTTATGTGCAATGAATGTTAAAAAGGGGTGGGCTTCAGTTGCATGGCCACGGCCACCATCTTGACTTTCTGGACCTGCCCTAAGACCCCCTGGCCAAACCAACGGGTTCATGAAGGTGCTGAACGGGAGGGGACGCCCGGAGGAGGAACTGACCGAGTTTGACGTCGCCGTTGGCTGTCAGCAGGATGTTGGCCCCCTGAAAAAGAGGGAGAGGGCTTCAGACGCAGAAGGTCAGGCGGCCGTTTTGGGAAACGCTCTTGCCTCTCCCACCCAGACCTCCGAAACAGCCTTAAAAAGCACTGTAAAGTTGGCAAAACTCCGTTAGTGAATCCGCCTCACCTTAATGTCTCGGTGCATTTTCCCTTTGGTGTGCAAGTGGTGAAGTCCCTAAAAGGGAACAGGGACAAAAGCCGTCAATTTTTACAGCCCCTCTTAGTGAGAGAGGCCCTGTGACACAGCCAGGTATGTGCGTTGCAGAATCCCGCCTGGCTAGGCCATAAATCAGGGTTTATAAATCACATGCTCTTCTTTGGAGAAGACCCTGATGCTGGGAAAGGTTGAAGGCAAAAGGAGAAGAGGACTGCAGAGGATGAGATGGTTAGCATCCCTGAAGCAATGAGCATGAAACTGAGCAAACTCAGGGAGGCAGTGAAGGACAGGAAGGCCTGGCGCAATATGGTTCATGGGGTCACGAAGAGTCGGACACGACTTAACGACTAAACAACAAGGTTCGGAAAGTGATCAAGCCAAAACCCAAATATATCACATTGTGGCTTAGGATAATGTTAAACCAGGCTACATGTCATTGCCTAGTGTGAATCTGATCAGTGGCAGTGCCATAATTTAGCCCAGTCCTGCATATGTACAATCTGGCCGGACCCTTAACATTTCCCTTCATTAGTGTAAAACTGTCTCCTTCCACTTGAGTTAAACCCTAGCAATCTCACAAATACATCCATTTAATTTTTGGGTCAAAACAATGAAACTAGTTTGTCATAGCTTTCTTCCAAATATTTTTTTTTATCTCCCAGTTTAGTTTACAATCAGGGCATTTCCTAGTGGTCTCCCATCCAACCCTGACCAGTTCACCCCTACATGTCTTTTGGAGTTCAGCTAGATCATGCCACCTAGCTGGATCTTTTCTTTGTGAGTGCTGATAAATTAACTACGAATTTTAAAAGCATCACTTCCTCTTCCCAAAACCAACTAACCCTTTCCATTCACAAATTCCCACCATCTTTCATCCCTCCATTTCTCTCCCGTCATTGTTATTCTGTGACAAAAAATGGAAAACAGCTGGAGGGGATTATTCTGCAGGCATCACACCTGAGCAAGCGATAACACTGAAAAGGTGTTTTTTTGAAGTGTAGAGACAAATGCATTGAGAGGGAAATGAATCCAGAAGAAGTTAAAAAGAGAAGCTCTCGGCAGTTGTACGAAAACGGTTCAGTTCCCACAATTAACTTTCCAAAGAGACTCTTAAAAACATTTCTGTACATGGGAAAATCCTCAGAGGCTGGACTGTTGACCGAGCCTCAAGGCCAGGCAAATGTTTAAATCACTGTTCAGCCAGGAGAGACAAAGACATTAGGCACTGGCCGGAGGCTTATTAGGGAGAGCAGCAAACTCTAAATCCAGGAAAAAATGTGGAGAATGCATCCATGTGCAATCAACCACAGATTTTTAAGACCAGCGCATGCCTGAACAGGCCAGTGCAAATCTAGTTCAGATCAATCGGATCACCCAAGAACGGATTTAGACATTTCTCTGGAATACCATCTGCATCTAACAGGCCTCCATGCGCTGGGTTTTATAAACTGCCCTTGTTTGATGTGCAGAGTAGAGAAGATGCCAGACCCCCTCCTCTCATTTCACCACCGATGAGTTCAAACCACCCACTTCTTGGCTACTGAGAGAATCTATTTTCTGCATTGTACAAGCCAGGATGTCATAAATGAATCAAATGCAGAGGGTTTGCACCGCGTGCTAAGCCAGACCCTGAAAGGAAAACCAAACCAAGGTTAAAACTAACTGAGTTTCATCTCTGGTTTGAATGCAGGCCCTTTGTGCTAAACGTGCTCTACAAACCCAGTCCATGCACTGAACAGAAATTAAGAACAGGTCTCATCTACCTTTCTCGGCACATCTGTCTTTGCCACTTGTTCAGAATAAATATATTTTTTAAAGCGTGGAGATTAAGTGTTAAGGCCTGCAGTTAATTTGAGGACAGGATATGGCTGCTCCGAAAAAGGCAAAATTCCTTAGGAAAAGAATTGGGAGAGGAAAAACTCACATTTGGTATCATGCCTTTATAGTCATCTGTGTTGCAACCATACCATCTATGCCAGTGTTTCTCAACCTTGACAACTTTTAAGTTGTGTGAACTTTAACTCCCAGAATTCCCCAGCCAGCCATGCTGGCTGGGGAATTCTGGGAGTTGAAGTCCACACATCTTAAAGCGCCCAAGGTTGAGAGACACTGAACTGGATAGTAAAAGGATGGGGGACCACTAGGAAATTGCAGGCTCAACTGGGAGACCAGGAAAACACCCCCAATAGTGGGAGTGGGGAACCGTTTCTCAACTATTGCCAAGCAAATTGCACAGACAGGCCTTGAGCTCCGCTTGAAAAAGACTTTGGGCCATTCCTTTCAAAGTTTTAGCCAAGACGGCCAGTGTTTTTTTTTGACTCAAGAACCAAGTGGGAGGAAAACCTCTCTTTTTCCTCGACCATCGGCGTTGAGCTTAAAAGCCAACCTTCAGACGCTAACTCAGCTGAAATGGGCAATAAATCGGAATATTTGTTGCCACTCCCAGGCTAAAAATGGGGAAGGTGTATATCGGCACTGAAGCTCAATGTTGTTTGCTTTTCTTCACCGACACACTCACCTGGAGGGTTTCCCTGCAGACATAGGCAATCTGTTTTTCAGAGAGGGGCCCAGTGCCTGGAAAAAAAAACAACACCCGAATTATCCCTGGCTTTAGCATCTACCGGCCACCCCCTACCCCAAATCCTGCAGATGTGGAAGCTATCAAAAGCAGATTCATGTCCTTCCATTATCTGGGGATCAAACTGCACACGACTCTGGGAAAACTCTAGAGAAAAGCGAACAAACTTCCCCCAGCAGGAACAAAGGGAGCAATAATTCAATCCATGGAGGGAGTCCCCATGTTAATGATCTTTAATCCACCAAACTCTTTACGCTTTTTAATCAATTATTTTAATTTTATTTAAATTATTACATTAATTGTATTAATTAAATTATCTTTAATCCATTGAACGCTGAATTCTGGGCTGGAGAAAAGCAGAATTTGCTCCTTTCTTTAAATTCTGTACGGGAGAAAGCAGCATTGTTGACATTTCTCCCCGTCACGCAGTCATGAATGGAGGCTCGATCAGACAAAACCAATTTCCTTTTCTAACTTCTCCCCATTGCAAATTTGTAGCCCTCCGGTACACAATCCACCGAGAGCAAAAAAGGAAGTAACATTTTCCAAAAGAGAAGTAGACGAAGCTAGATAACTGAAAGGTTTGCTTCTGAGCCAAGGGGGAAGGGAGAGGGGTTGCAAAGCGAAACGTTTTAATGTCCCAGTTGCAATCGATCTCTTCCTAAAAAGCAACCAAGATTAGCCATTTTATAGCGTGGATGAAGACGGACACTGCCAGAAAATAGTCCGCTTTTAAGTCAGGGCCACGTTTTACAACAACCCCGATGGCCAAGCATTTGATATCCAGCTTGGCAGGATTTTATTTCCCTTCCCAAAGTGCACAAGCATTTCTCTTGCTCAACTTTTGGTCGGTATTACTCTATTTTTTTTTTTAATTCTGCACTGCCCAGCTCAAACAGAAAGGAAAGGAAAGAGAGAGATTGGAAGAAAGGATAAAAGGGGGTGGAGTGATTTTCTTTGCCCCCAAGAGCCAAAAAAAGATATTAATGCCCAGCAAGGCTTTGGTGCCTACAGATGTTTTCTTTCGGGGAATAAGAATATGAGAAAGGGCAGATGTTTCTCGAGGGTTGCATACCAGTAGCAGAGAAAAAAGCCACTGGGATAAATCGGGTGAAAATCTGGAGGTGCCACCTGCAAATCACTGCGCAAATAAAACACTTGGATTCACAGAGTGTGGCCTTGCATCAGAGCTGTGCAAAAATATCTCTTATCACACCCACGCATTTTCCAGCAGTGAATTCCTGGCGTTCCATTACAGATGAGTTCTGGGTGCAACTTAGATCTTTGGCTTGATATTCTCCACCACAGTCACCTCCAAACATTTTGAGCTCCTGCCTGCCTGGAGGCTGTGGATGATGGGAACCGTAGCCCCAACTTTTCAGAGAGCAGCTGGCTAAGGAAAGATGGTCACACACAAGGCAAGGTGACAAGCCTGCAGTGAGAAAGCCTTAGATTTACCTAGGGGTAAACGTATGAACACCTGTATGCAAAAGATGCTCTACCCCCAAGCTAGAGTTCTTCCCGTAAAAAATGAATAAATTAAAAAGTAAGATTTCAAACTTGAGACAGAGGAGTGTTCTCTGCTCTTACAGCAAAACTATCTTGGAACGGTATCTGAGTGGGAACACAGCTGTTCTGTATGTAGAGAAAGTCCCCAGGTTTGGCCCGGGTGGGGAAAAGCATTCTTGAGCCCAGACAAGGCTAGTTAGATGGATCAACAGTCAAAGCAGTTGAAAACACTTGCACGTCCCTAGTACAACAGTGATTTATTCAGAGCCATGAGGACTAGAATCTTGCTTAGTGCTACTAAAGGACTGTAGTTCAGGGCGGGCACCTGTTTAGCAGGGAAAAGGCAGGGCTGTGCTCCCTAGCATTTCCAGGTACTGGTGGGGAAAAGGCCGAGCAGCAAAGTTAATATTAGAGTTTCAGAAGAGGCCAGCCACTACTTAACATAGCAGGTTTCCTTCTGCAAATCCTGCTGGAATGTAGGATGACACCAGGAATCTAAGTTACCAGCACCACCTCCACGATCACGCCTATAATCTTTTAGCTTCAATACGGTTAGGAATGGATCCAGAGAGATCCTCAAATAATACTCTCCCCCCCCCAACCAAACAGGCAAAAACTCACTATGGTAGATCTCCTGCAGGGACCCCCCTCCGCAATATTCCATGCAGATCCACAGCCGATCATTCCTAAAATCCAGAAATAAAAGGAAATCTGTAACAGAGAGCTGGATGCATCCATCATATTTTGGGGAAAGCAAGAGCTTGTGATTGGCAGATTTGCTGGTTGGGTGAGGTGCAATCTCTAGATCAGTATTTATCAATTTCAGTACCTTTAAGATGTGTGGACTTCAACTCCCAGAATCCATGCTGACTGGGGAATTCTGGGAGTTGAAGTCCACACATCTTAAAGCATGCTGGCTGGGGAATTCTGGGAGTTGAAGCCCACACTTAAAGTTGCTGCGATTGAGAAACACTGCCCTAGATTTACACATTGTGGGAAGCCATAAGCCATGTTTCTGCAAGCCAGAATAACTGGCGTTATGCCTCATGCGCCTCCTAGGCCAAACCTCAACCCTTTATGGTCTGCACTCTGTCTTGGGAGTTTGCATAGCAATTTTTCAGACTTTCAAACTTCGCAAGCAACTGCTAAATGAGACAAGAGCCGGCCCTTGATGGGACTTTCTGCTCGCACATCATGTACCTACACCGAGGGTGGGAAATTGCCCCCACAGGTCATCACACCCTGTCTTTTGAAACAGGAATGGCGGTTTAATTTTCCTTGCTCCCTGTCCAACAGTGTTTAAAAATGTTTAACTAGAAACAAAAAACCTAAATGGGATAATGCCAGGCTATGAGGCAAAGCACCAGCTTCTAGTGCCAATTTTATTTCCAAAAAAGGTCTACGTAAACCTAGGAGGTATCCTCAGAAGATAAATAAGGTGAGGGTGTGGACTTCTTATCGACCGCTTCAGAAGCAAATATTAAAAAGAGATGATGGAGTAAGACAGTGTTGTCCAAACTTGGCCACTTTAAGATGAGTGGACTTCAATTCCCAGAATTCCCCAGCCAGCATGGCTGGCTGGGGAATTCTGGGAGTTGAAGTCCACTCATCTTAAAGTGGCCAAGTTTGGACAACACTGGCGTAAGAGGTCCAGAGTGTGGGTGGCTAGCAAGTAAACTTAGTTCAACCTCATCCATTGGCCCCAGTGAATGGAGGTGGCCATTTTGTGAAAGCACCCACAACATTCCCCCTCCACTCAGCACCCCTCTTCAGCTTCATTTCAGCAAGTGCAAAGCTTGGGCTGAGCACCCCCACTTATACCACCCCACAAAGACCCATTTGCTCTTCCGGAGAGTTTGCTGGAAGTGTCTGCTTCTCCGGTCTCAAATGGGTAGTCCCAGGGAAGGCCCATCTTTAGACAGCGTGGAGGAGAAAGGGTGCCTCTGACCATAGGGTGAGGGGCTACCTTCCGAGATTTGGAATGGGAAAAGGGGCCTCCTGGGTTAGAAGACGAAGAGTTGAAGTGGGTTGTGGCCTCCGTAGCTTTTATTGTAGAAATTAAGCAGGCAGTTCACACACACAGCCCGCTGCCCCATGGCTTTGACACAACTGAGGAACCTGCTCCTGATGCTCAAGGTTATGGGTTACCCCATCCAAGTTCCGGTCCTCCTTTTCCGAGGAGCAGTTCTCTACCTGAGGTAGCTTCCAAAATACGTCACGACGTTGTGATGGCGGCAATCCCTGAGCGTGGTGATTTCTTGCTGAATGGATCCAATGTCATCTCCTAAGAAGACCCAACGGAGAAAATACGTCAGTCTCTAAGACAGTGTTGTCCAAACTTGGCCACTTTAAGATGAGTGGACTTCAACTCCCAGAATTCCCCAGCCAGCCATGCTGGCTGGGGAATTCTGGGAGTTGAAGTCCACTCATCTTAAAGTGGCCAAGTTTGGACAACACTGCTCTAAGAGGTTCTTCTTCCACCTTCTTTCTTCCTTTTGATCAGGTGGTTTCCAATCCTGCAGCGTACCGACTAATTTATATTGCACTTGACCCCTCTCCAGTGCCTGGAAGATTCCCACATTAATTCTGGAGAGATAATCAGCCTTTGTTATTCTAGTTTAAATGAAATCTAAGCACTGGCGAGGGTCTGGATTATGAAGAGAACTGCAGCCCTGACCGAACCAGAGAGTATCAGTCTGGTAAGGGACCTCAATGTAGCTTTTAAGTTTCAACTGTGCATGTGCAAAAGGTCTGGAGGTGGAATGTTCTGGAGAATAAAAGACTGCTCCATTCACTACGCTGGTCCAGCTGTTCTTGAAGCTTTCCAGAAGTAAATCGCCTGGAACAGGAACGCTGCTTCCAAAGACTTTTCAGACTTCCCCTGGATCGGCCAGACCAGCACGCTCCAGAAATGTCCCCAAGTTCTCCAGAACGTTCCATCTCAGGAAAAGGATCCTATGAACGTTCCTCTTGGTACAACTATTTCAGCACAGCTGTGAACAAAAGAGTTTCCCCCCCCCCTCTAAAAATGGAGACCATCAGCATCATGAAACTTTGGTGATTTTGTAGATTTTTGATGGTAGAAGCAAGGTTTCTAACCGTCACTATCTAAGCTTTTGACTGGCTTCATGTTTCATGCTATTTACTTAAACATAGTCTGTTGAATAAATCATAACCATCTGGGTTCATACAACCTACCAAACTGCAAATTATGGTTTAGAAGCCACCATAGCCTAGTTCACACAACATGCTAAAACATTATGAAATAAATCCCAGGAGAGGTGGTCCTCGAGTTACAAGCATTCATTCAGTGGCTGCTCAAAGTCATGGTGGTGCTGAACAAATGGTACTTATGCCCAGTCCCCAAAGCTATGGCCATGGCAACGCCCCCACAGTCACATGATCAAAGTTTGGGCACTTTGCAGCCTGCCCGCACTTATGACCACAGGGGCGCTTCCACTCCCCCCACCCATCTCCCCCATCTCCGCCCTTTTGGCTGCCCTGCACGGTGGCATTCCTTGGTGGTGGCAACAGCGCTGGAGCTGAAGTAGAGGCTGGGGCCTTCTGCAGTCTCACCAGCCGCCACCACCCCCGGGCCTCTATTTCAGCCCCAGTGTTGCCACCAAGGAGTGCCGCCTCAATCCCCGTGCCACAGCCAGCTACCCCAGTGCCACAGCACAAAGCCCCAGCTGCCCCCGCAGCCCTGCGCTCTGCAGGCCCTGCTGCCCCCAGCTGACCTTCGCCGTCTTCCTCCTGCCGCTGATGAGGCATGCCCAGCCTGGCCCTATGCGAGGTAGCTGCTGGCCATGCCAGGCCTTCTTCCTGAGACTATGCGCACTGTTCTCCATATAGCGCGCACCGTTCTCATGATGCTTCGGAAGGCTTCAGAAGCTTTCTGAAGGCTTTCCAAAGCATCGTGGTAACGGTGTGTGCGGCCTTGGGAGGAAGGGCTGGCGCGGCCAGCAGCTGCCTTGCGTAGGGCCAGGCCGGGCATGCCTCATGAGCTGCGGGAGGAAGACGGTGAAGGTCAGCTGGGGGCAGCAGGGCCAGCGAGTGCAGGGTGGCAAGGCTGGCAGAAACGGTGGTGTGCAAGTGGCCAAAAGGGCAGAGATGTGGGGAAGATAGGTGGGTGGTGGGAGTTGAAGAGGAGGCAGTCCCTTACCTTACAGAGGTTCCGGGCTGGAAGGGTCCAAGCTGGGAGTGGCTTGGATTGGGGAGGGTCCTCATCTAATGACCGTTGGCATTTGGTTAACGACAACAAGTGGGACTGCCAGGATTGCTGTCACTAAGCGATGCGGTCATCTGACATTGCGCTTTACGACTGCATTGCTTAGTGACAGAAATTCTGGTCCCTGTTACCGTCATAACTTGAGGACTACCTGTATTATGTGTTCACAGAATACGCAATGTCTAAACCAGGGTTTCCTAACCTCAGCAACTTTAGGATGGCTTAAGATGGGATGCTGGCTGGGGAATTCTGGAATTGAAGTCCACATATCTTAAAGTTGCTGAGGTGGGGAAATACTAAACCAATGAACCATATTCTGGGTTAACGTGATCTCCCGGTTTGCACAACCTGCAAAGATAATATTTGGGTTTCCAATGCTACGTTGATTCACAAACTGCCAGAAGAAAAACTAAGTGGATCCTGAAAAACTGAAGTCTGTCTGCATTCTGTTGTGTGCAGCTTTGAGTTTACTGAACTGTCACGGCCATCCTCCCACAGGGGATGATCTAACTAAACCGGCTGTAGAAGAAGGTAGAAATAATGCTGGCAAAGGAATGCAAGAACCACTTGCAAATAAATGAGATGGTAAATTACATTCCAGCTTGGAAAAGAATGAAGTGTGAGACTCTAAAAATAACCCCACCTTGATTCTGTTTGGTATAAGAAAATCTAGCAGGCTTTCAAGTTTCTGTTATTATACCCTACAATAATAGAGTAGCATTCCTGAGATCTTCACGGTGTCTGTTTCCTGACCTGGCCTACCTTGAACGGCTAAAATCAGAGCAGCATTAAGAAGTCAACCAACACAGAACTTGGAGTCTGCAGACCAAGATAAAGCCAGAATCCCCTCTTACCTGGGTCAATTTTCACAATTTTAATGGCCGCCAATTCTCCAGTTTCCGTGTCACGCCCCTGCGGAGGTAACCACAGCGATGATTAAGGAAATGGGTCGTTCAAAAACCCTCTCCCCATTCCTTTTCTTTGGGAGAAGAGATTTCGTGAAATTCTTTGCAGGGGTTCGCTCGCTTGCACCTCATCTTCCTGCTCCAACTTTTTCATCAGTCCGACCATACGGTCTGCTGTCACTGCTTCACTCTGAGCAACACAGAGAGTCATCCCAAATCATTTGCTTTCTGTGCAGGATGAGATGAGTCTCTGAACCCCCTGCCAGATGGGTCGGTCGGTCGGTCGGTCGGTCGGTCGGTCATTCCTTCCTTCCTTCCTTCCTTCCTTCCTTCCTTCCTTCCTTCCCTGCCACAATCCCATAGGATCTCAGCGGTTTTACAAATATACATATTTGTAAATACAAAATATTATATTACAAATATAAATATTTGCAAATACAAAATATTTTTGTTCAAAAATATTTGTACAAATACAAATATTAAAACATCCACAGTCCAGTATGATCCAGAAAATATAAAACATGCAAACTGGAAAAATGGGCACTGAGTCCCAAACTGTAACAGTATGTGGGAATGACCTTGGGAGACAGGAGGAAGAGCTGCAGACTAGACAACCGTCATGTAAAAGGTATCTCAGCCCACAGAAGGAGAGGAGGGGAGAAGCATTTCAGAAGGGACCCTCCCTAGTTTTCTGGAGAGTAAAAGGAGAGGAGGGGAGAAATACTTTCAGTCTTGCAAGATTCTACTAATATAACCTTACAATAAAGATAGAGTTAGTACTCATAGTTGTGCTTCTTGTCTGGACTACCTCGAAGGGCTAACACAAACAACCTTCCAAAGAGCTACAACTATTTCCAGAAGGTAGCCAGTTAGGGCTACTCTAATTTCCAGCAGGAAGCCATCCCAGAGAGCCAGCGCTGCTACTGAAAAGCGATGCTTCCATGCCTTGCCCTCCCCGCCTTCCAACTGCTTTTCCTCGGGAGATCAAATAGACAGGGCTGATTCTGGGGGGACAATGGGGCCCTGAAGGGACTTGGGACCAAGCCTTTAGACCAGCATTTAAATTGCATCCAAAAGCCTAGAGAGAGCCAATGAAAGGTGCATCAACAAGGAAAGTTACCCCACTAGGTGTACCGGATGATAAACTGGCTCTTGGACCTAGTGAAGCTTCTGCGTGGTCTTCAAAGGCAGCCCCACGGAGAGCACACTGCAGTAGTCTAACTAGGCAATGATGGCATGAGTCACGTCCTCTCTCCCCAAGTAGAGTTGCAACTGGTGCACCCACTGAAGTTGGGCAAAGCACCCTCTGGCCACAGCTTCCAACTGCTTGAAGCAGGAGCTGCAAGACTGGAAGGACCCCCAGATCCTTTGCAGGACCACCTGTCTCCAATTTTATTGTCCCATTTCGCATGCTTGTCCAGGCTGCTCATGCTTCACCTCCTTTTCTGCATCCATGTTACCTGGTTGGACCGAGGAAGCGTGCCTTTTCAGGGGTAGCATCTGCTCTCTCCAGTAATCTCCCCCGAGATTCAATCAACCCAGATCCTGCTAGTCTTTCAGAAGGCACTAAAAACTGTTTTTCCCCCTTGGGCCTTTTGAGCTGCGATGTTAGACGTGTCTACCTCAGGGAGCTGGTATGATGTGCTTGAACTGGAATATATGGTTTTTAAAATTATTATTATTTCTGTTCATGCTGATTATTGTTTTTAATGTCTTTAAAAGTTGGATGGCCACATAAATTCCCTCCAGACACCAGGGCAAGACCTTACCGATTGGGCACGGGATCAAGGTCACGTTGTCATGAGCCACTCATCAGCACTTTACTAGCACATGTCTTGATGACTGTCAGAAAACTGTCAGAAAACATTTCTCCAAACTGCCTGTTCCATTGGACAAAACTCACAAGAAATTCCTCCCCCCCCCCCCCGCCAGGTTTCCAAGGAAAAGCTGCTGTTGTCTAGAAAGGTCCATTTTATTAAATTTTGCACAAATAATGCACCCATTCGTGCATAGATAGATTGCTATAATACGGATAAGTAAATAACTCAGCGTCCGTTCACAGCCTTCCATATTTGTTTAAAAAATAAAGGAAAAAAACCCCAATCTGTTAGGGTAAAAAAGAATAAACAGTTGTGTATATGCTATTCCCTGATATAAATAAATAAAAAATATATTTACAGTATTTAATATGTGTGTACCTCTAAGTCATTTGTTTTTTGCATATTGAAAAAAAAAATTATTGGGGGGCATTCTCTCCCCATATAAGCTACCTGGAACCAAGATCAAAGGGGCTGAATGAATTTTGGGCATTCCTGCTGAATGCACCCGGCTGAGTCAAAAGTTACCTTTTTTCCAGAAAGAGAAAAAGAGGATGCATGAAAAAAAATCAAGGGAACTTAGCTTAAGAGTTGTTGAACATTTTGGATGGATGGATCACAAGGAATTTGTGCTAAAATCTGCATGTAAATGCACCTTTTTTGGCTCGTTTTTTTTCTACCCCGCTGACAGCACCTCCAATATTAATTTCCCCTCCGGCTGAGTCAAAAGTTACCTTTTTTCCAGAAAGAGAAAAAGAAGATGCATGAAAAAAATCAAGGGAACTTAGCTTAAGAGTTGTTGAACGTTTTGGAATACCCAACATGATTCATTAGATGCTCCCCAGGCCAAGAGTGTTGTAGTAGTTTTTTATATTTATTTATAGTTCAAATTTGTCACCACCCATCTCGTTGAAACCACTCTGGGTGGTTTACAGAACAATTAAAATCAATTAAAATTACAATATACAATAAATCAGTAGAAAATAAATAGATCCAAGGATAGATAGTTCCTAAACATATTCAGTATTTCAGCCTATTTTTGTTTTAATTTGCCCAAGCACCTCACAGGTTAGTGAGCGGGCGTGTGTGTGTTCGTTCCCTGTTCCCATTACTTGGATCTCAACTAGAGATGTCAGGGATCAAATCCAGATCTGGCTGGATCCAATGCAGCTCTTCTGCTCTGCAGGATAAGGATCCCTTCCTGATCTTATCTCCCAGTGCTGTACCTGGTTTGGAGGCAATAAAAGCCAGCCTGTACATCAAGATGGAAATCCTATAGGCTGAACCTTCCAAGTTAAGTATCCTTTAAGTCAGTGTTGTCCAAACTTGACCACTTTAAAATGAGTGGACTTCTACTCTGGCTGGGGAATTCTGGGAGTGGAAGTCCACTCATCTTAAAGTGGTCAAGTTTGGACAACACTGCTTTAAGTGGAGCTCAACTTCATGCTTTTGTGGATAAGTCCATAACTTTTGACTATAACAATACGGCAGGGATTTCCCAATGCTTCCTTTCAGGATTTCACTTTCTACTCTCGCCTTCGGCCTTGGGATCTCCTTGTGGTCCCCATCCAAGTATCAACCAGGTCTGACTCTGCTTAACATTTTTAATTCAGCCACAGTCGGCTAAGGCCCATCACTTCACTGAGCAGAAAAATACAGTAAGGAATAATAAATATCGCTCCATAAACTTTATTATGGGCATTGACCAATTCCAAAAAGAGGAAAGAAGATTTTATTGGCCTGGGATCATGAATGAAATGGAATGGAATGGAATGGAATTAAATGAACGACGTCTAGTTCTGAGATGGCAAATCGAAAATGTAATAAAGCTAAATAATTATTGAATTAAATCAAAGCACAACGTATTTAACAAATAGTAAAGCAAACTCAACCCCGCTCAGAGAAATAGAAACACGTTAGTAGGACAATAATCACTGCCCATCGAATGAAGCTGACTGGATGAGGTGTGACAGGGCATCTCGGTAATAAGGGCAATATAACAACTACTCTGGTTTCTCTTCCAGTTGTAATGATCGGTCTTCCTCCCACCCTGCTAACCAGACTCTGGACGCATAATACTATTTTTCAGGACCATGTTTCTTGCAAGCAATCAATGAAGCATGATGCACCAAAGCTCAGCGCCCATCAAACCTCAGTGCCACCCAGCTGGTTGTAAGGACTTTAGCCGTTTCTTTTGAGAATTACCGCAGACCAGTGTTTTTCAATCTCCGCACCTTTAAGATGGGTGGACTTCAACTCCCAGAATTCTCCAGCCAGCATGCTGGCTGGAGAATTCTGGGAGTTGAAGTCCACCCATCTTAAAGGGGCTGAGATCGATAAACACTGCTGTAGGCACATGAGAGGTGAGCCTCAAGCTTTCTAGGCCCTCCAGAATGCCAGGCACCGTCGATCTACGACCGCACCGAAAAGGGACGGGGCGACATCTCTGCAGAACGAGCGTCTTCTTTTACTTATGGCCAACCGGCCACCACGACACGCAAACACGCTCCACTTCTTTGGATCTCGTTCTGTTTAGCAATGAGGCAACTTCCTGCCTTCCTTGCTGAGCCAGCTCAACCACCACAAAGGGCGTGAAGTGCACGGGTGCCTGTCTGGTTGCAAAGGATCCGGGTGAAGCAACCGGGCAGGAAGGCGGGTGAATGGCCTCTCCTTCCCGAAACAACCAAACAGGGGGATGAAGAGCCCGGGCAATCTGTTGGGGGGCTTTAAAGGCGTTTTTGGAACGGCGCCCTGCGGAATCAGTTCAGACACATTTGTTCCTGGAGGTCAAAAGGCTTAGCTGGGGCTTCTCGCAGGCTTCGGCACCCAGGAGCCAACGGAGAAGGTGGCCGGAGTTTAAGGGCGGGAGAAAGTGTCCGTGGCTCTGCATTGAAGGCCAGGAAAGAAATTTAAGGCAGCTGCAGGACATGTGTGAGGCGCCGAGAGACCTTCCTTCAGCACTTTGCGTGGGCAGATTCCCCCTCCAGAAGCCCCCATCTCAGTCCATCGCCCAATCTCGCCCAACAGTTGGGCTGGCCCTCTTTCCTGATTTTGTGCCTGGCAACGCACCTCGTCTAGCGTCCAGCCCAGCCCTGCTTTCCTGGTTCGCGTATCTGGTGCCAACTTTGCTTCACCGTTGGGCTGACTTCCTGGAATCTGGATCTGGGGCTTCTCAGCGAAAGCTCCACCGTGAGACACGCGAGGCAGGGCCCGACCACGTCTGAGATCTCGAAGAACTGGGCCTCTCGGATAAAAGAGACACCCCGAAAGCATCCAGCCGGTCCCTCAGTTGGGCTAGTACCATTATGCAGGAGGGCAAGCTAGCTATGGGCTGGGGAGACAAATCCTGCCCCAACTGCAGGCCGCTTCAGAGGCAAAACTGTGGGCATCAGGGGCTGTTCACCTTGATGGCAGCGGGACGGCCGTCCGCTGGGAGAGGAGTGGGCTTCCTCGGGCAGTCGGCTGGCCCCTGGGAGAGCTGAGCACTGGGCAGCACGGGCACGGTGATGTGCTCATGATTGTCTCTGAAGGCCGCATGGCCCCGCTCTTTTTCTCCTCATTCCTGGACTGAGGGGCCCTGCCCAAGGTCACTCATGCCCTCGTGACCTCCGGACTGGACTACTGCAATGTACTTTACATGGGGCTGCCCTTGAAGAGTATCCAGAAGCTTCAACTGGTGGAAAATGCAGAGGTGCAGGCAGTTACCGGTGCCAGTTATTCAGCACACACGATACCACTGCTCCGCGAGCTGCATTGGCTTCCAGTGTGCTTCTGGGTGCAATTCAAGGCGCTGGTTGCCACCTTTAAAGCCCGTCCCAGCTTAGGGCTGGGTGCCTTATGGGACCGTCTCTCCCCGATTGTTTCTACCCGTCCTATCCAATCTGGCAGGAGGGGCATGCTCCGGGTACCATCAGCTAGGGAGTGGCAGCTGGCAGGGTCCAGAAGGAGAGCCTTTTCTGCCATGGGCCCTGCTGTTTGAAAGATCACCCCCCTGAGATTAGACTGGCCCCGTCCCTGTTGGCCTTTTGCAAGGGCTCGAAAACTGGGTTTTGTGCACGAGCCTGGGGCTCTGGATGTGGGTTACAGCCTGTCTCTTGGTTATATGGATGATAGGTTAGATCACTGTTTCTCAACCTTGGCAACTTTAAGATGTGTGGACTTCAACTCCCAGAATTCCCTAGCCAACATGGCTGGCTGGGGAATTCTGGGAGTTGAAGTCCACACATCTTAAAGTTGCCAAGGTTGAGAAACACTGGGTTAGATCACACCCAGATGCTATGTGTTTTTATTTTTGTTTTATATTATGTAATTTGTGTTTTTGTTTTATTGTAAGCCGCCTAGAGCCACGTAAAAGTGAGATGGGCGGCTATATAAATCGAGCAAATAAATAAATAAATAAATTCATCCCCCAGAATTCCGAGCTGCCCTGCTGATGGCTAAGAATTCTGGGTGCTGAAGTCCAAACACCTGGAAGGGGAAGGTAGGCTCCCCAAACAGTTGGGGAAGGCCCTCTAGCTTCTAATGTGCCAGCAGTAGGTCGCCAGAAGGGGTCCTCCAGGAGTGGCGACGATTTCAGCGTTGCCCTCTGGGCACGCACAGAGTACCACCCCACCACTAAGGGATCCTCTCAGTATTAGCAGCCCTCCCTGATTCTACCTAGCTGGCCTCTATTCTTTTTCCCTATTGAGTGCAAAGTTATTCCTCCACCACGGGAGAAAGGCCAGTCCCGCAGCCCAACCCATCGGATCCATTTCTAAGCTGAAAATAGAAGTCCCGGCTCCCAGCTGACCAGCCCTAACCTATTCCTGAATTAAGAATTTCAGGAAATGCCACGCTGGGTTCTGAACAATACTCTGCACGGGGGCATTAGCCAGGATCCAAACAGAGGCAGGCCACTCCTAACTACGTTTTTAGTCCGGGGATGGGAGACGGAGAATGTCCAGGAAAAGGGGTGGGGGGCTTTCTTTTGATATGGGAAGGGAAGAAAGGTTATATCCACCCCTCCAAGAGGGAGTCACAGCCAGAGAACATGGGGAACAAAGGAAAGAGGGTGGACCTTTCACATCCTGGGTCCGGAAGGAGCCTCCCATGTGAGCTAGTGAGAGTGGGCTGTGCTAACCATAGTTCATTTGCTACCTGAGTGTGCTCACCTGGCAGGTTACACCACAACAACACTGTGATTCTCACAGCAACACAGCTGGGTTTGCGCACCCTTCGAAGCCACGGCCAAGCCAACTGCAGGAGGGCTTGGGGCGGTGGGGAAACCCTGCCAGCCTGTGTCATCCTGGTTTGAGTGCCAAATAACTAAGAGCAAAGCCTCACAGAGCCTTGAGTAACTCTGGGCAACAGGTCACAACCTGGCCCACCTCACAGGGCGCTGCAAGAGAAGAAACGAGGAGGAGAGAGCTGCTAATCAGCCTCACGCATAACCTGCGTTTGTATAACCGCCCTCCTTTCCCCCAACATCTCAATTTAAATCCTACATCAGTCGCGTCGCTGCAGCGCATCTGATGCCGGGAGCTGAAACTGACGAAAGCGGGTGCCTTTTCATCAGACTGGCTGGTCTGCCAGGGTGCTGCCAGATCCCTCCAGATTTTGGGCTACGACAGATAACGGGGCTTTCCTCCTACAATAGTCATAATAACAATAATAACAATACAACTGCAATAATAATAATTTTAAAAAACTCATAAGCTGCCCAACGCCCAACTCAACGGCTCTGGGCATCTCACAACAATCAAAGAAATTAGTCAAATCAATCAAACGCAAAAGATGAAGATAAAAGATGGCAGGCGCGAAGGAGCAAGGGGTCTCCCTCCCCCTCCCCCTCCCCCTCCCCAAAGGCCTGGGTGAAGATCTGGGTCTTCGCGGCTCTTCTGAAGCACAGCAGAGCGGGGCCACCGGCTCCCACTGAGGTGTGGGCTGCCCCCACTCTCCCGGCCGTCCGAAAAGGTGTAAAAACATGGTAGGCCAGGTGGCCTGGGGGGTGATGGGGCCCGCACTGCTGGGTCCGGCTCGTGGGATGATTGATATCCCATCTTCTTGATCTGTATAGTGTTTTTTTGATAGATTTGTTGTTTGTGTTTTAATTGGGGGGTATTTATATTTTTATCATTTTGATGTCTTGGTTTTTAATTGTAAGCCGCCCAGAGTCACCCTCTGGGGGAGATGGGCAGCATATAAATTTAATAATAAATATCTATCTATCTATCTATCTATCTATCTATCTATCTATCTATCTATCTATCTATCTATCTCAGGGGGACCTCGTTCCAGAGGGAAGGTGCTGCGGCAGACAAGATGCGCTTCCAGGGTCCCAAGAGATGACGTCGTTTAATCGAAGGACCCCGGAGCGTGCCAACTCTGCACGATTCAATTGGCCACTCAGACATTATGGGAGACAGGCGGTCATCAAGTAACCAGGCCCTATGCCATGCCTACGGCTAGGTGACCGTTCCAGCTCCCTCTCAGATAAAGGCAATGCTGTGTGAAGGGTGGTGAAAGATCTGTAGAAAACAAGCCATTTTCTTTGCCATTTCTTCCCAACCTCACCTCCTCCAGCTTTGTGGGGTATCATTCCCCGACGTCCAGCTGGCCAGGAATACCGGCAACTGTAATGGAACGGAACTGGAGATCAGTGGGTGGCAGCCCGTGGATGACCCAGTCTGGGCTGGGAAGCTAAGCAGTCAGTACTGGTTAGTACTTGGAAAGGAGACCACTAGGAAGGCCCAAGGACGTTAGGATAGACTGGGAAGCTAGAAGAAGATTCAGGGGAAAGCGAACCATGTCTTTATTCCTGCCAAGGAAACTGTATAGATGTACCTCTTAAGTTCAACTCAAAGGATAGTTAACATTAGTTTTCAAGCTACCCTTCATCAAAGCCAATTTCTATTCCCAAAGGCCTTTAGGATAGCTTTCCAAAGTGTAGACCCTACCCAAGGGTCTGGATTTCAGTGCCCATCGTCCTCATACAGCCATAACTAGGAGATATCATTCAAAAATCTGAAGAGCACCCGATTGGGGAAGACTCCTAACCGAGCAGCTGGTCCCACTGAACTCAGTAGGACTTAATTCCAATTAAATCAGCACACGATTACACTGTAATACGAAGGACTCATGGTGGCTGATTTTGATTAAGCTGGAAGGATGCAAATCCATTTCCTTACCGTTACTGCCTCGTGTTTTACAAACGTATATCAAAGGCTGCACGTGCAAAGCCAAAACAGCAGAAAATATAATAAAACACAGCCTTAAATCATCACAGAGGCATCATAAGATATTATCATTATTACGACTACTAGCAGTAATGGGGCTAAGGGCCCCTTACAGGCTTCTAAGGAGAAACACAACCACTCACAAACCACACTCAGATACAAACAACATATGGAAGCTTTGTAGCAGCTGTTCATCCAACTGCCTTCGGTGATGTAGAATCTCTTCCTAACGCCTATACTTTATAATATTTTTCTTCTCCTCCTCCTCCCCTCTTGGCCTCAAGAGCTGCGCATCACTCAGATCCACTCAGGGAGACAACCATGGGGAAAAAGTATTGAGGACTAGTAACTTGAATGAATCTATCAGTCAAAGAGGCGTTTTGACTTGTTCCGTGGGGCAACAGTTGCCTGATCTTTCCAGACCCCAGTCCAGTCCCTTCCAGATCTTTTAAGATGACCGCGTGCTGAGTTTTCCACCAGCATAAAGGTTATGCTGGTTAGAAATTCTGGGCAATGAGGCCCCAGCAAACCTGCAAGGTGCCAATTGGGCAGGATTGTTTTATAGCAGTGTTTTTCAATCTTGGCAAGTTTTAAGATGTGTGGATTTCATCTCCCAGAATTCCCCAGCCAGCCATGCTGGCTGGGGAATTCTGGGAGTTGAGGTCCACACATCTTACAGTTGCCAAGATTGGAAAAATGCTGTTTTACAGGATCAGTTTTAATCAAGAGGCCCTTTTCAACTCTGGCAGTGAGCTAATGAACTGATCGTAAGTCAGATCACCCAAGTAAACATATCCGGACATGTATATGTGCACGCCTGGATCCGCTGCACAAGAATTTACATCGAGACGTGAGCCATATGGAAAGAATCTAAGCATCTGCTTCAAGAGCTCTCGCTGGAAATCTGCACACTTAGGTTAGCTCATAGGCCACGCCACCATCTCTCAGACAAAACCTAGTTTGGTTGTACCCCTTTTAAAGAAAGGGCAGCCCCCCCATCTGCTAATCAAATAAATAAACCAGCCTACCTCACAGGGATGTTGCAAAGAGAAAGGAGGGGCGGGGAAGGAAAATCTTTTATGACACCTTAACCAGTTAGCCAGAAAGGGGAAAAGGATATACATATATTTACATATGGAGAGTATTAAGCTCATAAATCATGGCTTTTGAATGCAGGAACCTGCTTCCTGCAGGAGCCAAACAGGTCACTTGTGGATATATTCATTTGCAGGACATGAACAGAGAAACATTTGCATGAATCTTCAGATTTGCTGGTACCGAAAAATACTCTGCCTACAATAAAGGCAGAATATATACTTACTGGGGCTTACCCCAGACCGTCTAAATGGGTGCCAGTTGCCAACCATTTAAGACACAGTCCTACAGTTTATCCAGATGCTGAGCATGGAATCGATATAAAACAAACCTGTTTTTGGCTTCCATCAGCATGGCTGACACAATCTTGACCTTTAATTTTTAAAAGCCCAGAGAGGTGGGAAGGGGAAAAAAATTAATTTTAATACAATTCCCCGCTGTCAAGGATCATAAAACATGCCCCACCCCCGAGCATCAAGAATTCACACTTGATGTAATCCACCCAAAGTTGCTAGGAGTTGGGTGGTATATAAATTTAATAATAATAATAATAATAATAATAATAATAATAATAATAATAATAATATAATGCCATGTGCAACAGTAATATCCATGAGCTTGGACACCTGAGCCCACCTTCATGTTTTCCTTGGGCCCATGTTTTCAAATTAGCAAATAGGTAGATTTCTCCAATTCCTATAAAATAGCAAGTAACCACTGTAGACCAGTGTTTCTCAACCTTGGTCACTGGAAGATGTGTGGACTTCAACTCTCAGAATTCCCCAGCCAGCATGGCTGGCTGGGGAATTCTGGGAGTTGAAGTCCACACATCTTCCAGTGGCCAAGGTTGAGAAACACCGGTCTACAGTGTCAAAAAATCAAGAGTCGGGTAGCACCGTTTCTGACAAACGCATTTTCTTAAAAGACACAAGCTTCTGATTTTTAGCAAAGTAATCCATGTAGGAAAGCAGGGGGGTCGGTCCCATCCAGGGGTCAAAAGCTACAGGAGGCTCCAGCACCCAAAATAAGGTGCAAGAAACAGACTCTTGGTCAGAAACCGTCGCCAGAGTCCAATTTCTCCTATTAAGCCATGGAGCCATGAACGAAAGCTGCCCCACATTCGTTCCTCCCTGGCCAGCCCCTGCTTGCCTCATCTTTCCAAAGCATCTGAAAAAAAAGATATTAAATGTACAAGGCCCTTCCTCGACAGCCCATCTTTTTTTTTTTTTTTTGCTTGTTTTAAAGTAATAGTAGCCATCACCACCGCAAGATCAGCGCGTGCCAAACTCTCTGGCATCCGAGACAAAAAAATGCATTGTGGTCACTTGGCAACTCCAGGGAAAGCGGAGCGGGGAGGGATCCTGCCCGCTCTGCCCACACTTGTGGCCAGCGAGCCCTTCCCAGCCCCACCGAGGCGACCTTGGCCGCGGAGCCAGCCCACCCCGCCGGCCAACGCCCGCCTCGCTGCTCCCAAAGGCGCCCGCCGGTTCGGGGATCCTTTGGAAAGGCTCCTGCTTGAAGCTGCGGAAAGATGACTAGGACACGCCCCGGAGAAGCCAGCACGGGTGCCCTGCCACAGTTTCCTGCCTCCCCGCGTCCGACCCACACGCCACCCGGACGGCAGGGGCTGCGGAGCGACCTCCGGATCCCCGCGCCGCGCACCGACTCCGTCCGCTGCGCCTTCTCCAAATCCCCTCCCGGCGCGTTCACCATCCTCTCCAAACCCGCGGCTCAGAAGTTGCCCGGCGGGGGGAGCGGGAGGAGAAGTGGGGTCCAAGTCACCGGGACCTCGCGACAGAAGCCCCGCTCCCCCTGCCGGGGACCCCCGGCCAGGATCCCCTCCGCCCCAGCGCGGCCGTGCGCCCTCTCCAGCCCCGGCTGTGCGCCCCGGGCGCGCCGTTCGCCGACTGAGCGAGCGCACACCTTGTAAACATCGCCGTAAGTCCCGGAGCCGATGCGCTGGATCAGTTCGTAGCGGAGGCGCGGGTCCTGCAGGGAGACGTCCCTCAAGGCGCTCATGGTCCCTCCCCAGCCGCGGACCGAGGCCGGACGGCGCAGCCGGGGCCAGCAGCGGCCGGGGCGGGGAATGCGCCGCCTCCGGGGCGGAGTGGAGAAGCGGTCTCCGGGCGCGCAGGCAGGAAGGAAGCGAGGAGGGGCAGAGCCGCGCACGCCCCGCCCGCCCGGCCGCTCTCCTCTCGCTCTTCCTGCGCCGCGGAAAAGTAAGCCTCGCGACAAAGGGGCGGTCCCTGCCGCTGCAGCCAAGAGCCCCGCGGGCCTCTGGGCGCGTGCAGAGCGCCCCGCTCCGGGGTAGCTCGCGCCGGTCGAGGGCGCCCGAGGGGCCGCTCCTGAGCGCGGCTGGTCGGCTTGGCGAGCCGGGATCAGGAAGATGATTGAGTTGTTTGGGCCAGGAATCTTGTGGGAACAGAGCAATGGGCTTCCCTAACCTGGTTTGGACAGATAAATGAGTTTCCAATATACGTTTGGATAGATAACATGAGAATCTATATAAATGGTGAGTGAAGACTATGAAAGGATGGCACAAATGATTGTAACTGGCTGACACACGGTTTAAGATGGAAGATGGTTTTTATGTTTTTTATGTTCTTGTTTGTTTATGTATGTTTGTGTTTGCTGTAAAAGATAAAAAACAAACAAAAAAAAGTTTCCGGAACATCATTCTCCCCGAGGAAGCGTGATCCAAGTCTGCAGAAGGCTTTGGGCCTCTTGGTTCGATGTGAAAAAAAAATTTTAGCCCACTTTATGGGGTATGAACAGGGGGTTCAAAGCAATTCAGGCCTTGATATGTGGAGGAAAAATACTTGCATTGACATGTCGGAAACAGTGTTGGATTACCGTAGACTGTTACACACAGTATGAACTGCAAAGCAAGCCTTGTATAACTCTGAAACTGTCACTTTTGCCTAAAGTGGAACCTTTTCTACAGAAATATTAAACCCAGAAAATTCTCCCCGGCAGTGAATTGGTTTTCCAGTCAAAAGTGGTTGCAAACTGAGGTCCTGAGTGCCTCTAAACATGTGCCAAACGTTTCCACTTCTGGAGGCAGAATCTTTCTTCGATTGGAATGCCTTGTGGGCATAACACGAACCAACCGATAGCTTTGTGCTGGTGTTTTCTTAAAATCTTTGGTACAGAGAAGACCTTCTCAAAGTAGGTTTAGTGTTTGAGATAATCAGCGGGAGCAATCCTCTTCATTCAATTGAGAAAAGTTAAAATATTCAGTATTTGGAGCTTCCTGGCATGCTCCTGTTCACTGGGCTGCCAACGCCAATGAACCGCAAAATAATTGAGAATAAAAAATTACACGGATATGGATGCATTGAGAAGACTCCAGACTTTGAGAGACTTCGCTGAATGTTATCTCTAAAATTACAATCCCGGTCCATTCATTTCACAGCTGAGTGACAAAACTGTACGTGAGGCTGAAGCAATTCCCATGCGTGCGCATCGTACTTGGTTCTTGGCATCGATGCTCTATTTGGACAGGTGCAGAGGCTGTTAAGATTGTTGTCAATCTGGATTTTAAAAAATCTAGTCTGCCTAAGCTTAGGGTAGTGCTTCTCAACCTCAGCAACTTTAAGCTGTATGGACTTCAATGCCCAGAATTCCCCAGCCAGCATGGCTGGCTGGGGAATTCTGGACATTGAAGTCCATACAGCTTAAAGTTGCCAAGGTTGAGAAACACTGGGTTAAGGACTTCCTCGTTTTGTAAATTAAACTGGAATCTCTTTTGCAGAGGAATTAAAGCAGCTTTAACCAGAAGGGAATATTTTACTTTAGAGTATGCATGAATTGCATCGCCTGCTGATTTATCACCGCTGCTGTTTGTTTTGCACTCATTTT
The DNA here is from genome assembly GCF_059951505.1 of Python bivittatus. Classification (NCBI taxonomy): domain Eukaryota; kingdom Metazoa; phylum Chordata; class Lepidosauria; order Squamata; family Pythonidae; genus Python; species Python bivittatus. The sequence continues at coordinate 6,717,598 of NW_028277047.1, read as the reverse complement.
CTGTGGCACCCCAGCTGGTGATCCAAAAGGGTGAAATAAAGATGACTAATCAAGAAACAAGGGCCCAGTTAGGAACTGACCCCATTATGGAAGCAGTGGTGCCCCCAATTTGTTTCATGACCATTCAATTTACATACCCTTCCAGCCAGCATTGTAGGAGGAGAATGGGGTTAGTCTATGGGGGCCAAAAATCAAGAGCCTGGTAGCCTCTTTTCTGACTAACATATTTTACTCAAAGGAAAGTTGTTTGGGATCCAGAGCCACAACAAATCCACTCCCAAAGTGGTTCAGCCCTTACGGTGTTCACAGATCCTGCTTGCACACAATATATTAGACTAAAATAGGGTTGGGTTGTTCGTGGTTGGGAATGAGAATGGATCCCTTGTCACGCTAAACCTGGTTCTTTGCGTGGGGATTTTGTGTTCCTCGACTAGAGCCATTTCACCACTTTAACCTGGCTTGAGTGTTAAGCATATGGCGACCCAGATGGGGTTCAGCATCATCTCCAGTGATAGGCTGCCCTTCCCCATTCCTTTGCCCCCCCCCCAGAAGCCCTGATGGGCCAAATGGGTGGCACCATAGCCAACCTACTGGTACTGATCTCTTCTTTACTCCACACATTATCCCCTCCAAGTGGGCCTCCCAAACATTCTGTGGGAAGAACATCTCTGTGCAATTGGGGGAATCGGTTTCCAAAAATGCACCCTGGTGATAAATCTCAAAAAGCAGCACATCAGCAATGCAGACCGCCTACACTTGGGAGGCTGTCACGGGAACTTGCACAACTCTGAGCAAATCCATTCATTTCCAGATTTTTGCCTGTGTTGGGCTAAAAGGAAAGAAAAGGGGGTAAAGTCTAATTTTTGTTATGGTAGATCTTCCTGAGAACTGGCGTAAAGCCTAATATCTTGCTGCTGGTCCTCAGGTGAATGGGGAGATGGGGAGGACTCGGGGATGTTCTCCCCAGTTAGTGGCATGATCTAAATCAGCGTTTCTCAACCTTGGCAACTTTCAGATGTGTGAACTTCAACTTCAACCACCCAGCATGGCTGGCTGGGGAATTCTGGGAGTCCACACATCTGAAAGTTGTCAAGGTTGGGAAACACTGATCTAAATATTAAGTACTTCCCATCAAGAGAAGGAAACCAGAATGCAGAAATCTGCGTCACCCAGTTCTTCTATCTGCCACTGCTCTTTGATGCAGCTGGTCCTACTTCACAGGTACGTTGCTGGAAAAATGAACTTTTGAGCTCCTGAAGAATTGGTAGGACGAGTGAATGAAGAAATGAAGGAACAAATGGATGAGATCCAGGTTCCCTTTCCAAGGTCACCATGTCTGCAGCTGAGGTGAGCAGACAGATCTGGCTCTTCGAGGGCAATGGGGAGGGTCCTTGATGTCCCATGGCAATTTTTCCAGCTTTAGTAATTAATTAGATATTTTCGCTAAGCTTCTATGCCTTTCCAGTGATGTTGCCGCTCTGCAGAGCAGCCCCCTTCTCCTTCAGGCCCCAGTATGGCAACCTTCTCAGATGTGGACCTTCTTGAAAATGATGTGGCCGTGCCCACCTAAGTCACTGGGAACTGAGCTCCACTTGAGATTTTTACTTTTATTTTACTTTTATATCCTTATCTGAATGGAAGAGCGACATATGCCATAGCCATGTATAACTTTAAGCTACTTAAAGCTTAAGCTTTTAATATACTTAAATATTAAAAAAAAACCCAAATCTAGATTTCCAGCCCATGGTTATGTGTAACATAGTTTGTGTATGTGAATCTGTGTGAACAGGCAGATCGGAAATCAATTTTACAAATGGGTGCTTTATTTTACAAGCAATTAATTTAAATTAGAGGCATGACTTGGATTAATATTAATTTTGGTCCTGGCCGTGTCCATGAATATACCTCTGGCCTACTGGTACATTTGTACACAGATATATTCACATCCAAGTGCGTTGTAAATCCACACAAGTAAATTTACAAGTGTCACATGCACACACTTTCTGTTATCTTGACATTCGTGGTGAGGAACATCTTAAAGTCAAGATACCATAAAAGTATTTGGAAATTACAGCTGGTACTCAATGAAGTGGCCTCCCTATCTTTGAGTCCCTGACATTGAGAGCGCAGAACACTAGTTTTGCAGACCCTGCATTGGTTTCTGGGTCCAGTTTAAGGTGCTATTTTTGATCTATAAAGCCATTTATGGATTGGCATCTGGATACGTGCAGGACTGGCCCTGTAAATTAGATTTATCAGGAAGAAAGTGCCACAAATCCCACTTTCAGGAGGTTCGAGGAGCCAAGGCAGTGCCAATGCTGTGGAACAGCCTCTCCATGGAGATCAGCCTAGCTCTCTCTTTTTTTTCAGAAACTTCTAAAGACTGAGCTGTTTTAGGGTCTTCCCCTGATCTGATGTTGGCATTTTATTTTAATGACTTTTTTGTATTTCTATGTATCACTGCATTGGCATTGCGTTCTTCTATTGGCACCATGCATGTTTTAAATTATATTTTCTTTTCATAAGCTGCTCAATTTGTTTTGATTGCCCGGGCATTGAAATATGCTTCATAAGCAATCATTATTTCCAATAAACAGGGGCGTGGGGGCAAAACAGTTAATGGACTATATTACTTGCAAATAGTCCAAAGACACCAACGCTAACAGAATACGGAGAAACGGAAGGTTAATTTAGAGCAGCATACACAAATGGCTGCAATGTATAAATATAAAACAATGAAGAAATTTTACAAGTTATAATTTCCTAAGTAATTGACACATTGGAGGACTGAAGCCTCCATGACAAATTTAGACCCCCTTGTTTGCTGAATTGGATCTTATTTTTTGCATTTTGGGCTTTTATTCTTTTCAAAGCTGTTTTCGCTCTCTTGTATTTTTTTAAACTGTTTAAAGAAACGAAGACGTTCTTTGCAATTGCTGCTTTGAAGGATATCTTTAAGGCTGGAGAGTGACCTGATTTCTATTTCTGTCCTGTCCAGACTGTGATGTGGATTGCGCAGTGGAGAATGAAGCCCCTGTCTGCTCAAGCCCCGTTTCCCCCACCCAGAACTGTCTGCTGGCATCAGTGCCAACATTTGAGCCCAGAGATGCCGCAAGGGTGGATTTTGAGCGAGGAACCTTTTTCAGGACCAAACCTTGTTAGTCTGCACCTTAAGGGAATTATGCATTATAGTCCATAGATGAATATTTTAAGTGGTACTGGACTCTGCTGTTTTCTGAGAGGCTTCATAAAAACTTGAGACAGCATCAGTGATCTTTTGATACTGAGATGCATTTAATGGCTTTGGGAAAGGCAGGCAATACCAAGCGAATAAGGTTGTGTAAGTGACATGTGCCCAATTTTCCCCCCTTTTTATTAGGTTTTTTTTTAACGGGAGAAGGGAGCTTCTGAACTTTTAAATTGTGTTAAGGTTCAGTTTTCCCCTTCTGAACGGAAGAGGGGGCTGCAATCTGGTGGCACAATCATCAGGGGCTCCAGACTGCCACATCTTGTTTTAAGAGAAGGGTTCAGCAAAGCTAAGGGATTTAATTTTCCTAGACAGCAATAAAAGAAACTCCTTGGACTTGATGATGTGGGAGAAGCACTGCCTGGGGCAGGAACACAAGCCCTGGGATTTTTGACGTGATTCGTCTCTGACAAACTACAAGCAGGAAGCCTGTATCTCCCCTCGGGGGGGAACCAAGGTCACCTTCGATCAGAAGCGCCCCCCCTTCCCATTTCCGACACAGAATCCAAGCCAAGATCCTGCTTTCTGCTGCCTTTTATTAGCCGCAAATCAGATCAATGGCTGGAAGAGACATTTCCCTTTATATAAAAAAGAGCCTTAAATTTTTTTCAGCCTCTGCAAAACTCTACGAAAAATCCCTATCACCTATACAATTGCAGAACCAAAGCCTCCACTCAGATCCTTTGAAAATGGAATTTCTTTTATCGTCTATAAACGATAACGTTCTTGGGATAACACCCAGATTTTTTTTTATCGGTAGCTGTCACTCGGGAGGATTTGTTCGCAGTTGTCCGCACACCGCTAATTCCGTCTTGTTCTGGCTTCCCCATTTTCTTCAGTTGATCTTATGCTTTTTCCCTGGTTTGTTACGAGTTAATGCTACACATCTTTTTTTGAAAAAGACACTCTGTTTTCATATTCAATCATGTTATGTTGTGATATTCAATCGTTCAATAAAAAAAGAGTCCCATCCGCTGGTCACAATGGACGCTAACTTATCCCACGTCCCATTTGCAGATAGGAGAGTAAAAAAGAGAGATGGGTAAAAAATGCCCACCAAGTTCCTTTGCACAGTGGGACGTAATTCCAGTCTCCATTCCCGAGCCCTCTCCGCATCTGTCTCCAGGGCCTTGTGCTTTATCTCCTGGATCCCTTGAAACGATGCTCCTCCTGGGTTTGGCGAGTTGGCGGGAGCCAAAGTCACCTTCGAAAGCTCCGTTTCCAGCCAAGGGTTGAGAACCAACCAGCAAAGATCCCAGCAAGAGGTGAAGAGGACCATCAGGTCCTCTCAGATTCTGGCCAGGGGAGAATCGGAGGAAGAGGGAGCTGAGCAAATCCTCGCTGACGAATCGGAAAGTCTCTCGTCCGGCGCTCCTCCTGCTCGCCGCTGACCCCCTGGGGAATCAGAGTTCAGAGGGACTTCCGGGGCCGTTTGAGGAAGGAGAGGGCGTACGTTCGGGGGGCCGAAACCTTCTGCTTTTTCAGCTGCACCTGAGACTGGGCCGTGAGCTGTAGTTTGATGGCGCTCGAGTTGATCTTGGCGGCCACCAAGAGTTCCTTCATGCCCTTCATCTTCTCGCTCTGGAAGGTGAGGACGGGCCCTTCAGGAGGGGGGCTGGACCCGCTGCCGAGGCCCTCCTCCTTCTCTGGAAGGGGCCGGTCCGGCCGCTGGCTGGAACTGGGCCGCCGGCGCTCCGTGGCCTTCTTGCCCAGAGGCGGCTCTTCCGGCTTGGATTCTCGGCGGGGGCCCCGACGCCGGCCCTCCCGGGGGTCCTCGCTCCCTTGGTCATCGTCGTCGTTCGCATCCATGTCCCGGCTCACCAGGGTCACCTTTTGCCGCACCTGGAAGGAAGAGCAAGGAAGGTTCTTGCAACTGTCTGGGGAAAGCCTTGAGCCAACGCAAAACCTCTCGCGCGCCGCGCGTCACGCGTTCTTCAAATCCCCAGATTAGTTTATTCGCTTCCTATTGCATCCTGTTTTTCAAATGTAACTCAGCCCTTGTGCATTAGCCTCCCATGTTGTATTTTATCTCGGGCAACTGCTTAGAAGACACTGAAAGAGCATTATTAGACCATCTTCCTGGGCCCCAAAATTCACAGGGATGCTGACTGCAGCTGTGGGAATAGAGATGGCTGCAATGGAGAAAGTCGGGGACAAACGGAGAGAAAATACCAAAGTACAGAGACATCGCGCTGACAGCAAAACTCACATTTTCAGGGTCACGTTTTTCCCTGCCTGCTGTGAAAGCTAGACCCTGGAAGGGTCCTACAAAGAAAAATGGATCCCTTTGAACTGCGCAGGTGGAGAAAACAGTTGAGACTCGCTTGGATTTCAAAAATAAATTATTTAATATTAGAGGAGGCAACCGCTCGCTGGATTGTATTAGTCCAGGACTCCATTCCTATCGAGCAGCATTTCTCAACCTTGGCAGCTTTAAGAGGTGTGGACTTCAACTCCTAGAATTCCCCAGGGGAATTCTGGGAGTTGAAGTCCACACCTCTTAAAGCTGCCACGGTTGAGAAATGCTGCTATAGAGAAATAAGTTTGTGGCAAAGCAGGGTGGGCAGGGCTGCATGAAGCTGTGGGTGTGGCCTAAACCAAAATGGGTGGGGCCCTAACTCTCCCGTTCTCCGCCTGCAGCAGGCTCAGGTTCTCAAAGGGATGCAGAGTTAGGAACAGAACATGCAAAGGGCTTTGCTGTCCCAAGGATCTGCCTGCCCTGTGACGGATTTCACCCGAGTCTGAAAGCAGGATTGTAGCTTGCTCTGATCCACGGAGGGAACTCCTCGGAAGGCACTGAATGTTCACAAACATTCTCCCGGCTGGGGAAGAGAAGAGATCAGGGACGCCCCGCAGCAGAAGTGAAGCATCGGTGACAGAAGTGTACAATTTGGCCCAGGAAGAAAAGCTGAGTTGGGACTAGCTAGGTGGGGCTGTGAGTCTTTGACGGAGCTGGAAAAAGAGACTGGGGGGGCGGCAAAAAAATCAGATAAAGGGGAAAGTTCAGGAGGCAGGATGGCTGAAACAAGGCAGATCAGAGAAGGAAGGAGATTTTAACACAAAGGGTGGAAATAACCCTGCAGCCCGCCCGGCGTTTTTATGATCTTGGTGCTCTTTCACTTCTCCATCTTCTCTTGCATTTTCCCTTCCGTAGAACAATGCAGTGAGTTTCCCCAAGTAGTTAGGATTTCTGGCCTCATCTTTTCTGCCCATGGCACCATTGAAAAATAATAAATAATAACAACAAATAATAAAATTGATTAAATGCGTATGCTGCCCGACTTCCAGCAACTCTTGACTTGACTTTTATGTCAAGTTCCTTAATCACCTGGTCAATATTATCTTCTCTATCTGGGAGCTGCACCCCAGAGTCAAGCGGCTTTCTGATTTTTATAGAGAAATTGCGGGAGTTTCTCCAATTCCTCACCTAGAAATAGCTGAGAGTAAAACTGGTATATTCCCATGGCTGTTCCTTAAGTTGATGCAAAGATCAGATCGTGCTGTGAGGCCATTTCACATCCCAGAATTAAGGTCATTTAGTCCAGCCTCTGCTCAATGCAGGAAGCTGGATTAAAACATCCAAGGCAGGCGGTTATCCAGTCTTTACAACAGTGTTTCTCAACCTTGGCAACTTTAAGATGTCTGGACTTCAAGTTGAAGTCCAGACATCTTAAAGTTGCCAAGGTTGAGAAACACTGCTCTACAATGACAAGGAAATCCACCAACTTGCTGGGTTATTGGTTCTTCCACCAATCTGCTTGTTTCTTCTAACCTGATTTTTACAACCTGACTTCCTCCAACTTAAACTCTATTATTCCATGTCCTATTGCTCTGGAATGAGCGAGAACAGATCTCATCCTTATTTTATATTATATTATTTTAGCCACAGCATTTGCAAAGCATCATTCTCTTCTCTTCTCAAGGCTACAGATGCCCAATTCCATCAGTGTCTCTTCACAGTATTTTGTTCCTTGTTCCCGAACGATTCTCTCTGCCCTTTGCAGAATCTGTCTGAATCCTTCATAAACTGCCCAGAACTGGACACGGGACTTGAGATAGCGCCTGATCAAAGCAGAATCAAGTGGAACCGACTTTCTGAGATTTGGAAATTGTACGTCGGTTGAGGCATTCTAAAACGGCCTTTGCTTGTTTTGCAACAACCTCACACTGTGGGCTCATACTGAGTTTGCAATCAGCAACTCCTTCACTGTGTTCCTAATCCAACAGGTAGTGAGACTTAATTAGAGGTCCTTACCCTCATTATTTCGTGATCCTCCTAACTGGAGAAGTTGGGAAGTGAATCTGGTAAAACTCAGGACAAAGCCCCTGTTTTTATCATGCTGGCTGGGGAATTCTGGGAGTTGAAGTCCACTCATCTTAAAGTTGTGAAGGTTGAAAAACACAGTCTCCAGTCTTCCTCTGCCGAATACTGCAACTATCTCACCATGGGGATAGTACAACAGCCTGAATCCCAGTGACCCCCTCTGCAAAGGCCACAAAGCCCTCCTGCGCTTCTTAAAGCGACTTTCTACTACTCCACATTTCCCTCCACCCCAAATCGTAAGACCTTCCCTCTCTGCCCACCCAGGATCCCCAGTCCCCTCTGCGCCAAGGCCGACATCTCACCGTCCCATCAAAGCGGCTCAGGGATTGCACGAGGAAGGTGGCCCAGCCCACGTGAAGAACTGGTGTGGGGCTGCCCTCTTCCCACTTGCAGATGCCGTCATAGAAGCGCAGGAGGTGGGCAAAGCACTCGGGATCCTGCAACGCCGAGCCACCTGCTTGAGATGGTGAAGCCTAGAGAAGGGACAGAAAAGGGGACAGACTCTTCTGTGATGGGGTGATACTTGCAAACACTGTTCTGCTCAGCTCAGCCCCCCAATCTATGGGCTTCCCATGATGCTGTCCCCCACTGGCTCAAAACTGTCTCATCCTTCTACAGGTAGCCCTCACTTAATGACCACAATAGGGACTGGAAAATTGGATGTTAAGTGAGGTGGTCATTAAGCAAGTCACCATGTGACCGGACCTGATTTTACAACCATTTTTACAACGGCCATAAAACAAATCACCTCGGCCATTAAGCGAATCACATGGTCATTAAACAAATCCAACTTCCCCGATGGACTTTTTTGCCAGAATTCACTTAACGACCACGTGATTTGCTTAACATGATTCACATAACGACCATCGTAAAAAGATTGCAAATCGTGATCACATGACCGTGGGGTGTGTGTGAGAGTTTGCAATGATCGTGTGAGTAAAGATTGTAAAGCAGTTTTTCTGAGGCCATTGTAACTTTGAACCTTCATTAAACAAATGGTCATTAAGCGAGGACTACCAGTACTCCAAAGCTTCCTTAATGGCTATAAAAACTTCTCAAGTTGGTCTCAACATTGCCTGCACCCCTCCCACCCATCATATACATTCCCCATTCCACTATTTTTTCTGCTAAGAAACTCTGCAAGAGTCTTAAGAGGGATAACAACACCCTCAGCATCAACTTGCTTGCTCGCCCCAGGTGAACAGGAATTCCACCCAAGCAAGCACATGATCTGAATGAGGAATCATCCCTGCTCTTCCTCTGCCAATCTCCTTAGTTCTTACGATGGTTGTGGAGGGTGGGGAGCCTGTTGGTCTGTTTTTACTTCTTTCCCTCCTTGGCTGAGAAGCTAATCTTTTCATATTGCCAAAATGGAGGAAACATCATTTTCTCTATGGCCAGCTCCTAGTAAGCCAGCATCTTTAATCGTATCATTAATGAACATGATGCTCCTATTCTTCAGTGTTAATTAATTGGTCATATAGTAATTGCTGATTATTTAGTATTGTTGTTATTCCATTACTGACCTCCCCTCTGTCCCCAGCCCCCTTCTCCTCAGCAGAGTCCGCAAGGCTGGCCACCTCTTTCAGCAAGTTGGGAATAACGTCATTGGCCACATCAAAGAATTCCTTATAAATCTCTTCATCTTCTCGGCAGTAGTTATAACTGCAGAGAGAGAGGACACAGAGAAAACAAGGCAAAGTCCTGCTAAGCAACCGTTAAATACAAGGAAGGACTACCCCAAAATATAGGAGAGGCTGGTGATCTTGGAAAATCTTCCCCAGAGCTCACATGATTTGGGCATTCTCCCAACTGAACCAAACCAGATTTTCAGGGCAGAAGTAGTAAAGGTTCACTAACGGAGAAAGGAAACCCATCCTGTAGAGCAAATCAGATGTGCAAATTCTATCACAGTGAGGACACCTTAGTTCATTCTAGAGAAGCCCGTGGGCAGGGAAATGGAATTTCCCCTTCCTTGAGCCTATCAAAAAACACGTTGCCCAGCAAAGCTGCTGGTTTGTAATTCAAATTTCTACTGGTATCAGAAGAATCCTTCCTGGCTATGCAACTAGAGCTTGCATTTGTTGGAAAAGAAATGTTTTTCTTAATTGATTTAATAGCCCAATCCTTTCCATGGAAAAGGGAAAAGAGGACATTAAAAGGAACCTACTCTTGGATAACAGTAGCCGAGTCAGCCCAGGCCTCCAGCGCTTCCTTGACGTTTTTGTTACGGCAATGATAGCTGGCCAAGTAGATGTATGGATAAATGTGCTCGTTGTGGTAATACTGCTTGGCTGAGCTGATCCCCTAGCAGGAGACAATAGGGGGATTAGAAAGAGAGGGGTAAGATCCAGACATCTGCACGGTCTCCTTCAACCTCCAGAGATCAGTTTGATTACAAAGAACACAGAAGTCTCCATCATCATGGAAGCATCAAGGGATCTTCGATCAGCAGAGACCTCTTTCTAGACCCTAAGGCATAACAGGCTGTTGATTGTGGGGATCTGGGAATCCACAGAGGGAGCTGGCGAGATCATACACATCGTGACATCATCACACAAAGGACGTTGTGCATTATTCATGACTCACCCTCTGTGTGATGATATGACAACTCACTGGACATCATCCTGACTCCTCTCTGCCACCTGTGGGTGGGGTGGGGTGGGGTGGGGTGGGGTGGGGTGGGGCCCTCCAAAAAACATTTTCCCCTTCTTGTGCACACCTTCACACAAATCTCATCCACATTCTCTTATGATCCAGCCTGCACCAGATGACCCCCAGAATGGCTGGCTCGGTATGCTCCAGGAGGAAAATGGAATGGGCCACTGTGTCCCAAAGGGGTGGATTTTTAAAATGTGTGGACTTCAACTCCCAGAATTCCCATGCTGGCTGGGGAATCCTGGGAATTGAAGTCCACACGTCTTAAAGTTGCCCAGGTTGAGAAACACTGCCGTCCTGGAAAAGCTGTGGGGTATAGAAATCTAAGTGCGTAATGTGGTCTGAAGCTCCCATCACCATTTCTTAGCCTCATCATCTTCTAGATCGGGCTGTGATGAGGAAAATGTAACGGGGGACTTGTGGGAAGAAAAAAGTGACACCTTTTTTTGCATAGGATAACTCAGGGATGGGTAACCTCCATCAAAGTGAGCCAAATTTGTAAGGTTTATTATTACAGCTGTAAGACATAAATAAATCTCTGTTTCTACCACAGCATCACTGGAGGTATGCCTTCTCGCCCCCACCCACCCTAAAGGACAGGAAAATACCTGGTGGTAAATGAAAAGGGGGTCAGGACGGCCTGGCGTGGGTTCAAGCTCCTCCAGATCAGCCAGGTTCCCTAAAGCCATGGGATACCTGCAAGGAAAAGAAGAGTTCGTAGAGCAGATCTGAACCTTGCCACAATTTCAGCCCCACCTGGCCAGCATCACGGTTTGCCTTCTGGTTTTCAAAGATGGTACCCTTCTGGCAAGCAGATCGCAAAACCATCAGCAAGAGATACGAGAGAGGGGATCTACTCCCGCACTCCAGCCGGCTGGAGGTGGGGACGGGACATTTTCTATCAGACCCAAGCCGGTTGGTCGGCTAGGTAGCTGGCTTGCCCAGCCAAAAGGCAGGTGGGCCCCTAATTACTCACCTCTCCAAATGGTGCATGTCATAGAGGACCCATAATAGCTTCTGCAAGGGACAGAGAGACAAGAGGTGGGGGTAAGGGAAAGGAAGCTCGTCAGCCTTGCGAGGTAGTCCAGACAGGCAGCACACTCAGAGAAGCTAATTCTACTTTATTGTAAGGTGACGTGAACAGAATCCTGCAAGTCTGAAAGTCCACTTCTCCCCCATCGCCTTTACAGTCTAAGAAACTAGGGGGGTCCCTCCTGAGACGTTTCCCACGCCCACATTCCTTCTGCGGACTCGGCTGCCTCTTATCCGACCGTTGTCCAGTCTGCAGCTCTTCCTCCTGTCTCCCAAGGTCCTTCCCGCAGACCATTACGCCCCCCAAAGATGAGGACGGCTTAGAAGGGTCGGACACAAAGGCCACGTCACGAGGGACTGGACTGGAGGGCGTTCTCTTGCCCGATTCAGCGTGGGAGCTAGGCCTGTGGTTAGCTCACCTGCTGGAGCTGCAGCAACTCCAGGCTGTCGGAGTGCAGGTCGATGGAGGGGTTGATGGCGCAGACCATGAAGGCAACCTCCATCTGCCGAGTGCAACGCAGGTAGGAGCCCTTCAGGTACAGCCAGCTCTGCAAAGAGGGAAGCAGGTTTGAAGCAGGAATCAGCACGTGCTTCACCCGCAGAAGCATGACTCTCACATCCGAGTCTCCTAGGCAGCTTCCCACCTTTCTCTCTCCAAATCGAGGGCCAGTTTGCCAAAGTGAGCCAAGTAATCTTAGCCTCTAAGAAGCCTCAGAGGTCAAGCTGCAGCTGAGTCAAGTCGAATGGAAAAGCCAGCGTAGGGTGGGGGGACGGTGCTGGGCTGGGGGGAGGGAGACCCAGGTCTGAGTCCCCCCTCAACCACAGAAGCCCCTGGAGGACTGAGTCAGTCCTTCGCCCTCAGCTGGGTCAACTTCCCCTCTTATGGGGGGAGATGGCAGGCGAGAACACGCTGAACGCTGCCTTAAGGCCCTGAAGGAAATCTAACGGGGAAATCAGCGAACCAGCCCTTGCTTTGCTGGCTGTGGCTGTCGGACGGGGGCTAGACTAGCTCACAGCGAGAAAGGCAAGCAGATCAAGACAGGAGCAGCGGCCCGTTTTGTTACCCGTTCAGCCACGCCCGAGTTGACCGTCTGCCCACGCCGGTCCTCGTTGCCTTTCCCGTGCCACGTGACCTCTGCCGTCTGCTCACCGTCCTTGCCAAACACGACCCACGCGTGATCTTCCGAGAGGGCGAGGTGCACGTCAAAGAGCCCCAGGGCCTGGCATGCTCCGACCACCGCGAAGGCTACCCCGGAACTGTCTAATTTGGTACCTGAGAGGGAGAAAGATCAAACCAGATTTAGACAGACATTCTGGCATGTCTGTGATTAGATTTATACCCCGCTGCTGTTTGCGTAAACACTCAAGGTGGCTTACAAATGCTTAAACAAATACAAAGTATGAAACATAGGAATACGGTCCATGCAATTAAAACCCCAGTCATTAATTTTATTGGCGGCCCCAGGCCAAGAAAAGCACAAACATAAAATTCAAAACGCAGAAACACCAACGCAACATGTAAAATACAGGGAAAAACCCAAACCTGAAGCAATTAATATTGAGAAGGTAAACTGCCTTCCTTCTGCAAGCCACAGCTATTGCTAGGAACTTGGCCACCGTTGTAGAGATTGTTCAAGTTAGGTCTTGCAGAAGGAAGACTGTAATTTCTTGGTCAAAAAGATGACTAAAGTTTCTGGCAATCTGGTTTATTTATTTATTAAATTTATACGCTGCCCATCTCCCACAGAGGGTGACTCTGGGCAGTTTACAATTAAAATCCGAAACAATAAAAACATAAATATCCATATTAAAATAACTAATAATAATTCTATAGAAAAAGCCTGTATACAATTCAAGATGATGAGGGGAGCAGTCTCAGTCTCCCACTGGCCAATTCCAACAACGCGAGCCCCCTTCAGGCCCCCAGGCCAAGCCATGTTTTCACACTTTTTGTTTTAATAAGTGCTAGATGCCATGGGTGGTAAATCCAAGTCCAAAATTAAAATCATTGTGGTTAAAAATATCAAAGAGCTGGGTCACCAAAAATGCGTTTTTGCTGTTTTCCTGAATATTGGGGAAAAGAGGGCAAACCATGCGCCTCCGGGGAAGGCATTCTGCAGCCCGGGAGCCGGGCAGGAAAAGACCCCGCCTCACGTCTCCTGGAACCAGAGGGCACCTTCAGAAGAGCCTTTTCTGCTGATCGAACCGGGGCAGCCTGCAACCAACATCTGACGCGCATGACGTCCCCAACATCCGCGCCTCTCCAAACCCGGGAACCGGGAACCCACCTGTGATGAAGCTGAACAGCGACTGGATGTGGGCTCGGTCCTTGAAGTAAGAGCGGCTCAAGCTATTCCAGATGACATCCGAGACCTTCTTGACCAGTTCCCGGGAGGAGTACCCGTCCGGCCGGGGGTAGAGCGAGAGATCCACGGCGCCTCGGATCTGGGCGGTGAAGCGGGCGTGCAGAGCGCCAACGATGCTCAAGTCGGCCACCGGGAAGTAGGTCAGGCTATCGGGGCCCTGGGCCGGTTCGAAGCTGATGCCGGGCACGTTGGTGGGGAGCACCCGGTTGACGGCCAGGAAGTGCTCCACGAAGCCCAGCACCAGGGAGAGGAGCACCAGGTCCGGCTGCTCCCGGTGCAGCTCCAGCTCGAAGAGGCGCACCACGTCGGAGACGGAGCGCAAGGGGAACAGAGCCTTCTGGGCGCTCCTCAGCCCCATGGCCACGGGCAGGGCTGGAAGGCAAGCAGAGGAGAGGAGGGGCTCTGAGGGCGTGGCGGCAACAGCGCGTCCCATCACCCAAGGCAGGGAAGCATGGGCTCTCTTTGAAACCTCAGGGTTGCTCTGGGACACTCTTTTCCAACCAGGGCAACTTTAAGAGGGGTGGACTTCGACTCCCAGAATTCCCCAGCCAGCACAGCTGGCTGGGGAATTCTGGGAGTTGAAGCCCACCCCTCTTAAAGCATGCTGGCAGGGAATTCTGGGAGTCGAAGCCCGCCCCTCTTAAAGCATGCTGGCGGGGAATTCTGGGAGTCGAAGCCCGCCCCTCTCAAAACTGCCCCGGCTGGAAAGCCCGCCCCGTGACCAGGCACGCCCCGCTCCTTCCAGGAGCTCGTCCGTGCAAAGCGCCTCCGCTCGGCTCCGCGCCGCGGCCAGAGCGGGCGCTTCCTCGGGCGCTCGGCTGCGGGGCCGGACGGGACGGGAGCCTGCGGCGCCCCCCGTTCGGGACAAAGGACCCTCCCCGCGGCGCCCTCGCGCCGGCTCTGCACGGGCTGCGCGCGGCGGGGCACCCCGCCCGCGGCGCTCGGCCGCCCCCGCTCTGCCGCCGGGGGTGCTGCGCGTCCCCGGGAAGCCGCCGCCCCCCGCGCGCGCCCCTCACCTGCCCTGCTCCACAATTCAAACGCGCGGCTGCGAGGCTCCCACGCCCGCGCCCCGCGCCCCGCCCCGCCGCGCAAAGGCGCATGGGTACCGGAGTCCCTGCCTTGCAAGGCCCGCCGGGAAGGATCTGGCGGTGCCCGCGCGCGCGTCTGGACTTCGGAGGGGACTCCGGGGGTGGGGGGGTCGGAGCCCGGGAGAGCCACTCCCCGCCCACCGAAACCTGAAGGGCCGTGCAGGCCGTAGGAATGCTGCCTGGGAAGGCGCGGGCGGCTGCGGCTCACGCCCCTTTCTCCGCGGTCCGCGCTTGCAGCGGTCCGCCTGCAGAGATCCGGGGGGCCGCTCTTTCCGCCAGCCCTCGCCTCCTACCGGATCGCAGCGGCAGCGGCTTTTGCCGCGGTTTTGGCATTGGAAGCCAAAACGCAAAACTTTAAAGGTGCTTGCTTTTATTCCCAGGGATTCTCTAAAAGGAACCCGGAACTCTTTTCTCCAGCCGGTAGAGCTGCTCTACTTTTTATCTCTGGGTCCGCGTCAGAGGACGATCTGGCCTTGCCACGCCAGTCAGAACTTCCCAGTGACCCTTGGGGCCCAGTACTTTTTTTTTAAAAGAACCCCTCACCCTGTGCACTCTGGGACTTGTAGTCTCCAGGAATAGAGACTGGAAACTCAGTTTCTGAAGGGTGGATGGAAGTTTTTTTCTGCATTTTCTCCTCTTGCAGTTTTATGTTTAGGGCAATGCTTTTTATTTTATTTATTTATCATATTTATGTAGCCGCCCATCTCCCACAAAGTGGCTCTGGGCGGCGACAAAGTGACTCTAAAATTTATTTTTTAAAGAAATTCACTATTTTTGCAGAAGCATACATTTCTCTCTTCCTCGTTCTAATCCTAAACTTCATTCAGCCTCTTAATGGGACGATGCAACTGAGATTTAAAGTAGGAAGAAGGAAGGGGAAAATGTTGGCTAATCTGTGCGGTTTCCCCAGAGAAATTCTTACCCTTGACCTCAGGGTTTCGAAGCAGAATACCAGCTTTAAATTCTCCAGCAATAATACCCCCTGGGCATGCTTGCACTTCTAATATTTTACTGATTTAGGCCAGCAGCTGGAGCTGTGGTTGTGTCAACCAGGTGTGCCTGTGAGTGCAGCCATGAGTTAGTGTGCAACCAGCCTTCCCTTCTGAATGGTCGTATGGAACCTGAAGCCGGCCATGTTGGGAGGGCCCCAGGCTAGATTTGGATGGGTTGCTGATCAAAAATGACCTCACCCAAGGTGGGATATAAATCTAATACACTGCTTCCCAACCTCATCAATTTTAAGATGTGTGGACTTCAACTCCCAGAATTCCCCAGCTGCACCTCTTAAAGTTTCTAAGGTTGAGAAACACTGATCTAAGAAATAACAAAATTATTTTGGACAGGTTGAGTAGTCTATACTAATAGGTAGTCCTCGTTTAGCGACTGTTACGATGGT
The DNA here is from genome assembly GCF_059951505.1 of Python bivittatus. Classification (NCBI taxonomy): domain Eukaryota; kingdom Metazoa; phylum Chordata; class Lepidosauria; order Squamata; family Pythonidae; genus Python; species Python bivittatus. Next base: position 6,701,487 of record NW_028277047.1, on the reverse strand, counting down.
GATGAAAAAGAAACTCTGCGACCAATCCTTGCGTTGACAACCTTCGCAGGTCTATAAAGCAAAGTTGAAGTAAGAACATTACATTGTGATGTTTCACTTAGCAACGCTTAATAATTGAGTTGCAGGTCCCAATTGTGGTTGCTAAACAAGGACTCCACTAGTATTACTACCACTAGTCTGCTATGCTGGTAGCAATGCTAGGGTTAAGGATGAGCGTGGGCAGTGTTTCTCAACCTTGGCAACTTTAAGATGTGTGGACTTCAACTCCCAGAATTCTTCACCCCGGCTGGCTGGGGAATTCTGGGAGTTGAAGTCCATCTATCTAAAAATTGCTAAGTTTGAGAAACCTGGAGCGTGGTTATAAGTCACAGATAGTTATGTTAGAGCCATTACATTTAGTGTAATTAATTTACACAAATCTCTTCCTTCAGAAAAATTACACTGATTTCTAATAGGAACCAGCCACACGAAAAACATCTGCAGGCCGCCTAGAGCCGTAGTTTACCGTTCCGTGTTGGGCAACTCAACTGATTGTGGTTGGTTAAGTAAACCATGACTGAACACTGCTTTTCTGCACTCGTGTTTTTTTTAAATTTCTGTATTTTTTTTTAAACTTGCAATAAAATAAAATAATTTTTTAAAAACCCTGCTTTGCCCAATTTAGACACGCCATCAGGTGCATGGACTTCATGGTCAGAATTTCCAGTAATCATGGCCAGTAGAACTTGGAGAACTTAGGTTCATTTACCTAGAAGAGTCCCAATTGATGGGGAAGCTGGTTTAGCAGTTCTGGAAATGCCACCGTATTTGTGGGGTATTTTTTAGAAGAGCGCTACAAATTTAAGGGCGCAGGTGCCCTTGCGAATGAAAATCCAGATTTACTTGGCAGAGACAGAGACTAATTAATCCCATTACTGATGGGGTGGCCAAATGCAATCCTATTCAAATAAGCTGTGATTGTCTACAGCAGTGTTTCTCAACCTTAGCAACTTGCAGATGTGTGGACTTCAACTCCCAGAATTCCCCAGCCAGCATGGCTGGCTGGGGAATTCTGGGAGTTGAAGTCCACACATCTCCAAGTTGCCAAGGTTGAAAAACATTAGGTTAGACCAATATGCAGTTGAAGGTGCAATTTGGCCTGTATATTTCCATTTTCCCCCAGCTGAGGAAGCCCCAAACTTCCAGAAGTGTGGACTTCACTTTCCGTAATTCCCAGTCAGCAAGGCCACAGCAGAGAATTCTGGGAATTGAAGTCCAGAGTGCCGAAGCTGGGAAATTGATTGACATAACCATTCCAACCTTGTTAAGCATCAACCTGCCAGTCTTCAAAGTTTGTTTAGTTTGGAATATGATGGTACACGCTGCCTCCTCTGTGTCCAGTTTTGGAGGCCAAGATAAAAACCACAGCACTTCATTTCTCAGGGTTTATTTATCTGAACTTCATTTTACAAATTTGCAAATGACAGAGGCAATATCACCCTGTTGTAGTGGAAATCTGCCATGAAGATATCCACTCTGCCCTGTGCTTTTCAGAATACTTTCATTCCTCACTGCATTCATTGCAGGACCAAGTACTGTGTTGGAATGGATGACCTCTGAGTAGCCCCCCAACTCTATGATTCTACAATTCTCCTCCCCCATTTTTTCCCTTTTTCCCCCCCTGTATTTCTGCCAGCCTTGGGCTTCTGCAAAACTCATTTATATCTCCTCCTTGTATGTAAAAAAATAGTTCTGACTATATAAACTTGTATTTATATAATGCACTGGGTGATGAAACCCCAATCCTATGGTTCTAGTTTTAGTATATTGTGCAAACTTATAAAATTGGATGAATGGACCAAACTGTGGGGACATGTGACAGGAACCCACAAGCTAAGGCGTTTTGCTGTAATGAGCACAGAAAGGGCCATAACTTTTAGAGATATCGGCATTCCTGCAGAATCACAGAGATCAGACAAGATTTGGGGTGATTGTTTAAAAAATAAACGTTTGGGTCGGGATAAGCCTGCTTTGGCCTGAAAATGCTGAATGCCCCATGCTGTAGTCAAAGCCTTTCTTTTTCCTGCTGCCGAGAGCGAATCAGACACAGTCAACTTTTATGGCAATTTCCTTTTTTTTTAATTAGCTGATTAATTTCAAAGTTTTCTTCTTTTATTCTCCTTCCATCAATGTCTATTATGTACAAAAAAGTTTTTTAGTTCTGAATCCTATAGAAATGAGTGCAAACCAACTGCATTTAAAAAAAACAACAACCCTAACAATCCAGCGGGTTAAAGGAACAGAAACGCGGATAGGTACAAAATCTATAGCAAAATCAATGCCCCTTCATCGTAGCTGGTACAACTTTTTTTTTCAAAAAAGGTCCTTAATAAAGTGAGAACCGCCTTGCTGAACTTAGGGAAAAAAGGTGCTCCCAGCCCAGTATCCAGTTTCCAACAGTGGGCAGCGAGAAGCAGCTCACCATGGCCGGGGGGCAGAGAAGAATCTGGCTCTCCGATGCCCACGTCCCCTGCCCTTCCACGGTGGTGGGTTCTACGCGCTATCGCTGGGGAATGCAGATTCCGCGAGGCCAGGAGCGCGAATAGCCCGCCTTGCAGGTACAAAAGTAGGAACCGCTCGTGTTCACGCAGCGCTCGGTTTTACAAAGCCGGCCCCGTTGGTTTAATTCCTGGCACTCGTCGATATCTAAAAGGAAGGAAGACAGGGGGAGGTGGACCAGGTTGCTTCCTCGACCATTTTCTAACGTTCTACCTGGGCAGAAAAAATATCCTGCGCTTTGCTTTTTTTCCCCTCTGCCGTTTCTGATGGGGAAATCCGCCCAAAAACACCACCCGGGGAATTGTGTTGAGACTCTTACTTGGAGCAGGAGGCTGAAAAATGGGAAATTCTCACACAGGGGAGGAAAACTTGAGAGAAAGGGCAGGGAGGATTTCGACTGAGCATCAAAAAGAGATTCCCAGTTCATGAGGACAAAGATTTGATTTGTCAGCAGGCCTTCCCCAGGATGCCCAAAGGCGCTCTGTAATTTGCTAACTGGTTGGGGAATTTCTCTTACCCTTTTGAAAGGGAGGCAAAAATGAAGCAGAGGAGAGGGGATGAAGGAAGGAAAGGGGGCAGAGACCTTTCAAAGCCAGCCTCAAGAACAGTGAGGACTAGAAACGTGTGTCTCAAGGAAGGCTAAGCAAAAATAAATGCGCCAAGCATGGGCCATTCGCCCAGCCCACACACAGAGGCTGTGTGTTCACCGAACATGTTTAAAGTAACTAGGTCACTTAACAGATTAAGTAGCTGCATTTGCATAACATGCCAAGCTAGCTTAGGTTTAACCTTGGCTCATTCTTAGGTGGCTTAAAGTGTTTTGAGAATTCAGCCTAGTTGCTTAGGTGATGGTTTAGCGCAGTGTTTTTCAAACTTGGCAACTTTAAGGCTTAAAGATGCTTAAAAATGACTTTAAAAAGTCTTTAAGCTCTTGGCTGGGGAATTCTGGAGTTGAAGTCCACACATCTTCAAGCTGCCAAGTTTGAAAAACACTGGTGTAGTGTATGGTGTAATTTGTGGTGGGAATGCAAGTCACAAAAAAGCCCACCAGGCGTGCATGCCTGAAGTATGTCCCCATTAAGTGGGGGACAGTTGTGGGTGCAGGGTGCAGAGCTTGGGCTGAATGGCAACACGTAAGAATTGCTCTCCTGAATCAGGCTACTTTATCTGCTCTTACATCTTTTTTCTGACAGCTGTTGCACAGCTGCCTCAAGAAACAGCCTTCCCTACCCAGCAGCTCCGAGCTGTCTTTGGGTGATTTCAGGAATCTAAGCAGGATCACCAAAGCTAAGCAGAGTGGATGGGAGACCACTCAGGAATCCTAGCCTCGATGGCTAAATTGTGAATTTAAAACAAAATTCTAAGGAACAGTAACAGTAAGCCCATATAGGAAAACCTATAAACAAACTATATAGCCGTGACTAAGATGTCACAAAGGGCTGAGCCTGTTTGCTGGCATCCAGAGATAGACTACACTGAACCCAGAGGTTCCACAGGAGCAACTAATAATCCTGAGATTGTGAAATGGATTTCATCACTCGCTACAACGTGCTTTCAAGGGTTCACCTGGCCGAGAATATCAGGGCAGCACACGAGTGGGGAAGCGTCCATCCGCCCCTCTTACCCAGGCAGCGGGTGCGAGTGGCGTCCAGCTGGAAGCCCGAGGGACATTCGCACACAAAGCCCTGCTGGGTGCGGACACAGTGCCCGTTCAGGCAGCGGCATTCGTCCGAGTCCTCTTCTGAGCTGTCAGCATCTGGGGCCAAAACAAAAGGATGCAATAAAAGGCCCAAACATCTGGAAAATGACCGTGGGTCACTTCCTGCTTCGTCTGCTCCCAGCACACACCCAGTTGATTCCTACATCCAGATCAGAGCAAGACACTCCCCATTCAGTTCAGCCAGCAAAAAACAGAGTTGGAGCTTTGTTTATTAAACATCGGCCAACATCAAAAACGCTTAACTGACATAAATGGGGACAGCAGGGAGAAAGATATGAACAACAGGCAAAAATTAACATCATCTGTATCTCTACAAGTAGTCCTCAGGTTGCAACAGAATTGGGACTGGAAGTTCCATCGCTAAGCGATGACGTCGTAAAGCGGGACCGCATCGCTTAGCGACGACAATTCCTGCAGACCCGGTTGCCAAGGTTGTTAAGTGGGAAGTGGTGGGAGTCCCGGGTAAAGAGTGTGGGGGAGCCACAGGAGGGCGGTGAGGCCTGGGAGGGCCGGCGGAGGCTGCAGGAGGGGGGGGTGCTGCAAGTCGGAGCATCTTACTGGAGTGACTTGCGACCTCTCCTGCTGGCTGCCCCATTGACTTTGCTTGTGGGAAGCTGGCAGAGAAAGCTGCAAATGGCGATCACGTGCCCGCGGGGGTGCTGCGATGGCTGGAACTTTGGGGATCGGTTGTACGTCCATTTTTTCAGCACCGCCGTACCTTTGGACGGTTGCTGAACGAATCGACATAAGCCGAGGGTTTCCTGTATATCTATAGCAAAAGGACACTGAATTTTCCAGAGCCATTTTTTTGTACCTGCCAGTACCTGGCAGGAGCAGAATACAGATGGAAAGGTGGACACCAGGTGATCCTTTCTCTATTCTGCACCGTGAAAGAAATTGGTGATGGGGATGATGTTTCTAACGTTAACAGAACATATTCAAGACCCTCCTTTGTCTCTAGATAACACAGACACCTTGGGGTACGGGGAAACTGAAACAGAGAGACAAGCTGGCTAAGCCGTTTCTTTATCCTGGCTACTTTAGTGTCTGTTTAGTCGTCTCTCTCTTCTTCAACATTCCTGACTTTCCAGCAGAAAGGGGCTGAAAAGAAAACATCAAATGGAAAGGAAAGCTGGTCTCTTTCGATTGATCATGACTGATTACGTGCCAATTTCATTTGTTATCCTTATTTACAACCTTATCACTTCCCAAAGTTCAGTCCACAGGAAGAAAATGAGAGGGACAGAGGCAATGGGAAGCCTTGGCCTTAAAACACAAAGGCGCTGATTCTAAAAAGCTGAACTTGAAAAGAAGCCTCTGGACCCATCATCCTGAGTCAGAAAGCTGGAATTTAGGATTCCCCCCAGCAGTGAAAAAGATTTCTTTGGGTGCAGCCCCAGATTAGGAGCCTAAATCTTAATGGACAGGAAGAAACTGGTCGGTGGGCCAGACCGTCAAGGCCCTTTGAAAGAGCAGCACCCTCGTGCTGAATTTAGACCAAGCGTGTCCGGGGAATGAGCTGAAACAGCCACGCGTGTTACTAGGTTGGGAAGAAGGATTATATTACTAGTGAAAAAAACGTAATATAAGAGGTATGTATGTTGGGGAAAAAGGGGAAAGAAAGAGGAAAGAGAAAAAAGGATGGAGGGAGCAAGAGAGAGAAAGGAGAGAAAGAAAAAAGAAAAAAGGGAAATACAAAGAAAAGGGAAAGAAAGAGGGGGAAAGAGAAAAATACAAAAGAAAGAAAGAGACATACAAAAACTGAGAATCTAAAAGGTGCTGTATATGCCATAGAAAGTGAGAAAGAAAGAAAGTGAGAAAGAAAGAAAGAAAGAAAGAAAGAAAGAAAGAAAGAAAGAAAGAAAGAGGGAGGGAGGGAGGGAGGGAGGGAGGGAGGGAGGAAGGAAGGACGGAAGGAAGGAAGGAAGGAAGGAAGGAAGGAAGGAAGGAAGGAAGGAAGGAAGGAAGGAAGGAAGGAAGGAAGGAAGGAAGGAAGGAAGGAAGGAAGGAAGGAAGGAAGGAAGGAAGGAAGGAAGGAAGGATATAAGTAAACAAACTGGGAAGGAAGGGAGGGAAGGTGGAGGGAAAACCCTGTGCGACCCAACAGACACATTTCAACATTTCTTGGCTTCCCCTGACCTTCCCCTTCCTGCTCTCGAGTTCTTTTGGTCTCTCATCCCAGGCTGTGCAGCTGCCAGCCCCAGCCCTGCGGGGTCCAGCCTGGCAGTTCCAGGAAAAGACCGCTGTTTGGCCACATTTAGAACACAAAAAGCGGTGCTGAATCAGTCCAAAGGCCCACGTAGAGCAGCCCTCGGTAGCTCAGTCCCCCCAAGGAGCCCTGAGCCACCAAGTGGTGCTCTTTCCCTGATGTCTCCCAGCCCCTGGATGGAAGAGGCAAAGCGACTGAAGGGAAACCGAGCCAGCCTGACTTGTGAAATGCCCTGAGGGGTTTGCCCAATCCCCTCGCAAAGCCATCGAGGGTCGTGGGCATCCCTCCATCTTGTGGCAGCGAGTTCCACCGTCCACGATACTATCCGTGGGCTCTGCTCCCTCCTTCACCTCACCTTTATGCACCTCCCCAAAGGGTGTACTGAAGTCCCAGAAAGAGTTGCTCTCGCTTGGAGCAGACTGGCAGTTGGAACCTGGGGAGAGAGAAAGACCACAGCCCTCATCGCCATCGTCCCCTCCCCAGACGCCGCCCTTCCGGAGATGGGCAGAGTCCCCGAGCTGGCATGGAAGCGCAAGAGCCCTTCTGCAAGAGCCACAAGATGTTCTCCAACACGCACTGAGGCGCAAAGTAAGATGCTGCAAATGCATCTTCCCCCAGTCCCAAATGTGTAAGAGAGGGGGAAGGAAAGAGAACTCTGCACATGCTCTACAGACCCTTCACCTCCCAAGCTTAAATCCTGATTTTGGAAAAGATCCGGCCAGAAGTTCAGTCTCTCTAATCAACCCATCGTTGGAGAATTTCCCAACTCCACCGACGGTCGGCTCCAAACCTTGAAAACAGCGCCAGTGCCAAAAGGAAGGGCGAGATGCCAGCCTCCCCAGAATGCCCAGTTACCTGGGCTGCGTGGCGGGCAGGCGTGGCAGTGGTAGCCCCACCCTTTGCCATGGTGGCAACAGCACTCCTCGTAGGTCAACTGTTGGCCGCCAAACGGAGACGAACACATCCCGTCCTCGCCTCGGAGTTGCCAGCAGACGTCCCGTCGATCGGTCACCTTGTCTGTGGGGGGGTGGGGGAGAGAGGAGAAGGGAAGACGAGGCAGACGGGCTAGAAATTCAACAGGGCAAGATCTGGGGACCTTCTGGGCTAGGGATGAGTGCGGCTTTGTTTTCCAGGCAACCCAACTTTTGCAAAAAGAGGAAGAGAAAGAGAAGAAGGGAGGGAGGGAGGGAGGGAGGGAGGGAGGGAGGAAGGAAGGAAGGAAGGAAGGAAGGAAGGAAGGAAGGAGTAGGCAGGGAAAAAAGTAAGAGGGAGGAGAAGGGGGAAACAGAAAAAAAAGGACAGGACAGGAAGCTCTCGCTGCTGCCTGTAAAGGTGGGGAAAGAAAGAATCAAGATAGGGTGTGCTGGAGAGAAAGACAATGAACCTGTATTGACTTTCACAATTTTTATGTGATTCAGGACATCGAAGTGCTGCCTAATCCCAAACAGTTCTGGAGGTTGCCCAAAGATAACTGTGAAATGCCACCATCCAGGCCCTCTCCTGATGCCACCCCGAAGTCATCCGGATCAGAACCAAAGCCTCAAAGAGCCCGGGTCCAAGAGATGCTGGAACTGCCGCTGGAGCCCTAATCACCTGCTGGGGAGCCTGGCCGAACTTCCACTCCTGTCACGGAAGAGGCGTGATTAGCTGCAGAGGGTCAACCCCCTCCTGGCAGGACCTGGGGAAGGTCCGGGAAGGGAGCAAAGCGGGGAGGCCCCACTGCTCACTCGCCGCTGGCTGGGTCAGAGTTTGCGCTCCCTCGTCGTCGCCTGCGCTGGCCTCATTGTCGGGAGAGACCTGCAGCTCGGCCAGGACCTTCTCGACCCCAGCAGTGTCCCTCAGGACCCTCTCCAGATGTGGGGATAGTGTGCCCCCCTTCCATAGGGCTTGCCAGCCTGCATTTTGGGATGTTGGCATCCCTTTTTCCCAGGGGTCCAAGGCCAAGGGGGGGTGGCATTTGCAGGGGAAAGTCCCCAACACCTTTGTCCAGCACCCAGGTTTGCACAGAAGAGGGGCTGCTTACTGGTCTCCTTTCCCCAAAAGCTAAACTGGCTTTGTGAGCCCCATTAAACCATGGATTGTTCAACAGACCATGTTTGGTTAGGTGCACACGGGGCACTAAGCCACGATTCACTGAACATTTGCTTAACCATGATTTGTTAAGGAGGCCACTTTAGTCTGTTCAAACATCCTTGCAAATTTATGGTTTGCATACATCATAGTTTACAAAACCTCCTAGCTACTAAGCCAGAACCAAGTCAATTACCTAACATCCATGTTCACACAACGTGCTAAGCCAAAATATGGTTTGCTTCCTTGTGATTTAAGCATCTGGTACAAACTGTGGTTTGGTCAAAAATCAGGTTTGTGAAATCAACAAGAAGGGCTGGGTTCCCACAACACACCAAGCCATAAACCCTGGTTTAGACCTCACAAGAACTGGCTAAGCCACAAACAAGGATATCATATCGGCCAGTATATTGTCTGAACCCAAAGTCTGTGTCTTATTATAATAAACTATAGTTAAAACAAGCTGTGTTTCAGAGTAATGCATAAACCCAACTATCTAGACACACAAACCCTTCAGCCTATGCTAAAGTTAGTTTGGGGCTTAAAATTCATAATTACTTACCAATCTTCTCCTGCTAATGTGGTTTATTTTACTCTGCCTCCCCTTCTCCCCAGTTTACTTTCTTTCCCTGATATTTTTCTCAGCATTCGATCTTCCCAAGGTGCAAACTTTCGCTATAGGCATCATAACAATGGAATAACTGAGAGAAATGCTTTCAAACCCCTTAAAGTGGTGTTTCTGAACCTCGGCAACTTTAAGAGGTGTGGACTTCAACTCCCAGAATTCCCCAGCCAGCATGGCTGGCTGGGGAATTCTGGGAGTTGAAGTCCATACAGCTTAAAGTTGCCAAGGTTGAGAAGCACTGCCTTAAAGCATTAGAAAATTTAGCAACCGCTCACCAACTTTGCTGGTTGGAACGCACTTCTTCTGGGCAGGATCGTACGTGGTCGCGGCCGGGCAGGCACAGTGGAAACTGCCCCGAGTGTTCTCACAGCGCCCGTTCACACAGTTTGACTCGTCCAAGCACTCATCTACATCTAGGGCAGAAAAGGCAATGGGAACTCACAGCCAGGAGTATCCAGATTGACAATAAAACAGGGCCTGGGATCCCGAGTGCCAGTCACAGGGCCTCCAAGTTAGATGTTTCCTTTAGAATTACAGTTGTTTGCTTAATCAATCAATCAATCAATCAATTTGTATGGCCGCCCATCTCAACGAGTGACTCTGGGTGCCAAACAAAACTAAAGTCAAATTAAAAACAGCGACAACCGACAATCGTTCTTGTTTTAAATAAGGCTTTATCACGACTTCTCCTGCCTTCCCCTCTCCCCTTGGCATTTTTTGAGCTCACAAAATTTAATTTGTAATTGCCCAGGATAAGACACTTCACCTTCTCAACCTGGCACCCATCAGATGTGGAAATGCACAGGGTTGGAAGGCTTCCACTGTTTAGATTTTGGTGGCTTTACTTTAAAGCAGCAAGGTTTTGAGGCAGGGCCCACACATTTGGATCAGCCGGGCTCTCCTTCTGAAGGGCCTTTTCCCCAGCAAACATGGTTGATCCTGTGGTTCCCTTAACTTCTGGGAGAAAATATTTTTGCGTCTGAATGAAAGAATCTCAAAAGATTTTGAAACAACCACAGCAAGAAAGCATTAAGGGAAAAAAAGCACATTGCTAAACTGTCCCTTAGAGCAGGGTTTGTCAATCTTAGCAACTTTAAGATGTGTGGACTTCAACTCCCAGAATTCCCCAGCCAGCATGCTGGCTGGGGAATTCTGGGAGTTGAAGTCCACATATTTTAAAGTTTCAGAGGTCAGAATTACTCCCTGCGCTGGGCTTTCCTTCCTACCGACACACTCCAAGAGATTGGCATCGTAGTAAAAGCCGTGCTTGCAGTAACATTCGTAGCCCGGCTGGGTGTTCACACATTTGCCTTCTTTGCAGATCTCTTCGCCAAACAGGGTGCATTCGTCTATGTCTGTGGAGGAGAAGGAAGAAGAAAGATGAGGAGATGGAAAACAGGGGAAGAGGAGAAGGAAAAGAAGGAAGAAGAGATGAAGATGGAGGAGGAGCAGGAAGGGGAAGGCAAAGAGAAGGAGAAGAAAAGAAAGATGAGATGGAGGAGGAAGAGGAGGAGGAGAGGAAGAAGAGAAAAGGTAAGGATGGAGGAGGAGAAAGAAGAAAGATGAAGAGATGGAAAACAGGAAGAGGAGAGGAAAAGAAGGAAGAACAGATGAAGATGGAGCAGGAAGAGGAGGACAAAGAGAAGAAGAAAAAGGAGATGGAGGAGGAAAGGAAGAAGAGAAGAAGGAAAAAGAGATAGGGATGGCAGAGGAGGAAAGGAAGAATAGGAGGAGGAGTAGAAGGTGAAAGAGGAGACGAAGGAGAAGGAGAAGGTTGGTGAACAGATCCCTGCATTACCAAAATGGCACAGCTTTCGCGTGACCACCCCCAGACGCAGCCACCCGTCATCCTGCTTCACTGGCCACGCGGGAGGAGACCAGCAGCACCTCAAGAGCCGGGGTGGGCCCACCTCTGCCCTGAGGCCACTCAGCGGCTTCGCTGGGGAGGGGAAGGCTGGGAAAGGGGGCTGGCTCCCCAGAGGGGCGCTGCAATGCCCCCCCCTCCGATCCCACGAAGGCCACCTCGGAGGGACTCTGCCCTCACGGCTCTTCAGGTGCCGGGCACCCAGCCACTCACCACGATGTGTCGGGACGCCGTAGTTCAGGTCAGTCTCATCCAGGATGAAGCCCTTCCCGTCCGGGCAGAGAGTGTGGAACTCAACTGTTCCAGGGAAGGAAAAGAGAGGTTGATGTCTCAATCGTGGTTTATGATGACGCACAGGCCTCCAGGAACAGGACGCTTTCACCGGTACCAGAAAGGGCCCTGGCAGTGGGACGATCCCCTCCGGCCCACAACGGTTTGCTCTCACCGACACCCAGCGGCAGTTTGAGAAGCAGCTTCTCATGCTGTTTGGCCAGTGGGGCCAGTGGCTGGACGACACCCTTCTGCCCCATCGCGCCACCTTCCTTCCTCCACCCCAGCACCAGGCTGAGGAATGCCAGAAGACGGCAAGAAGGGACTAAACAGGTCCTAGAGATCTTGACTAATTCTCAGGATTTCTGGCTAAATGCACATAAGCCAGGATCTGACTATGCACTAAGCTTCGGTTACCCTGTTTGTTGAATAAGCCACTGCCTTCCTTATGCTGGTCTTGGATCCAATTAAAGATGAATGAATGGAACATTTGCCTTCCACAGGGCACCCTCCCAATAATGTGCATTTATTCCCAGAATTCTTAGCCAGGGCCATGCTGGCTGAGAATTCTGGGAAGGGAACCATACCTCCTGAGAGCATCCATGCTCCAAATGGCCGCAGAGGGCCAGAACCTTGGTAGACAACATCATTCGCTGGATTCACACAGCCGACCAAGCCACAGACATGACAGCTTGGTGCAAAGCACTGGCCTGTCCCTTCCACCTTAAGCTGAGTATAGGACAGGGTAATTACAATTTACTTGACCTGAGTTTCCAACACGGGTAATTTCCAATTTAATTTGTGTTGAGCATGGGGCAAGGGTAATGTTGAACCTGAGTTTGGAACGTGGGTAATGTTGGCTTGACTTGAGCTGGGCACAGGCCAGGCTAATTTGCAGCTGACTCAAGCTGAGTTAGGGACGTGGATAATTTGCAACTTAATCGGTATTAACACAGATTTCCAACTTACTCGAGTTGAGGACGGGGCACGGATAGATTTCACAATGGTCCCCCCAGCCCGCCCCCAGCGAGCAGCAGCATTCCTGGCGAGTGATGTTGGTAGCAAGGACACTGTCACAAAACACACTGTCATCGAAGTTCAGGTAGCACTCCTTTTTATGGTGGGGCAGCTCTGCGGAGAAATGCCACCGTCACCGCGTGCCCCCGAGGGATTTCTCCCACCTCGGGGGTCCCGCCTCCTCCGCGCTTTCTCGGCTTCCTCACCCACCTTCGCAGCTCTGCCGGTCTTTGGAAGGAGCGAATCCCTCGTCACACACGCACACAAAGGAGCCTTCGGTGTTCTCGCACACCCCGTGCGGTTGGCAGAGGTGAGGAGTTTTGGCACACTCGTCGATGTCTGGGGAGGCATGGTGCTGGTTTGTGCAACGGAGAGAGGTGCCCTTGCTTTCCAGACCCCAACTTTTAGGGAACTGTTCACAGGCGCCCCCACTGATCCAGCCGTGGGGAAACACAGGGTTCACTTGCAAGCCCCAATTTGCTGGCAAGGGAGATCGGAGGAGAACCCCCCCCGCCACACGCACCAACCTTGGCATTTTCGATTCCTCTCCAACTGGTATCCACTCCGACAAAGACACTGGTAGGACCCCACTGTGTTTACACACTCGCCCCCAATACAGGCGGCAGGGAAGTCACACTCGTTCACATCTGTAAGGGCAGAAAGATTAAAAAGGGAAAAAACCCATAAAAATCCTGGCCCAGTTTGTGATTTGCTCAGAAGTCATGTTTTCCAGCCTGGGGGGAAAAACACATCTCCAACGTGACAGGGGCAGGTGTAAAGTCTGTCAGGATTTATCAGCAGGAAATGACAGGGAACTCTGCACATGCTTAATGGCATCCTTGTCTTTCATGCTACTTGTTAGCTTTGGGGGCTATGGGGTGGCTCTAGATCAACCCTGGAGTCCTTGGGGCTCCTGAGCTTGGTGATTTGCTTGCAGACGTCTCGTTACCCAACTAGGTAACGTCATCAGCGCAAGGGAGGGTGGGGTTTATATGCAATGGCTTACCCTGCCCACCCTGGGGGTGATGGGGTGGTTTTCTCTTTGGTAGTTCCTCAATTACTTTCTGCCTGCCTGATCTGAAACCTTCTGTATCTCTGGATAAGCAAACACGCTCACACCCCCTCTGATATGCCAACCTTTTCCCTGATCTCAAAAGAATATACAGCTGAATATCATGAGCAAAATAATCTTGGATTCTATTTATTTTTTTCAACAAATGAATGGCTTCTGATGCTCAGAAGACACATGCGGACAGGCCCAGGCCTTCTGCACATGCTCAAGAGTTCTCCTTCACAGCCACAGAACAAAGTTCCCTTCCCATCACTGGACAGGAGTTCATACAAGACCCCCCCTCCCCTCTCTCACCTTTGCAGCGTGGCCCGTCCTTCACCGCCTGGAAACCCACCGGACACTGGCACTTGAAGGACCCCAGCGTGTTCACACAAACCCCGTGGGTACACAACGAACCATTCTGGCACTCGTTGACATCTGCAGGAAGACAGATTAATCCGTCCAGCTCTGCTTTGTTGCCTTCCAGAAGTGGGGGACTACTGCTCCCATAATCCTTTACCCATCTTGGCTGGGGTGGAAGGGAACTGTAGTCATCATCTGGAAGGCTACAGGTCAAGGAAGTCTAATGAAGCAGATGACAGCCTGAGGACTTGATTGCATTAGACTCCAACCGTTCAGGGCAGGGCCAGTTCTGCTCAGGCCTCCTCCTTCTTCCTCCCAACAGCCCTGCGGGGCAGGCCAGGATGACGCCGCCGTCAGTTTAGTGCCAAACACCAAACTCTGGCGTTGCAAAAAGAAAAAAACCCAAATCCTTTCATGTGGAGTGAGCTGGGTCTTTCTGCTAGCGGCACGCAGGGCGCGGAAAGCAAATTACCAATGCAGCTGCGGGAATCCGGTGCAGGTACGAAGCCCTCCCCACAGGAGCAGCGGAAGGAGCCGGCCACGTTCTCGCACCAGCCATGTTTGCAGGTAGCCTCCTCGGCGCACTCGTCCACGTCTGTGGGGAGAACAGGCCAATGAGCTTTCTGCACCCGGGGGCTGCGATCGGTGAGGTGAACTCAGCCACGGCGGAGGGCAAACCAGGGTGTACGTCGGAGCTGTGCTGTTGGCTCAAAGACTGCAGCAGATTTTGCGAGATACGTGGAGAGCTGATTTTGAGAAGGGGCTCAGGGATGTTAAGAAACGCCTTTGCCAAAAACCCAACAAGATTTGAAAACAGGTTGACATTCTTGGTCCCGCACATTCTGGAAAAGTTTGGGGGGCTACTAAAAGTATGCTATTGAGATTCACTTTTTGCATCCCAATTAACATACTCAGACAGACCCAGCATTCGTGGCTTTGGACCCCAATTTCATGGCTCAGCACGTCGTCTGATCTACTCAATAAACTGGGCTTAAACAAACCGTGATGTAGGGTGGCATGTGAACCCAGTTCCAACATTCTGCCAGAAGCCTGACTTGAGCCACATCACAAAATCCACAGGGCCCCACAACAGATGTGCAAATCTGTAACTCAGTTTTGCAGAATTTGATTTGCAGAACAAGAGAGGTTTTCCTTCAAGTGCCTGTTTTTTTTTTAGTTTTTGCCATAGCAAAGAAGACAAAATCTGTGTAAGTGCTTTGCCTTTTTTTTCTAGTCATGAGGACTAGACTCTTAACTCTTTTTAAAAACAACTATAAAGTATGACAATTTTCCTAAGGCTGAGAGTACAGTAGTTGTGGCCGTCTTACCGTAACATATGCCATTTTGGGCCCGGAAACCTGGCTGGCAGGGGATACATTTATAGCTCCCAGGTTTATTTTCACATCTCCCGTCAGGGCATGTTCCTGAGTCAAGACATTCATCAACATCTGAAAGGAGAACAAGTGTAATTAAAAAAAAAAAAGATTATCAGAAAAGAAAAATATGTCAGTGCTGACGAAACTGGCTAACTTGGCAAAACTAACTTTTACTTAATTGGGGCATTTTCCCCCTACCGTTCCATTTGATGGAAAAAAATGTTGCTTTTGACATTTTTTCCAGGAGAAGAGAACGTGGGTGAGATCTCCAGAGGGTTTTTGAACATATTTACTGATGCACGCCTTCTCTTTCCTTGTACAACTCGCTCTCCAGAGGTCTGCAATTTCCCACCCTTCCGTTTCATATCAAGGGAAAAACTGCTCCACGGGAGATGTTTCAGCCGTGTTATGGGGGAGTCCCACCCTGGGGAAGAGTTGCAACGTTTTTCCTTCCCTGGGATAAATTGTCCGCCATACTTAAAACGGTTTGAACCGTCCACACTGCGACCGGCGCCGTTCTGACGCTATTCCGGCTGCACGGTAGCACCTCAGGCTCAGAATGGCTGCTTCTGGCTCAAAATGTTTTGTTCGCGGCTTCCTGCTCGGTAATTCCTCCAACATCCAACTTCTTTGGATTAAATGCCTGCTCCCCGATGAAGGCCCGGTTTAGCCACAGACTGGGGAATTTCCCAACCTGCGTCCCGCCCTGCGTACCCTCGCAGAGAGGCTGCCGAGAAGGCTTCAGCCGGTAACCGGGATGACAGTCACATTTATAGTGTCCTGGGAAGTTGATGCAGGAGCCGCCATCTCCGCAGACGCTGGGCCTGGCGCATTCATCGATGTCTAACAGGGGAAGAGGGGAGGCGAAAGAGTGAACGAAGGGGGAGGTCCGGGGTGTCCCCAGCATCTCCCCCGCCTCAAGATCTTGGAAGTCTCACCCACGCAGGATCGGACACCCTTCTGCACTTTCAGCTGGTAACCCCGGTTGCAGTGGCAATTGTACGACCCGCCTGTGTTCATGCACACGCCTTTCCCGTTGCCACACAACTCCAATTCACACTCGTTTACATCTGGGGGGGAGGAAAGAATTGGAAACGCAAGCGAGGACACGGTCCCCTCTCGCTGCAGAAAGGAAGAGCGCCGTGGCTAGGTTTGCGTGGCACAAATAAATCACGATTAACCCCTAAACTACCACTTTTCCCCTCTTTACTCCAGGCAGCTCCTCCCAGAGTCGAACTTCCCTCCAATGACAATTTTTCCCCGGGTCTAAGGTAAGCAATGCACGCGAGGGCGGTTCAACAATCTCCAGTGCAAGGCGGGCTGTACCCCGTATCTCATTCCGGCCCTGTTTATTTTAGCAGCTACGTAAGCCACCCGAGTGCTACTAGGGAGGAATGGGTGCCACTTCAGTACCCATCACTCTGCATCCTCGTTTGGTGAGCAGAGAAAAGAGAAACTTCCGCGTCTGAGAGCGCTCCGGGTTTAAACCAAAGGAGGAGAATCAAATCAGTCAATAAAACCACTTGCCCGCCTGAAAGTTCATTCAAAACCCGCCCAAACACCATCAGACAAAGATAACAACAATACTAATATTAATACTAATGGAATATGGCAGGAGCAACTGAGGCTAGGATTCGGTCAACACGGAAGGCTCGGTTTTAAGAGTTGGAAAGAGATGGCTGAATGGAGAAAGAGGTTATCCACCCACGTGCAGAAGGCTTTTGAGGTCCGGCCAGCCAGAAGCTACAGAGCTATATTTTATTAGGTGTAAAAGAGATTGACTTATTATGCATTATTTTATTGAAAAGATTTGTACGGCAACAATAAAACCCAGAACTATAAAAATCATAAACCATTAAACCATAAAACCAAAACAAAAGCCGGTGCCTCTATTATCCTCTTGGGGTGCCCCAAACCAACTCCAGACATCCTCACTCATGGAACACCCTCCACCCCCCCATGATTCGGCAGGCCCCCACCCTTTCGGCCTCAACATCTGGCTGGTAGCGCCTGGGTTAAAAGCCAGATGTTGATGGCCTTCCAGAAGGCTGAAAGGGTGGGGGCCTGCCAAATCAAGGGGGGAGGGTGTTCTATCAGGTAGGGGCAGCCACAGAAAAGGCAAAAATATAAAATATAACTCTAAAAAGCCTGAAATAAAAGAGATGTTGGGAGGTCGTAAGTGGAAACTCAACCTTATGACGCTTGTTCTACTGTGCCAAACTGATCCGAGTCCAGACTGGAGTGGGGAGAAGACGGAGGTCCGTCTGAAGGAAGCTGCTTCTTACCTACGCAGTAGCTGTGCTGCGGGTGCAACCGATAACCTTGGTAACACTGGCAGGTGAATCCGGTCCGAGTGGGGATACACTCGCCGTGGCTGCAGATGTTGCGGTTCAACTTGCAAATGTCGATCTCTGTGCGTGGGGAAGAGACAGAAAGGCAGAGAAAGCACCTGAGACATTCACAGCCGCTCCATCGATTGGCCGGGCGCCCGGCGTTTCGAGGCGAAGCCTTCAAGCTCAGTTCCAAGTGAAAGGTATCTAAAGAAATCTAAATATTGGCCAGGCCAGGGAAAGCATCTGTATCTCTGTGAGTGAGAAGGGAAGGTTACACTGACTTATCTGCAGCTAAAGAATAAAAAATCAGGTTATTGCTAATTTAATTTAATTTAATTTAATTTAATGTATCTGCTGCCTGACTCCCAGCAACTCTGGGTGGCCATGGGTATTTTGCAAATTTCAGACTAACAGGGAAGGGTGTCCTGACTCGTGGGCTGGATTCACACAACACAGGACAACCTAAACCCAGGTCAAGAAAAACCTAAACGCTGGGCAGATGTATCATGCTATACTGGGTCTTAATGTGCTGGGCTGGTTCGCACAACAGGGAAAGGCTTGAATCCCACAGACAATCCAAGCGCCCTTTGCTCCATTCAAAGCGTGTTGGGCAGATCCGGTTGCTTTATTTTTAAAAAAATTCTTTCAAGAAAAGCGGACCTGATTTGGGGCATTGGAACTCACCAGTCTCTTGCGTTGGAGGCATGTAAAATTCGTCCATTCTCTCCTCTTCGGGATACTTTACCACGACCGCGATGGTGGGCTTGGTGATGACCACTGCAAAGTCGAAGGGAACGCCAGTTAAGAAAATGCCCGCCCAGACCAGGCTGGGAGATGGTGCAGAGAACACTCGCTCGCTCGCTCGCTCACCGGGGTACCGAGGACCGAAAGTCGGGGTGTTGCCGTAAACTACGCCCTGCTCTTCCGAAGTCGTCGCATCTCTGGGCAACTGGAGATGTTGGGAAAGGAAACGGGAAAGAGACAATTAAGCGGAAGATGGGAGATCGCTGTGGCTAGGCGATTCTTCAGAATGGCTAGGAATTGAATGATGGCTATATATTTGTATTTTTGTAGAGTTCTTTGGGATTTCTTGCTGCGCGCAAGAGGGGCGAGGCTTGGCTCTGCCACCTAGCCTGCTTCGACCCCTGCTGGTCACGATCGAAGCGCCATACAAATATCTGGAAAGAAATCCATGCCGGAAATTCTTTCTCCCAGAATCCCCCCCAGCCCAGCCAGTGGAGTCCTGGGAAGCTCCAGTTCCAACTAACACCAGTCCAAACTCTGCACACCGTTTTCCCCCTAGCCAAGCCTTCCATGTTCTCCCTGTCTTCTTCTCCAAGCACTTGAGAATTTGACTATGTCCAAAATCTTTCCCTTTGAAAAAAAGGCGGAGGACAGGTCCAGATGACCTCTGGAGACCCCTCTACCAACTTCTGGTGGCTCATGTTTCAATCAGCAACCATCTGGGACTGCATTATATTTGAAGATGGCCACCAACTTCTTTTCCAGCGCCTCCCATACAGATTTTTTACCTCTTCCACAGTTCTGCAGTGGGTCTGGCACTTACCATCGCTGGAGTAACAGCTGCAAAACAGAAACCAGAGACAGGGTGGCGATCAGAACTTTTGATGCGAATTAATGCGCGGGTGAACACACACCATTCTTCTACTGGTCTACGCAGTGATGAAACTGCACCTCCATAATAACCCGTGTGCAACCCAATTCCACTGTAGCATTTTCTAAAGCTTTTATAAAGTGCTAAGCAAAATAATATTTTTATGTGCAGCTCTCTAGCTTCAGAGGTTTCATTAGGCGGTATTCTTGGATTTCCCAGGACTAGAAACTGCTTGTTCTTTTTCATACACAGCACACCTCTGCAATCATAAAGGCCAGGAACATGCTTATTTTCCTTTTTTCTAAAAAAAGAATCCAAGTCCTCTGCGGTTAAAAAAACAATGACAACATCTCTGCAGTTATAAAGTCCAGAAACGTCCTTTCCTCTTTAAGACTGCAGTAAATCACTGAGACGCTTTGGTAGCTGGCGGTAAACCAACTCAAATAACTCCATCTATAAAACAGCTTTCCAATCTGTTCTTTGGCAGAAGAATTCTGATATGCCCCCGTTATGATTTCAATCCAAACTCACTTCAGTCTGAAATAAAAGCTCCAAATCCCAGCGTTAGATTTTGCCCTTATCTGGGAAAAAGCAAACCCAAGTTTCTAGGCCTCAAGCTGCACCGAGCAATGTGGCAGGATCAAACTCAAAATGCCACTTTTCACACAGCAGGTTGTCCTTCAGCTGGGTTGGGATTGGAGTAGTCAGAAAAGGGGAATCGGCTTTAAAATCATGACCTGCAGCGGAACGAACGCTCTGGTTTTGTATAGCTGGGCTTAAGGATCCGGGAACCAAGTCTGGCTGAAAAGCGGAATCCAGAAAGACAAAATCTAAAAGGCCCCTCAATACTGGATCTACTTGTGGATAAGCCAAGAAGTTTAGCTGCCAAAATACACCAAAAATTGGATTCAGCTTACCTGTGGATGGGCTTATCCACGATATATACGGTAATACTTTTTTAAAGTACCCGTATATCCCTGCATATAAGCCCATCTGCAGGTAAGCCGAACCTCGAATTTTTAACCAAAATACCATGAAAACTGTTTCACATGTTAGCTTATTCACAGATGGCCATTTTTCATGGTATTTGGTTAAGAATTCAAGGGCCAGCTCGTCTGCAAATGGGCCTATATGCAAGGATATATGGTAAATGCAGAATCGTTCATAGTAATTCACATATTGCAAAGGAGCAAACACTCTTGGGTGTGGACAAAAATTCCTGGGCAAAACTGCTCTGACAGCAGCCTTCCTCAAGTGGAAGTGTTGGAATTGTCATTCCCAGCATTCCTAGCAGCACGGTTAATGGATGGCTGAGAATTCTGGGAGTTTGAATTCTACACTTACCTGGAGGATACGAGATTAGGAAAGGCTCCCCAGATTCTCTGCTCCACTTAAATAGCTATTATTGCTGCTGTTGTTATATAACAGTAACAGTAATAGTAATGGGGCTATTGCACACCTGTTCTTTGTTTTGAAATAGCTCTATTACTATTCCTAAATAAATTCCTAAATAAATAGTAATAGTACTATTCCTATTCTTAAAGGTTAATCTTTATTCCCCAGAACGCTTCTGGATCACTGGCTACAAAACGTTTTTAGAAAAGGAAAATGATGTGTGGGTACAATCCAGGATTTTGTTCAGAACAGCACACACGTCCAGAATAAAAGACGGCATTCACACAACACACCTAACCGAGTCATTCCATGCCCATTTTTGTGTGTGTGTGGACCAGCCCGTAACTAACCAGATAGCTGGGTTCACATTACATAAGACGTCACCAGCAAAACTAACCAAGTTTGAAGCTAGCCAAGCTCAGTGTGTTGTGCGAATGCAGTCTCGCAGAGTTCCACTGACCTGATTAAATGCCGTTCAGAAACAGGCAAGGAACGTCTTTGCATGGAAGTGGAATAAAAGAAGGGAATCGGCTTCACTACTCTGTTTTTAAGAAATGTCTGTTGTGACGGCCACACGCACGAAGGCAGCCATTTTGTGAAGGCACCCACTGCCCTCCCAATGTGTCCGGGGCACCAAGACGCGTCTGCTCTCCTCCCGCGCAGGAGAACCCACCTTCCGCTTCCTGCGAATCGCTGCCCAGGGGAGGAGGAGTGGGGGGCTCCAGGCGCTGCTGTGGCAAGTCGCTGGTGGCATCCGGGTGGATCTGGAGCAGGAACTCGCTCTCTCCCTGGATGGTCAGGGTTTGGTGCAAGGTCTGGATGTGGTAGCCCCTACCCGCAGGGCAGATTTCTCTGAACGCCGCTACCCAGCAGGGAGAGAAAACGAGAGGGTCGGACGGCCCCAGTGAGCACCCGGGTAACGTCTGCACGGCAAAGCGATGGGACGGAAGTGCGGCGGACGCGAGGATGGAGCAAGGACGTGTTGGAAGGGTGGCAGTGGAGGAGATGCTGTCCAGGATGAGCTTGCAAGCAAGGGAAACGTCCGAGAGCCTGGACTCTGCTTCCAGAAAGGCCCATGAGGATGAGCCAGACCGCCGTCTTCCCCTGAGCTCTCATCGGCCTCACCTCACCTCAGAAGACGCAGCCGGCTAAACTCCTAGCTGCCCGGAGGACTTGCGGAAGACGACTGATAAACAGCTAGGGGATCCACGGCCCAGCGTGAAATAAGGCGGTTTTCCCTTGTTGCTTCTTAAGTTTGCAATTACTCCAGACCCATGAGGACTAGAACCTTACTCTGTTTTGAGGGGGGATCTTGGAGGATCTCAGTGCTGGGGCTGGTGCAGTTGGGAAGATGTGTTACCATTCAAAGTAAGCCCAAGGATGCACAAATTGATCTCCAGGGCATTTGCAAACTCTCAAAGGCATCCCTGGAGTCTTTCCCATATTTGCTGACAAATTGTGTATGTGTGAGAGAGAGAAAGGAAACAGGGAAATACACAGAGGACCAGTCACTTCTCCTGCACCAGATGAATGTGATGCCACCGTAATTCAATTTTAATTAATTCTATCAAATTTATCCCCCATCTCTTGGATCTGCCCCTGTGGGGAAGACAGCCCCTGGCCTGGCACTCTGCACAACCCTGGGACTGACAATCCGGAGAGAGCAAAGTTGTGCACCTCCAGGATAGCCAGTACTGAGTGAGGCAATTTGCACAACCCTGGGGCAGGCAATTTTGAACAAGCCCTGGATAGATGATTCTGGGTGAGTGAAGTTGCATACCCCTGTGACTGACAAACCTGGGACGCATAACTGCACAACCCTGGGGTTGACAATACTGGGGAAACACTGTGTAGATAATCCTGAGCGAACACAAACTAGTCAATTCCGAGTGAAGAAAATTGCACAGCCCCTGGGATAGGCAATCTTAGGCAAGCGCCGGATAGATAATCCTGAGGGAGCAAAACTGTACACCCCTGGTGTGCAATACTGAGGGAGAACAATTGCACAATCTTGGAATAGACAACTCTGAGCAAACTTAACTGCACACTCCTGGGGTAGGCAATATCGAGTACAGGGAGTCCTTGGCTTGTGTTGATTCGTTCAGCAACCGTTCAAAGTTATGGTGGCGCTGAAGAAATGGACATATGACCAGTCCCCAAAGTTCCGGCCATCGCAGCACCCCCGCAGGCACCTGATTGCTATCTGCAACCTTTCATGCCGGCTTCTCACAAGCAAAGTCAATGGGGAAGCCGGCAGGGAAGGCTGCAAGTCACTCTGGTAAGATGCTCCTACCTGCAGCTTTCCCCAATCTGCCCACAGCCTCCGCCAGCCCTCCCAGGTTTCCCCCGCCCCCCGCGGCACCCCTGTGCCCCTTACGGGACTCCCGCTGCAAGATCATTAAGGGGTTACGACAGCAACCAGGACTGCTGTCACTAAGCGATGCAGTCATGTGACATTGCGCTTTACGACTGCATCATTAGCAATGGCAATCCTGGTCCCAATTGCCGTCGTAACCTGAGGACTACCTGTCAGATCTCCTGAACGAGCAAAAGTTGCCCAACCCCAGGTAGCCCATTCTGAGTGAGTCAAGTTGCATACTCCTGGGATAGACAATCTTGGGCAACTGCCATGTAGACAGTTCCAAGCAAGAGAAGCCACCCAGTACTCACAAGACAATACCGAGCGAGGGAGGCAAGGATAAGGAGAGAGGGCAGGGGCCAGCAAGCAGCACCGAGGAGCAGATCCAAGAGGTGAGTCGGAGGAAGCAGACGAGCGACGTTTCGACCCTCCCTCCGCGCTCTGACTCACCCGTTCCGTCGGCCGGGCACCGCTCGCAGTGGGCCCCCCACGCTTTGCCCACGCTGCAGCAGCACGTCTGACGGGTCAGCTTGGTGGAGAGGGGGTGCTGGCACTGCTGGTCGGGGCTCACCAGCCGGAAACAGAGACTCCTCTCCCCGGCTTTCTCCGCTGTCCTCCCCGGAAAAGAGAGACAGAGAGGACGGTCAGAGAAGCCAGCAGAGGCAAAGAGGCAAAATGTGGGCTGGGACGGGTGGGGTGCCCCCCCCGCTTTTCCAAAGCCCAGCAGCGCAATCTGCAACTGAGGTTGTGTTGTGTGAATACAGCCCATCTTCAATCAAGGACAGGGAATCTGCGATTCCTCCTAGCTGCCACTGCATTCTTGCTGTTGCTTTTACTGTAACCGAAAAACGGGGGAGACTATTAAATACAGAAAGTCTGGGTTCACACAACATGCTAAACTAGGAAGCGAGGTCAAGCCTGTTGCAGTTTAGCGGGTTGCCGGAAGCCACCTTGTTAGGAAAACTGGGCATCGCTAACCTTGGCCTGATGCTTTGCTAACCTGGATTTAGCAGGTTGTGCGAACCCAGTCAAGCTGAAATCATAGGAGCAGGCTCGGTTTAATGTACTTTTAATTCAGGTAAGTCTAAATAGAATGAATTCAAACTGAAGAAGGCCCTCCCAGCCACGTTTCATCTCTTCAGTCTGGTCTGTAGCATTCGGAGGCTGAGTATGAACTCCTGAGATGCTAAGCGAACGCTAGGCTTGGTTGACTTGGGGTTAGCGTCTTGTGTGAACTCGACTGACATGATTGATTCAAGCTTTAAACAAACCAGGTGTGAAATCTCAGCCTAGACAACCCTGCAAGGTTGTTGTAGAGATAAAAGAGCAGGGAAATCTCAGACAGCCCGTCTCTCTCTTCTCTGCCTTCCCGCTATCTTGTGACGAGGAGACTTCGGTGGACCGGTGGAGCCAGTCCACACCTCTCTGCCCAACCTACCTCACAGGGCTGTTGTGCAAATAAAACAGGAGATGGAAGAATCACGCTTATTGCCTTGAGTTCATTTGAGGAGAAATAGTATGGGAATATGAGAGCGAAAAAGGGAAAAATATTTATTTAATGGGATTACAGAGGGCCGCCCAACTCAAAGAATGTGATTCTGGGCGACGTTCTGCAAAACACAAACGATAAACCCCCCAAATCAGCACGTCATTAAAAAGCCCACCCAGCATATAAAACGTCACGTGGCAACCAAGCACGGTCACTGAACGAGCCACTCGACGCCTGGGGAAAGGAGCTTAATGAATGTTAATGAACTCAGTCAAATTCATCTCTGGCCTCTACTCGGCCACGTTGTCCATTCCCTCGGTGGCGCTGAGACGGAAAATTCTAGGGACAAAGGACGGGGAATGACGCTGTGCCGTTTTTAAGGCAGCGCCGTGCCAGAAGCATGTCACGGGTCGGAACGCTCCTTGCCCCGAGTCACACGAAGCCTTGCCCCACTGCTTTGGGGGCCCTCCCCTCCCTAGCAATGGCTGCGTTCAAGAGCTGCGCAATGGAGCTGTGTCCCATAGGTGTTTCAGTCTGTTTCAGGAAAGGGGACAACAGGAACCAGCAAGAGACAGAGAAGGGAGATGCAACCCCCCAACGCGATACATACGCACACAGTGGGTGCGCGAAGGTCCCAAAACCTGTCCCGGTTTACACGCGCAACGGAAGCTTCCTTGGGTGTTCAAACATTCTCCTCCTTGGCACACGCCTTGCATGGCGCACTCATTGATGTCTGCAGGAAAGAGAAAGGCTGAGGATAATTACTAATCACGGTGGCGGTTTTGACTTCCACTATCCGAGGCTGGACACTGGGGAGCAGGACTGAAGGATGTAGGCTGGCATCTGGTGGCATTTGGCGGGCGTGGTGGGAATGACCTGACCACCTTTGGGAGGGATCCAACATGGTTCACGCTGCCATGTATGGTGAGAAATGGCAAAGAAACAATTTTAAGGCTCTGGTGTGGCCTTCAGCTCAGTTGGACCATCATGGGGGAAGCTGGGGCCTGCAGATCAGTCTTATTTATGTCTCTGAAGGGTTTGGGGACCCTCCCACCCAAATTTGGTTGCCAAACGCCAGATATTCCACACTGCGGTTGTTTATATTTTTTTTCTTTCTCAAAAACCAGGGTGGGAAGACAGGCAAGCTACTCATGTTTTCCACTTGTAAAACTCCTTTTTAGTGGCACCATTTGAGTCCTTGGGGAATGACTCAAACGGTGCCACTAAATGTCCTCTGTTTTGTGGCACAATATCGCCAGCAGGAACCGGAGAAGCCCAAGATGGGACCAGCGGACCTTGCCTTCCTCTTCCCACATTCAACCCCACTCCCCCCGAAAACCCACTAAAAGCACGCTAAAAACTGCCCAGAATTTGAAAGTTTGATTGAAAGGGATCTGGGAGAACATCTAATTGAACCCAGGCCCAGAGCAAGAATCCAATCTGGCCATACTCCTTCTGCTAACATCGCCTTATTTCCAGATGTTCTGCAGAGGTCTACAGGGTTGAGCTGATCCCCAGATTACTCCAAGGCTATTAATCCCTGTCTTAGAGGCTTACTTGATGCCCCACCTCGAGTCCCATGTGCCACACCCTGTTAGAAAGGCTGAGGCAGGACTCGAACCCAGGGGCAAAATGTTCACCGCATCCGCGGGGACCCACAAACTGGAGCAAGGGCACCGCTGATTGTGTTTTCCAACTCACTGACAAACACACCCAAATTCCAAACACAAACACACGCGGAACGTCCCCCCCATGCTCTTGATGGCCTACCCTGGCAGTGAGTGCTGTTGAGGCGCTTGTAGCCCTGTGGACAATCACTCCCCATCGTCTTTTGCACCCCCAGGTCTAGAAGAGAGAAAACAGTGAGTGTTTAAGTCTTCCACATTACTACTTTCCCTTCTAACGCCTAAGCCAGTGTTTCTCAACCTTGGCAAGTTTAAGATGTGTGGACTTCAACTCCCAGAATAGCTATGCTGGCTGGGGAATTCTGGGAGTTGAAGTCCACACATCTTAAACTTGCCAAGGTTGAGAAACACTGTCCTGAGCATATAAAAATAACATTAAAAAATTAATGGACCTTGGTTCAGTGGATTTTGGATACAACCGACAACAAGACATCACCCCAAAATAGCAGGATCTGCCGTAATCCAGACAATTCACGGACATTATGTCCGTCGTGCAAGTGGGTCATCTGTATCACCAGCCTCCGTTTTACGTCATTTGTGTAACGGACGCAAGTGACGCACGGGAGGCAAGTTCAGATTTAGGGAGCCTCCCTTCTCCTCCAAATGGCCCATCCAATTTTGCTGTAATGATTTCATGATTCGGTCAGGGAGCGCGTCGGCCACTTTCGGGCACCCTGGGCCGGGGATCACTGGCGGTGTGGTGGAATGTCCCTGAAGGGCCCCAGGTTGGGGGAAGGCTGGAGGCTTACACTGCAGATGGGGGCATTTGTGGCACTTGGTCTGGCCCCAGGAGGTGCCAATGCTGCCACAGCAGTCCTCTTGCTTTGTGAGACCCGGGAGGGGGTTGCTGCCGCACTGAAGTCCGGGTGGGAAGGGAAAAAGAGAAGAAAAAAAGAGCAAATTCACCGATTCCCTCCTGCGAAGACCCAGCCCCGCCCCAGCCGAGTCCCGCCCCGATCTCGCTTCTCCCGGCGTGTGACAGAAACCAAGAGAATCATCTCCTGTGCTTTAAGCATCTAGTCCTCAGTGAGGAGAACCTGTTTGGCGTTTGCAACACAGGCCAGACTGGGCTAAAACAGGGTTGGGGAGTTTGTGGGTTAGTATGTGAGAAGAACCCAGGCCTTTTTCTTACTCGTTTTGGGCAAACCTAGCCATCCTCTTAAGCGACTGCGTGGTTTAGTTCCTCAGACATCACAAGTAGGTATGAGGGCGTATGTACAGCACTTGGGTTTAGTGTGTTGCTTCGTACATGTGAAGCTTAATGCTGAGTTGGAATAAAAGTAAATCTAATCCTGTGATCCAGCTAGAACAGTGTTTTTCAACCTTGGCAACTTTAAGATGGGTGGACTTCAACTCCCAGAATCCCCCAGCCAGCCATGGCTGGCTGGGGGATTCTGGGAGTTGAAGTCCACCCATCTTAAAGTTGCCAAGGTTGAAAAATACTGAGCTAGAAACTTCATCCCCTGCTATTTGTCCCTGATGTTGACTGGATCAGATACACTGCTCCTGAACATGGAGCCTTGATTTACTATATGAGCTTGTAGCTGTTAATTTCAGTCTCCCATTCTCCATGGTTTAATCCAACAGCGGTTTAGAACAGTCCTACATCAGCCCCAAAGAAATCCCAGTGTTTAAATATGGGCTGGTTTCCAAAAGGCCACCCTCTGTGTACCCAAAGCTAATTCGTTTTATGGAGCAACCCTTCGCTCCCACCCAAATGCCGACGCTGGTGTGGGTCCGAAATTCAAAACGCCCCGGATTCAACGCGCAGCTGCCCCCCTCTTTTCGGTCTGCTCGTTCCCCCCTGCCCAGACCCCGTTCTGCTCACCGACTGCTTGGGCATCGTCTCTTGGAAACAGCGCCCCAGGGGCTTCTGGGTCGGGGGACGGGTGTAGGCAGGTTTCGGAGCCGGGTGCTGGATCAGATGGTGGGGACCCGCCGGCCCACTCCCCTCCGAGCTGAGGCTGTCGATCCGGTGGACCTGCACGGAGGCGTCCGGCGGGTGATGCACGCGGACGTTGACCAGCGGCTGGTGCATCTGGACTGGAAGCGAAGGGAAAACTAAGATGAGTTGGAAAGCGGCCCGCTGCAATGCCGTTTGCAGGATCAGTTGAACGACTGATTTACAGATCAGTTAATTGATCCAATTGATCCATAGAAATGAAAAATAAAATAAAAAAAATAAAATAAAATAAAATAAAATAAAATAAAATAAAATAAAATAAAATAAAATAAAATAAAATAAAATAAAATAAAATAAAATAAAATAAAATAAAATAAAATACCAGTGGGGGACATCTGCAATTCAGGAGGGATGAGAGGGATCCAGCTGGCATTTTGGAAACTCAGACAGCATCTCCCCCACTAAAAAATTAAAGATGTGGTTCTGGCAAAATAACTAGGATCTGTGGCTTGAGCCCAACAAAAGGGGAATATTGTGGTTTACACTTGCCTGGAAATTAGGCCAGATAATTTGGAAGTTGAGTGTTATGGGAATGGAAAGTGCACATGCTCAGACCCACAAAATATGATCTGAGGTTCACAACAGGGTTTGTTCTTGTCTGTTTATTTACCATTTTGTCCTCCCTGGGACATCGGCAGAGCTCAGACCTGGAACCCACCACCAAGGCTTCTGAGCATGTACGGAATTCTTGATCCATGTCTTTTTGTTCACTAACTAGCAGATGAATGACAAACTGGAACTTTGAGGGAGTGTCTCTTACGCGGCCCAGTGAGTTGGAATCCACTTTAAACCCTGGAGCTGGGGACTGAAAGCCCTCTGCACATGCTCAAAGATTCTCCATTGGGCACATCAAGAGTTTCAAATTCAGCACCGCAGAGGGGTTTTATCGCTCCGCCCTAATCCCCCGCAACCCCCAGGCTGTCACCAAGCCCGGCCCAAACTCAGCCACCCCCCACCTGTCCCCGGTTACCTTCAGAGGAATGATGCCCCAGGGGTACCATAAAG
This sequence comes from Python bivittatus, assembly GCF_059951505.1. Taxonomy (NCBI): domain Eukaryota; kingdom Metazoa; phylum Chordata; class Lepidosauria; order Squamata; family Pythonidae; genus Python; species Python bivittatus. The sequence goes on along the minus strand of NW_028277047.1, from coordinate 6,672,540 downwards.
GTGGAATGGCTCACGGTGCCTTTCGAACCCGGCCCAGAGGGGCTGTCGCTGTGATGATCCGAGATGACCTGGACAGCATAAATGGCGTGTTTGCTGGAGCCCGTCTCCATCGGCCCCCCATCGCTGGGGGCCCGCGCCTGCTGTCCCTGGCGGTTCACGGGCACCTGGCAGAAACGGCCGGTGAATTCCGGGGGGCACAGACAATGGTTGCCAGATGTGCACTGACCACCGTTCATGCAGGGCAGAGGACAAACCACTGCAGGGGGGGGACAGAAAGAAAGAGAGAACTGTGTTAATTTTGCATGCGCCAGTCTCCCCTAGCCCCCAAACCTTCTCATCCTTCTACTAAGCGCAAGGGGGAGTTGATAGTAAGAAATTAATAGTAAGAAGCGCCCCCCCACGAGCCACATCTGTTCTATCAATCCTTTAGTGCAGCCACTAATCTAAGGTGTCTGCAAAAGGCCCTCTGCATCAGTCTAGCGTCCACCGCAATGGATGTGTGACACGGGCAACTCTGCGCACAGCTGGTGTGAGACGCTTGATCCCTGAAGGCAGAGAAAGGGTTGGGGAAGGGAACCCGGCCGGGGGGCAACATGATTCCTTTGTGCACAGAAGGCTCTGCGTATCCCCAAAAACAGGATTTAGAAGGAAGTGCAGAGAAAGATCTTCCCTCGGAGAGATGATGTGGCCCTGTTTGCCAAACTGGCAAGACGGGATTAAATTAACACAGTTGGTGGCAACAAAGGATGCTCGGAGTGACAAAACAATGGCTAAGATTTCCGCACGACCCCTTGCAAAAATACTTGGGGGTTGCTCAATCTGTGGGCCCCAATCTACTTTTCTGCCGTTGAGAGAGCCAATTATATTGGTTTTAGGGGAAAAACACAGTAACATGGTTGTGCACCCCCTCCCCAAAGGCTTAAATGCATTTTGGAAACAGAGAATGAAAATCACATCTTGACCCCAATTTTTCATTCACTTTTCGTCATCATTTGGGTTACTATTAGCCTCAGCATCCCCCCAAATCCCTTTTGGGTTGCCTCCTGGCCATCAAATGTAGCTCCGGATACGAGTCAGCTTCTTACATCCCTACATAATCGTCAGCCTTTTATTCGAGCCATGAGGACTAGGAACTTAGCTCCATTTGGAGGAAGGACCACAGCTTAGTAGCCAGCAGCAGTTCTGCAATCCCTGTACTTGCATTAATTAAACTTAGGCATTCCTTTCCAGTCCATTCATCTAAGGAGCTCAATGAGGGCGGCCTCCATTTTATTTCCCCAACAACAACCCTGTAAGGTACAGGAAAACTGACTAGCACCCACTGAGTTTCCATGGCAAAGGGTAGATTTGAACCTGGGCTCCTTGACTTCAGCCCAACCTTGTCACTGCTATAGCTAAACAGCTCATACAGGTAGTTTTCGTTTAGTGACTGCCTCGTTTAGTGACCATTCACAGTCATGACGGTGATGAAAAAGTAACTTTGCAACCAGCCCTTGCATTTACAACCTTCGCAGGTCTGTAAAGCAGAGGAAAGTGGAAGTCAGATTATAAGCACTTAGCAATCACTTTGCTTAATGACCGAATTGCCAGGCCCAAATGTGGTCGCTAAACGAGGAATACCTGTATTTTGTTTGTCCCCTGACCCCACCTCCTCGCCTTGGCTCTGCCCACTTCTGAAATGGGGTCCTGGTCTCCCCGCTCCTCAGCTCCCAAAATAATTCTGCACCCCTGTCCTAAACTTTGCACTGTGCCAACACGATTGCAAAGGGGGGGTGTTACGTTTAAATCACGCATGACTCAGAAATTGGATGCGCCACCCCTGCCCCACCACCTCTCCAAAACAGAGGTGCGACTGCAGGTGTCAACTTGCGCCTTCTGGAAAAGATTTGCTATCTGCCAGTCCGGAAGCCAAGCGTGGGCCGCCTGAAATTTTCCACTGGTTTTCCTGAAATAGCCGTCACAACAGACGCTCTGTAAGGCAGGAGAACAAGCCAGAGCCTCAGGCTACGCTGGACGGCTTTCGTGCCTGCGGGTCAGCGCTGACCCCGGGCGACAGCCTGACACATCCCCGCAGCTCTCTTGGCCCGCCCGTCGGAAGCGGCTTGCCCTGGGCGCCTTCCTAGCGCGGGAGCAAATGATGGCCTACCATCACCCAGCTGGTCTGTGGTCCCAGGCAGGACTAGAACTCGCAACCTCCCGGTTTCTAACCCTGGGCTGCAAACTGCTCGCCAAACCGACTCTCTGCTTCGACGACAGCAGCCAAATGCCATTTTACAGTTTGCACATGCGCCATCATTTTTCTTCAAACACCTCCTGGATATTTTCTGTTTGGAAACGTTTCAAATGCAGCTGTCTATTTAATCACAATTTTATTACAATGTACAGTACTGTGTCCTTACTGTCCATTGATTCCGACTTCTGTCTTATTTTCATTAAGAGTTGTTATTAAGTTTTTAGTAATATAAAAAAATGTCACTGTTATGGGACTCTAACGTTTAGTTTTGAAACTTCTTATGTATTATTCTTCCTTATACACCATATCACTGCGTTTTCCATGGATTTTAGCATTATAATACTCTACGGTATACTATACTGTACTTTATACTTTATACTTCTATACTTTAGAGCGATAATTTTACTATCCTATTATTCTAAATTAGTTTCCAAACTTGGCAGCTTTAAGATATGTGGACTTCAACTCCCAGAATCCCCCAGCCAGCCATGCTTTAAGATGTGTGGACTTCAACTCCCAGAATTCCCCAGCCAGCCATGCTTTAAGATGTGTGGACTTCAACTCCCAGAATCCCCCAGCCAGCCATGCTTTAAGATGTATGGACTTCAACTCCCAGAATTCCCCAGCCAGCCATGCTTTAAGATGTGTGGACTTCAACTCCCAGAATCCCCCAGCCAGCCATGCTTTAAGATGTGTGGACTTCAACTCCCAGAATCCCCCAGCCAGCCATGCTTTAAGATGTGTGGACTTCAACTCCCAGAATTCCCCAGCCAGCCATGCTTTAAGATGTGTGGACTTCAACTCCCAGAATCCTCCAGCCAGCCATGCTTTAAGATGTGTGGACTTCAACTCCCAGAATCCCCCAGCCAGCCATGCTTTAAGATGTGTGGACTTCAACTCCCAGAATTCCCCAGCCAGCCATGCTTTAAGATGTGTGGACTTCAACTCCCAGAATCCCCCAGCCAGCCATGCTTTAAGATGTGTGGACTTCAACTCCCAGAATCCCCCAGCCAGCCATGCTTTAAGATGTGTGGACTTCAACTCCCAGAATCCCCCAGCCAGCCATGCTTTAAGATGTGTGGACTTCAACTCCCAGAATTCCCCAGCCAGCCATGCTTTAAGATGTGTGGACTTCAACTCCCAGAATCCCCCAGCCAGCCATGCTTTAAGATGTGTGGACTTCAACTCCCAGAATTCCCCAGCCAGCCATGCTTTAAGATGTGTGGACTTCAACTCCCAGAATTCCCCAGCCAGCCATGCTTTAAGATGTGTGGACTTCAACTCCCAGAATCCCCCAGCCAGCCATGCTTTAAGATGTGTGGACTTCAACTCCCAGAATTCCCCAGCCAGCCATGCTTTAAGATGTGTGGACTTCAACTCCCAGAATCCCCCAGCCAGCCATGCTTTAAGATGTGTGGACTTCAACTCCCAGAATCCCCCAGCCAGCCATGCTTTAAGATGTGTGGACTTCAACTCCCAGAATTCCCCAGCCAGCCATGCTTTAAGATGTGTGGACTTCAACTCCCAGAATCCCCCAGCCAGCCATGCTTTAAGATGTGTGGACTTCAACTCCCAGAATTCCCCAGCCAGCCATGCTTTAAGATGTGTGGACTTCAACTCCCAGAATTCCCCAGCCAGCCATGCTTTAAGATGTGTGGACTTCAACTCCCAGAATTCCCCAGCCAGCCATGCTGGCTGGGGAATTCTGGGAGCTGAAGTCCACACATCTTAAAGCTGCCAAGGTTGAGAAACACTGTTCTACATAACCATTTCACTGCCTTGTTCAAATTGCATAATGCCTTACTATATTAATTTTTATGCCCAAAATTCTTAAACCCACCATTTTACTTGTATTATGATTTTATAGCTTGTTGTATTCTAGTCGATTTCTGTGCTATGTCAGCTGCATTGATATTCAGCGAGTTCAATGCGACTCTGTTTTTCCAAAGATTTGTTTTGCTGGTCAACGACCGAAATAAAACGATTGACTGACTGACTCTCTCAAACAGTGTTTCTCAACCTTGGCAATTTTCAGATGGGTGGACTTCAACTCCCAGAATTCCCCAGCCAGCAAAGGATGGAAAAAATGCAAAAAATCCATTTTTCCCAGTCTAAACAGAACCTAGAGAGTTACTTCAGCCTTTGGGGGTTCCCTGCAAAATTCTGGTTTATTGGATTGTTACCTTCAAAGGGAAAAAACAGGTTTGATGAAGTGGGAAGAATATGAGGAGGTGGCTTCATTGGTTTTTCCAAACTTTCAGAAGTTTAGAAACTGCTGGCATAAATGCAATTGCTCGAAGTTGCTTCTCATTTATGGGGACCGTAATCGAATAAACAGCAGTGAAAGTTGCACTGGGGAGGCCTATTTTGGAAATGAGGTCTCTGCAGACATAAATAAAAAATCCAACCCTGTACTGCAGTGTTTCTCAACCTTGGCAACTTTAAAATATGTGGACTTCAACTCCCAGAATTCCCCAGCCAGCTATGCTGGCTGGGGAATTCTGGGAGTTGAAGTCTACCCGACTTATAGTTGTCAAGGTTGAGAAACACTGCTCTTCTGAGTCTTTATTAGCTGTTTTAAGGAGCAAAATGTTGCCGCTTCATTGTGAGATCATGGACCGTGGTCCAAAGGGATGGGAGTTGTAGTCCATCATATCAGGAAAGATGGCTGTAACTCTTTTTCTCCAGCCCTTCCTGAAAACAGTGAACACAGAATGTGGATTTGGGTCAATTCTTTCAGGTCAGCGCTTGGCCACAAAATCACACGGGGCCAAGATGACAGTTCGAGTCTTGCTTGAGCCCTTTCAGAAATGGAAACTGCCCTCCAGCCCTTGGAGCATTGGAGGCAAAGGCACTCTGTCCATGCCCGAGAGAAACAGCTTAACCATTACACTTAGTGGTTAAGATGAAGGCTGAGTTAGGTTTAAGATCAGGACCAAGATCGAGATGAAATTAATCGCAATTTAGTTTTAAAGTCCACACACCTTAAAGTGGGCGAGGTTGAGAAATGCCGCTCTAGCCTTTGCACGGAGGTAACGACAAATATCGATACCGTTGTGCCCGTGGTTGTCATCATCATCCATGCTTGGCTAAACAGACAAACTCTCATGTTCCTGACCGGCTGGATTCAAGCCACGCACTTCACTGGGTCAAGTATGGCCACATTCACCCCATTTCTCAACCTCAGCAACTTTAAGACCTGTGGACTTCAACTCCCAGAATCCCCCAGCCAGCATGTTAAAGTTGCTGAGGTTGAGAAACCCGGCAATTCAGCATGTGGAGCTCAGATAGTTATTCCTCAACCTCCAAGTCGCCTCCAGTGCCTCCAAAGAGTCAAAACGTCCCAAAATTCAAACCTCGGGGCCGTTTGCATGAAGAACCAGCCAACCCAACCTGGGACCCATTTCCAGGGAAATTAAATTGCAGCAAAATCGAAATTCCAGAGGAGTTGGCCCCTTGCAAGTAATTTAGTATTGCATAACCTTTTGTGAATCACAGTTTGTCAAATATAAGGAATTGTACTGATCGATTCCTTCCTTGTAAGGGGGGCCTATCTTTAAACGTATCCTAAATTCTAATGGCCCATTTTTAATTTGGGGGAGAACAACTCTGCATTTACATCTTGATGTCCATTCTTTTAGCATCTCCTGCAATAAACCTGCGAAATCAACAAGTGATTTCTTTACTCAGCAGTGTGTACTTTGACAAAAGGATAAGTCCTTAGAAATAACAATTTATAAATGAACGAAGGGGAAGAACTGTCCCTAGAATCTGATTTTTTAATCAGGAAGTTTGCTATGCTATATCTGGTCTTTTATATCAAACAATGAGATCTGGAATCTTAACTTTACTTTTAGGATAAGAAGGTAGCGTACCAGCCTTCATGCCAAATCAACATGTTTAATCTTCTGATCTTTATTGCTTTGTACATTTGATATTTTTTTCTTTTTTATGTCTCCTTATAGCAGACAGTGCTCAGATCAGAAGAAGACGTGCAAAACCTCATTTGACAAACAGCAGCAGTTCCAAAATGAGCTTCAGAAGACCGGTAAGTCTCACTGCAGGAAAATGACTTAGAATACAGAAAAACCCTAGCAAAAATATTGGCAATTATTTCCACAACACTTTTAACCTAACTGTTCAATTAACCAGTTTTCTAAGTTTCACACCAGGTCGATTCATCAACTAACCAAACCGACGGGCTGGCAGTTTCTTCAGCTGTGACTGGCTTCAGACAATGCATAAAACCAAAACCTCAACAAATTATTTTCCAACTTTGTGCAACGTGAGATTCCATGATTTCCATGTCAACCATGAACTTGCTCAGTAAACTCTGGTTAAATCAAACCATGATTTAATGCAAAGGGTGATTCCAGACATTGCCTTATCAGAGTTCTGGACAAACTAAGACAGGATTGTTTGCCGGACCTCAGGCAGAAAAATGACTTCCCCGATAGGCGTTATTTTGACTGGAGATGCAAGGAAGAATCGGAAATTTTTATTCGCTTAATCCATATTCCAGGTTTGCACGATGCACGGCACCATAAACTAACTGAACAAGCTGGATTCACGCAGCAGATTAAGTCTCCGAGAAACTCACCCCTGTTTAACCCTAACCAAGCTGAGTGATTGCTAGGTCTTCCACTGACCCGGCTGAGCACGTGAGAACAGCCTGATGTGCAAAGAATGGTGTGCAAATGAATAAAAAACACTTGCTGAACGCGGCACGGCTTCGAAAGAGGACTCTGGCAGAGTCGAGTTTGAAAACAGAGCTTGGGTGGCACGTTTCAGCTCTGTGCCTCTAACTCGGGCTGGCTCCCGAGCCAACTGGCTGGGCGGGCGGGTGTCGGTGTGCGCGAGCGCCGGTCTCGGCATCGATGTGCGAGCTTGCGTGGCCAGCGGTTCTGAGCGCCTCGGAGGCAGCGAGGGGCCCCAGAGATGGGGCTGGGATGTGAGGTAAAGTTTTCCACCAGCGAAAGAGAGAGAGCGGAGAGAATAGACAGGGAAGGGCAAAGAGAGGGGGGAAGAGAACATGGAATAAGGGTGCGCCTGCGCATTTATCGGAAAACAATGTGCAAAGTGTCCAGGAGTGCGCTCCGTGCTGCCCCCAAATAAAAACAAAGACAACTCTTAACAAAACTCCGAGCTGATTCACAACCCCGTGCAAAAATGGGCTTGCTTTGGGAAAGGCAGGGCGACCCACAGATTAAGCACCCAGCGCAAGTTAAGGCTGGGTTCCCACACTGCACCGATCCCCAGTTTGTTCAGCCGCAAAGAGTAAGCCAAGAGTAAACCCCCAAAGTTAAGGAAGCTGAAACCCTGGCATGGGTCAGAGCACAGGACGGGCAAGCCCGTGCGTGGAGTTCTGTGGGGAAGGGAGCTGCATTCCCACAACCCGTTGAACCCAGTTCCTGAAATGCCCCGCTCTTTACGCTGGCACAAAGCGCACGAGCCATAAACTAGCCCAGCGGGCAAGCTGGTACAGCGACTTATGGGCAGAGGAATCTCTGGGGCCAGCGGTCAGGCATGCCAGGGAAGGAGATTCTTGCCCTGGGCAGGGGGTTGGAGAGATGATCTTCAAGATCTCCCCCCCGCCCCCCGACGCTGAAGGATGCTGAGCCGAAAGCAAAGCAAACCGAGAACTAACCAAGGTTAAAACTGCACCAGTTCAGCCGGCCACGCCAACCCAACCCCCCAGCTCCCCACTGTTTCCCCAGGAAATGACCCCACAGGTGGGCAGGGAGCAGGGCTCCTTCTGCAGGCGACGTAAACAACCCCGGACTGATTCTCCTCTTCTGCTTCCTGGCCCTTTCCCTCACCCCCCTCCCCGAGTGCCCGGGAGAGCAGCCTTCCCCAACCGGGCGCCCTCCAGAAGGGGGCCATGACCCCCCCCTTGGAATCCGGGGATGTCCGCGGTCCAGGCCAAAACGCGGGGCTGGGGGCGGGGGGCGGGGGCGTGAGTGATGGGAACTGTGGCCAAGAGACCAGGGGGGAAGGCAGATAGGAGTTGGAGTTTTATCCCTCCGGAAGAAGCCGGTGGGGAGGCACCCCAGGGGGTCAGGAGGGGCGATGGGCAGCGCAGCCCACACCACCTAAGGGACTTGCCAGGGTGGAAAGCGCTGGGCGGCGGAACGCGCCCGATCGACGGGGGGCGCTGCAGGGAGCCAGGCTGGGGCCGATGGGCGTTGTGGTGCGGAGTCCGCAGAGGGGGGAGTCCCCCCGCCGCAAAGCGCCGCAGGCAGAGCCCCCGCGGACGCGGCCACTCACCGACGCGGAAGCCGGAGCCGGTGAGCGTGTCCATGGAGTGCCCGTTCTCGCCGATGAGCGTCATGTTGCTGCCCGGCTTGCAGCTGTCCCGGCACCGGCCCTTCTGGCACGTCCGCTCGCAGATGAGCGGCGCGAAGACCACCTTGAAGCGCTCCCGCGCCAGCGCCGCCCGCTCCGAGGGGCCCGACGCGGCGGCGGCGGCCGCGGCGGCGGCGGCCGCGCCCGGCCAGCCCAGCGCCAGCAGCGCCAGCAGCACCGCCGCGCCCGCCGGGGGCATCCTGGCACCCGCGCCGCCGGCCGGAGCGGAGCGAGCGGAGCGGAGGGAGGAGGCGGCGGCGGCGGCGGCGGCGGCGTCTGCGCCCGCTCGCCCGCTGCTCGCTGCTGGCCGGCCCGCCCGCCCGCGCGCCCGCGCAGCCGATCTCCGGCGGGGGCAGGAATCTGGGAGCGCCGCCAGCAGACGCCGCGCCGCGCCGCGCCGCGCCGCCGCAGGAGAGGCCGGGCGGCAGGGGGCGCGCGGCGGGCCGGGCCGGGCCGGGCCGGGCGGAGCGGAGCGGAGCGGGCGCCCTCGGCTGCCCCGGGGCGGCCGAAGGAGGGCGCCCCGGCACCGCCGCGCTGCCGAGGCGCGGGGGTCGGCAACTGGCGGCCCTCGCGCGGCGCCCGGCCCGTGCCCCATCTGCAAAGCCCTTTCTCTGCTTTGGGGCAGGGGTCGGGCCCGGCGGACCCAGGACGTAAGGGCTTCTCCCCAGAGTCTGGGCTCTCGGCAGAGAAAGGGCTCCCAACCCTCCGGGGCCGCCAGGCTAATCAGAGCAGCGGTGGAGGAGCCCTGAGGCCGACCTACAACTCCCATCATCCGTGACCATCTGCCTGGGTTGTTGGGTGTGATGGGAGCTGAACTCCAAACTTATCCCCTACTTTTCCAAGTTACCTGAAGTTTCAGATCGCTCCCTGGAGGCCAGTTTGGAACAAAACTCTCCAGATTCCTTCTTTGTGTCTCTTTCAGGAGTGTGGTTAATTTTAAGAAATACACGGCCTTTGCTCCACTATAGGTCGGCTGGCACCACCTAGTCTGGTATGGGAAACTAAGCAGGGTCGATTGTGGTCGAGATGTGGAAAGGAGACCACCAGGCGATCCCTCGTGCTGTAAATTAAATTAGGAAACAAAGACACGTCACAGAAGATGGGAGTGGCAAACCATTTCCATATTGTTGACAGGAAATTTATAGCATGGACGCTTCCCTAAAGTCAGCAGGATTTGAAGACTTGATTTTATGTATTCCGTTAGCTTGTTCTTAGACCATCCTTTCGGGACAGCCATCAAGTATGATTTGGAGATGTGCTTTTTTAATGAGCCTGGCACAGATATGAAGCGTTGGGAAAATGGGTCCTTTGGATGCTATGGGACTGCAAGGCTGGCAGGCACAAATGAGGGGCATGCATTGGGACGACTCCCAGAGTCCCCCACCAGCGGGATGAATGACCGAGACTGCTGAGAACCACAGCCTGTACACACCTGGAAGGTGCCAGGCTGACAAAAAGCGAGCTATGGGGCAGACCCCTCCTTTCGATCAGCATTTCCCAAGCTGACTTGCTTCCAGATGTGTGACTTCAACTCCCAGAACTCTCAGCAATAGCCATGCAGCCCAGGGAATGCTGGGAGTAGAAGTCCGTGCCTCTGGAAGTGGCCCAGGTTGGCAAACGTTGCCTTAGGGCTTCTGCAAAACTGGTCCTTCTTGCAAAAGGTCGTCTCAAGCTTTTAACCCAGTTTCAGAATATCGGCAGAGAAAACATTGCGTTCCAGTCCCTTCTCCTGCTGGTAAGCCCTGTGCCCGTTTTAGACTGCAGATTCTCTGGGGCAGAGACTTTGTACCCCGTAAAGGGTTGTGCATCTCAGCGGCACTCAGCAAACATCTAACCCAGTGCTTCTCAACCTGAGCAACTTTAAGGTGGGTGGACTTCAGCTCCCAGAATTCCCCAGCCCGCATGACCCTGGTCTAAACCATCATCCTAATCCACTTGCATTTGCGTGCGTGACCTGAGCCCAGGGGAACTTAAGCCATGGCTTTCTGAATCGAATGCCACCCTCCATTACCCTGAACTAAACACGGTCCTCTTCAAGAGGAACCGTCTGGCTCAGATCCGGGTAACCTGATACGGAAACGCCAGCAGCGCACGCAAAGACCAGGCTGTTTCTCTTTCTGACTAAACAAGCCGCGCTGGAGACCTTCAAGTCTGCAGACAGCTCAGAAGCAGAAGAGAAAGTCGATGGGGATAAATTAAGTTGATGGGGATAAACTGTCTGTTGTGAAGACAGAAATCAAAATTCCTCCAAGGACTTTCGGCTGACAGCGCTGAGGTTCTGCAATTTCTACGCGGCAGCCTCCTCCCCATTTGGGGCCTTCGAGAGACATCACCCTGGCTGCAAAAGCACCGAATCACAGGGTTATTGTCGGGACCTTGGAGGTCTTCTAGCCCACCCCCTGCCCATCCTCAGACCGCTGCAGGCAAAGGGTCGCCAACCTTTGCTTGAGGGCCTCCAGCGATGGAGCCTCCATGACTCCAGGAGGGAGGCTGTTCCCCAGCTCTCCTGGCCAGGAAACTCCTTCTGACTTCGAATCTGGATCTCCCTCCAAGCTCCCCGCCAGGGTTTCTGGTCCTACTGCTGCAAGGTCTGGAAGATCAATCCACCGCGTGCCCGTCGCACGCCCCCTTAGCCTTCTCGGCTTCAGCCTAAACATCCCCAGTTCCTTTAACCGCTCTTGAGAGAATTCAGCCTCCGAGCTTCTAATTGTTTTCGTTCTTTTACGCACTCTTTCCAGTTCCTCCGCATCCTGTTCTGAACGGAGAACACGGTTCTCCAGGTGCAGCAGAAACACCACTTCTGTGATACTGCCAGAGATGGCTCTTTTGCCAACCTCAGCACGCATACCCTGGTATTTATCCAGCCCTATCCATGTCATTCTTCTTGGCAATAATGCAAGAGTGTTTTGCTATTGCTGTCTTTTTAGACTTTTCAGCCTAGTTACACCTCTGGGGTCTCCTGGTGGTGCCCCATCCAAGTCGTCAAGATGGCCAACTCTAGTTAGCTTTCTATGGATCGTCTAAGGCCACCTAGTGGCTGCTGTCTGCTGGGACGGATGACGTGAGAGAAACTGGGCACACAAGCTGTGTCCACTCAGCGTATTAAATTCAAAACCTGGGTCAGTTAAGCACAATCGCACGTGTTCGTGTGACATTCCAGTTCCAAACAAACTGTATTCTGGTTTAATACCTTTTGTAGTTCTTACAGGGGAGAATGCTGAAATCTCTGAAATGGGGTTTTGCGATGGGAAGTACACACACATATTGATTCCCATCTAGTCAGTTTCACAACAGTCATATATAACTCCTTGATTTTCACTAGCCGAGTTCACGCAACACGCTAGTCTGGATGAAAATGCAAGCTGGGTGACGTGGTGATGGGAACCTGGTTTGTGTCTCAGCACGCTGCTTAAACCCGGCTAATATTACTAAAACAGATGATTGTTTCTTTGGGAACGGCAAATTCTCTGAACCTAAGCTCTAAATTTTGTGGTCTCGGGGTTAGGGTTTAGCATGCTGTGTGAACCCGCCAGCAAAAGACAGCTTAAATGCAGAGTTAGCACGCGGGCTGGGCGGTTAAGGATCTGCAATTAGACAAAATGATACATAAACAAAAAGGAGCCGATCCTGCCGTGGCTATTTTTATCGGTGATTTTCGGAAGAAAAAATAAACACACAGCTAAAGTAAGGGTTCCTTCTTAGCAGGATTAAAACCCTAAGCTTTTGTTTAGAAAGTTGCAATGTTTGTCTTCTTCTCCTTGCACCATTTTTCCCCCAAAACTCATTGCGTAACAGCTTGATTTTTATGCCTGCATGCATTCAAAGGCAGCTCTTTAAAAAATGAGTGGGCAAATTGATTTTCACCATGCCCGAGCTCCTAAATCGTTTGGACCTATCTAGGACCAGAAGGGGAGAGGAGGGGGCACGCACAGCCCTTCTGGTGCCAAGATTGTGGTTGTCCACACTTTCGGTTCCTTCCTCCTCTTTGTGATCCGAAGGAACTGCATTTCGCCAAAACCTCCCTTAACTGCTCCTTGAAGTTCCTGCAATCATGGCAACCCACCTTGCTTTTCCTGGCCTTTTTTGGATTTTCCAGCCAGCCTCAAACTCTTCTCTGACCCCCTTTGCACGGTGCATCCAAAATACCTACGCTCCGTTATTTGTGCTTCAAGGGAGGAGCTGCACTGCACTTTAACCAGGATGCTCCATTCTCAACTTAGCTTCTCCAGCCCCACAGTTCAGAGACACTGGTTTTCCTTTGTTCAGCTTTTGGTGGGCCAGCTCTCACAGCCATATGCTACAAATGGGGAAACCACAACTCCCAGGATACTAATTAGACTGGATGACGGTGAGAGATCCTGATGGCGCTGCTGTGTGTGCGTGTGTGCCTGTGCGCACGCGTAATTCGGCTCTTTCTTAGAGGGCCAAATGCTCCCCAGCTCTGAAACTCCTAAGAATTAGGTTCAGCCTGCAAAAAAACTCCCCCCACCCCCCAAATGATATTTCTGTAGGGGAAGCAATAGAGTGCTTTAGATACCTTCCTTACAACTCTGCTTACAAACTTCCCTTTTACTGGATTTTGATATTATTGAAGATCTGTATAGGGTCTGTTTTTTTAAAGGGAAACAGCACTAGTTCCTAATCTCGTATTTATCTCCAAGAATGGCTCCGCGCTACGCACAAACCTTAAACAAAAAATAAAATCGGGCAGGCGGCTAAGTTTGGTTTGGAAAGGACCTGGTTAGAGCGTCCATTCCAGAGAACGCAGAACAAAACCACTTTTGTTTCTGGAAGATTTATTTCCAGGAGCGGCCTGGAACACCCCCGGCATGGCTGGACGGGACGGTGGGGAAGAGAAAGGAAATTTCCAGTGCTGCCTTGAAATCTACACTTCGAATTGCAGATTTTGAACATCCTTGGTGCTCACCTGGCCAGGAAAAAGATGCTAAGTGGATAAGTAAAAAGGTCTATTTGGTACTACTTTGATTTCTGATAAATGCAGGTTCCTGCCTGGAGACACGGCTATAGCCATCCTGGGCCATTTTGTGAGAGCCCACACAAGCACCTCTCCAAATTTCAAATGCACTGCGGGATTCAACAAATGTGTGGCTTTCTGTCCCTTCCGGTCCAAAGGCCCACCGTTGCTCTTTCATTCCCTCTCCCCCATCCCAGCTGACCACCTTTCTGCGCTATGAAAAGAATGAAGTAAACGTGGGGAAAATGCAGCGTCGAGTTGGAAAAAACCATGAAAACTATGGAGGCTGGGCAATTCCACAACAAATAGCTTATTGCACACATCTCCAGGCCGGCGGAGAAAACAAAACGAAGCCTAGCAATCTCAAATGACAGGGTTGCAGAGGAATAAGCCATTGGTGCAACAGAGGAGTAAACAAAATCTTGGATTTACTCTTTTGACCAGTGTTTCTCAACCTTGGCGACTTTCAGATGTGTGGATTTCAAGGTTGAGAAACACTGCTTTTGACAGCGGTTCGGTGTAAACAGAGTGCAAAATATTGTCCAGGGGTTCAGGAAGATCTCAGAATGATGGGTGAACTGGATGAATACCTGATCAAGTTTCTTGCTGTCACCAAGGTGAATCCTGGTTTAGAGATTTGGAAGAAGAGAAACAAGGACAACTACTGATGCTTTTATAGCATGTTGACTGCCCTGCGTGGTAAGCTGCTCAGAGTCGTAACTTAGGGCGGCCTATACAATTAATCAATAAACGTCCTAAATCAATCAATCTTGGGAGGACAGAACCAGATTGGCAACACTTGGATTAATACGGCTGAAAAGAATACCAGCAACATCACCCAGATCATCGGAGTTGGAGAACTCCCCGTGGGAAGAAATGTGATGCTATTGTAGGGTTTTGTCGCAGAAAAAAAAGGGAGGTGTATAGAATTATGTCCAGTTTGGAAAAAGAGCAAAGCTCGCTTTGTTCAAGATGGCCCTCTCATCTAGAATGAGACACTTCATCTACGCCTAGTGTAGGTATAGACCACTCAACAATGGATCAGGCCCTCCACAGCTATTGTTCAGGACGGTTTTGCACAGCCTCTGCCATTGGAGGAATCCAAATGTTAAATAAAACGATGAAGATTCATCTTTAAGCTCCGTTCCAGGTCACTCTGAGAACACAACCATCATCAGCTTTGGTCATCAGCTTCTCTGAGGGCATCTTGCAGGGATACATAAGCAGACGGAGGTTTGATTTGTGGACATCTCATCACTGGGTGATGCTCTAGAGCGGTGCTCCTGAACCTTGGCCACTTGAAGACGTGTGGACTTCAACTCCCAGAATTCCCTAGTTAGGATTCTGGGAGTTGAAGTCCACACATCTTCAAGTGGCCAAGGTTCAGGAGCACCGCTCTAGACAAACGGTTGAGCCGATTCAGGATTCTGGAACACTAATTTCTGCATTCTGGTGGTTTTCTGCAGTTGATTTCCTCCCATCGTTGCAGACCAAGGTCTCAGGGTCTGGGCTGAAGGGGTTAACTGCAGCTAGGCCTGAGTGTGTATTTGTGTGTGTGTGTGAAGGAGAGCCACGGGGAGGAGTCTAGCTGTCTGGCAACTGCAAGGAAGCCTTGCAGCTTTATGGAGATGGGGGTCAGGAGGGCAGAGAAGGCGCGTGTCTCTGCTTTTCAGACACACTCCCTTGCCTCCCCGGGCGGGGCGGGGGGCAGAGGAGGAGCATTCTGCGAAATTTTAATGCGCCAGGAGGCCTCCCCTGCCCCCACCCCCAGGGAGCAGGGGGCAAAAAGTGCAGGGGCTGGAGAAGGGGAAGGCTTGTTCCCCCTTTGCAAAGAGGCAAGACCAACTGCGCTTCGCCCGTACAATGAGCCCAGATGAAAAACTCAGCAAAGACAATGGGGGACAGGGAAGGTGGCCCGGGCGGGCGGGCCTCTGGTGGCCTTCCTCCCCAAGCTGCTGTGGAAGAACATCTCCAGGGTGGAAGCAGAGGCTGGAGGGAAGGAAGTGCTCCAGAAGCTGTGTGGAAAAATTAGAGTATTTTATAGAAATGAGTCACTGTGATTGGCTTTCCTTCCCTGCAAGATAAGATCCCTTCCTGCCTTCCTTCCTTCCTGCCTTCCTTCCTTCCTTCCGCAGTACAGGGCTGATCTAACACAGCCTCTTCCAGCATGGGGAAAGGAGGGTCTCTGTTAGGGTGAAGTGTCCGGGTTGAGCCCATGGCTTTTCTTCTTCCTTCTGTCTGGATCTGGGACGTTTGAAATATGAGGCTGGTGAGAGATGGCTGAAATTAGACACAGGCTGTAATTCAGGATTAAGGGGAAGGAGGAAAAGGCAGGCTTGCTGGCCTCTAATAAACCTGCCATTTAATCTGGGGCTAAGACTCCATTTCGCACTGCTCGTGTCTCGCTCTTCCTTCATTTCTGAACGAAGGCTTCAGTTCTCTGGACATCCCCCCCTTCACTTGGAGCCTCTTATTCCCTGATGCCAGATGTGTGTGGCAAAGGTACGTCGTGAGCAGCCTCAGGCCCAGCGAGTGAGGATCTGGGTGTGCGCCAAGGGCCTTCCCTTCACCCATGACTTGCCAGCAAAGGCCACAATTCGTCCCAGCTGACTCCGACGGGGAACATGCCAAGTTCAACTCTTTTCCACACCCAGACATCTTGGATTTCTTGCATGCAAAGAAAGCAGATACGCTACGCCTAAGTTGCAAAAAAAGTGCACACGAGAGCTCTCAGTTCTGCTCTGCTTTCGAAGTAAACCTTGAAAGGTTTCAAGCAGACGCTATTATAGGATGGCCCTGCAAACGTCACTCAGGTGAGCAAAAGCTCTAATTTGTCTTGGTAACCACAGTCGTCTTCGCAGGTGCTGGCTGGCCCAGCAATGCATTAGCCACGATTTGCTGCATAAGCCACAATTGCCTTAGTTCACCCATTGCACAAAGCCACAAACCACAGCTTACAAAAGTTACGGTGGCTACGTTTGCACAACCCCTTCTGATGAAGCGTGATGTACGACGATGCGGCTTAGCAAGGGAGCTAAACTGGTGTTCACATGTCACACTAAGCTGTGGCTTATCTTAAATGTGGCCTGTGGAACAAGGGAAAACGGATTGGTTCATGTGTAAATAAAATTTTGTGATAAGACACATTATCTCAAGGCAATTCGGGTTGGATAGAAAATAGGCTGTTTAAAAAAATACTAGCCACATTCAACCACCCCCTGGTCCCCCCACCATGTATTTTAAGCATCTTCTCTAATGGCGACCAGCTCAATGCCAACACCTGGATGACCTGAAATGAGCTTTTCAACCTATGTAGGGTCAGGGCTGGTTAGTCCCTGGATGGGAGATGATCGTGTAGGGCTAGACTAGGAAACTGGGGAACAGAATCCTGAAAAAAAGGGCACCGAAAAACCACTTCCACATTGCAGCCGAGGAAACAGCACAGTGTCTCCCAGAATTGAGTGCAAACTGAAGATGTTTAACTTTACCTGCCCAATCAAGCTTTTAGCATCTCCAAAAGGCATCCTGTATTGCGAGCTCTCTACCAATCTCATAAAGGCAGTGCCTGGGTACAGATTCTGTCCCGCTTAATGGCGTTTTTATTGCCTGAAAAGTCAGTATGAGGCCAAGCAGCAGAAAGAGAACAGAGTCAAGTTCAACTACTTGTAAAACACACCTTCTTCACCATCCTCCCCGGCCGGAGAAGAATTAAAACCGGGAACTTCAGTGGTTGGCTTTGTGCCATCAGACAACCTAACAGTTGCCCTATGCTGGGCTGGCTCAACACCCAGGACCACAAACTAACTAAACGGGCTGTGTTTGCACAACCAAACCCGGAAAAAAATAAGACTCATTTGGCAAGCTGCACGTTGGCACCTGCTCATCTTGAACCGGCTGGATTAATGTACTCAGAAGGGTTTCACTTCTTGCGTCCTCCTGCAGAAGGGGCATCAAAGGGTTAACCCACCCAGCCCTGCCCCCCCTTCCTCCTCCTTGGGCCCATTGATGCTCCCAGCCTCCCTAGGGTATCAACTTGCAGCCCACCCCCCTTTTGTGATGGCGTGTGCCATCCCGTGCCCCCAATCTGCATAATGGCAGGGTCCACGCGCCAGGGTGAGCCTCCATCTGCTGCCCAGCCCCCCCCCCACCCTGGGGACTTCCAGCCACGCAGCGAGGTCGGCCCCCATTGGCTGCTCTGCACCAGCCATCTGGGGCCTCCAGCCCACACAAAAGGAGCCCAGACCTTTATATTTGGGGCAGCCGGCCCTGCCAACACAGGCCAGCTGCATCCAGGGGACGGGAGGGACGCACCAGCCTGGGGAGAACCAAGTCGGAGCAGCCCCCAAGTTCTCAGCCTTGGACAAAGCGCGGTGAAGGAGCTTGGAAGGAGCAGGGCACGAGGCACCGAAGGACCTTGGCAGCGAGCACAGGGGGCTCTGCCTCTGCTGGGCAGGTCACGCTCCGGGGCCAAACACCCCCCCTTGAGTAACCAAGCCTCAATCTCACTTGCAACAACTTTCCAAGAGCTTCGGCCTCCCTTTAAAATGCCACGTGGGTTCCTAGTGAAGAGGACACACCGAGAAGGCCCCGTCTCGTACCGGATTCGGGCTCCTCCGGACGAACGTTCCCCACCCGTGCTTCCAGGCGCTGCAGCCCATCGAAAACAGCCCAGGGTTGGGGGGCTGCCTGAAACCCAGGCCCCCAGCCTGGCACCCCTGTGCCTCATCAGTGCCATTCCGCTGGCCAGCTGCCACGACCGGGGCCTCAATTCCGGGTCCCCGGCGCCAGGAGAATCGGCTCCAGCGTGCACATCGCAGGCTCCTGGTTCGGGTTCGGCCTGCGCTGGGGCCAAGCCGATGAAGAGGGTCAGCGTGGCCCGAGAGGGCCTAGTTTTGCTGGGCGCCTTCGTCTGCCAGCTGTGCCAGGAATCCTACCCTGGCCCGCTGGCCTTGGCGCAACACTGTTGCTCCCGCATCGCTCGGGTCGAGTACCGCTGCCACGAGTGCAGCAAAGCGTTCAGCTGCCCCGCCAACCTGGCTTCTCACCGCCGCTGGCACAAGCCCCGAAACGGGGGGCACCTGGAGGGGACCAAGGAGAACGAGAGTCCCAAGCTGGCCCGCACCCCCAGCGCCCTGCTGCACCCTGAGCTCTCGGAGGGGAGTTACGGTTGCCCTCACTGCTCCAAACGGTTCCGACGGCGGGCTTACCTGTGCAAGCACCTGGCCCTGCACGCCGCCACCGGGACGGTGCTGTCCGAAAGCCAGTGTCTGCACGGCAACCCGGCCCCACTCTCTGCTTCCTGGCCTAAAAAGTCATTTTAACACCTGCTCTTCCAAGCGCAGCTGGCAGAGAGACTTCCCACTGGTGCTGAGACGATGTTGCACCTGCAATGGGGCAATCTACTTTTTCACCCCTCTTCCGAAACCTTTGCTGGGGAGGCGGCGAGAACCAGATGTCCTGGGCTGCCACCTGTCTTCCCGCAGCCCCAGATGTGCGGGACCGAAAGCAAACTTGTGGGCTGTGGCAAGGAAGCACCACACTTGTCATTCTGCCCTTGCGAGGGCAGAGACGCTCTTGTTTAAAGATGTGTGTTGAGCAGATCTTGATCCTTGCAAAGGGTTTTTTTGGGACAGTTGGTTATCTCCCATCTCAAAACTGTCAGGGGTCAGAGATGGGGGTTCTTCTCCGCACCCCCAAATTAGCTCCCTACAGATGCATCAGAGCGGCGATGCTCAGAAGAACAAACTTTCCGGCTGTGAAGCTTTCTCTTTGGGGAGGAGGCTGTAAAAAGGGGGGGCTTACAGGGGATTTTTTGTGAACAGATGGAACAGATAGTAAAAAGACTTTTAAAAATCTAAAACTTTCTTGTGTCTTTCTTATGAGTGTAAAAGGAGCTCGCAGAATTAGGATGGGTCTGATGTGTGAGAAAGGAGGTAGGTAAGTTGGGAATTTGAAGTGTCTTTATTTGAAATGTCCAACTTCTGAAGTTGCATCAGTTCCAGACTGGCCTGTCTGAAAAAAAGTGGGGAATCTCACAGCACCTTAAAAGTTACTCCATCTGTGGCAAACACTGGTGGCCACCAGAGCACAAGATCTCTAATGTGCTATTTTTTTAATGTGTAGGCAGGCATTTATTAAAAAAAAAATCTCCCTTGAATGAAACTTAACTCCTGATCATTCCATAAAGACTTTTGTGTTTTTGGGGCAACCATACCAAACTGCTCTGCCATTGTCTTCTTCTAGGGTCTTTTTTCAATGTCTTAATCATGCCTTCGGCCCTGGGATCTCCTGGTGGTTCCCCATCCAAGTGCACCCCAACCCTGGTCCTCATTAGCTTTTCCAAAACCCAGCAAGTTCAGTTGATGCTCAGGAGAAATAACTGTTAAAAAATTGGAATTCTCATTTTGTGAAATGATACAGCCTGTTCTCTTGTTGCAGGACTCTACCACCTTGCTTGTGTAATTGTGGGCTCAGGAGTTTAGCTGCACTTTCTTGTGATGATACAAGAATGAATTTTGGAAAGTAAGAAGAATTACATCAACAGAGAGGCTTCTGCCTCCTTCCATTGGAGAAAGTGTAGGAATTTGCTTGCTGTCTTTTAAGGCCCTGCTGGATATTTTCCCATCTTGAAGAAATCAGATGTATTTTCAGAAGGCTCAAAGTAAAAATAAAATAAAAAGGGAACTTCTCTGCCCAATTATTTGGCAATGTTTCCCAAACTAGGTGCCAGATTGCTGATGGGGAGGAGGGAGGAGGGAGGGAGGGGAAGTCCCTTTGCACATCTCAGAGTTGCTCTTGATTTCACGTGGAAAACTTTCAGGGCTTGGTATTACACTTTTTCCTCTAATCTGGCAAATTAAAATCCAAGCAAGCAGTGTTGGGGCAGAAGTGAGAAACACAGAAAAAAAGGGGGGCTTCAAACATCTAGGCCTGAGTAAGAGCACTAGCAGGGTTCCTCTTTTCCAACCGCCTCCACAAAATTATGCTGCTAAAACTTAGGGAACTGCTGAAATCCATGCTCGGTTCCTCTCTGGTGCAGCAAATGTACTTCTCAGTGCACCATTCAGGAATTCTGCATCTGTGTCTTTAATACTGTACCATGCTTGAGCTGGTGAATTTTAACCTTTTGAAAAAGGGCCGAGCAAATTTTATCCAGGCAGTTGGGGGCTGGCCGAAGTTTCTTTTCCATTGTTGTTCAGCCTCCAAAGACGGCAGGGGCTGTTCCCAGCAATATCTCCACGGAGGTTGGAGCTGAATCTTTCGGCCCTTTTCACTTTTAAGGGTCATGTTTTGTTTATTTTTAAAGCAAAATTGCTTTTAAGACTGAGGCCTAATGCACTTGGGGAGGGGCGTTAAAAAAAAAAACCTGGAAGACTTGCTCTGCCAAATTCTGACAGTGCAAACTTGGGGTTGTACAGCAACAGAAACAGCAGGCTGCCCCCCACCCCACCCCCTGTTCTGCTACAAAAGCAGAGCATTTCTTGGACGCCAGAATTGGCACACACTGCTTTCTTAAAGACATACATGCTCTGTCTCCCAAAGAGGAACCTTCTTTTCCAGATGCATTTTCTCTAGCAAGAGCCCTGCCGTGGTCAGTCAGACATGATTACAGCATGGACTGAATAAGGAGGGAGGGAAAGAAAGGAGGGAGGGAGGGAGAGAGAGAGAAAGAAAGAGAGAGAGAGAGAGAAAGGAAGGAAGGAAGGAAGGAGGGGGGGAGAGAGAGAGAGGGAGGGAGGGAGGGGGAAGCAAGCAAGCTCCAACAGATGGGCACATACCCTAAACCACAAAACTTAGTTCACTCCCACCTCTCCAATCTGTGCTGATTTCCTGGTCAGTAGGAATGCCTGTAAAATGATAGCAATTTCAATCAGTCCAGGGTTGGTTGGTTGATTTCTTCAGCAGAAAAGCAGCACAACGTTTTTTTTAACTATTGCCAAGTTGGAAAACAAAAGAGGTTTATGTCATGCCCAGATCTGGATGTTTCTCTGCTGGCAAAACAGAGGTTTTCAAGAAGGGCTATTCATCACGACTCAAAAATAACAGGATTTTGACACACGAAATCATTTTCCTAAATGGTGGAAGAGCGGTCGATCAATTAAAAAAACAAAAACAACGCAGCTTGCCACCTTTCGCACACCAACATTTTGCCAACCGCCACAACGCATGGAAACGTTCACAAAGCGAGCGCACAGAAGGCGCTGCCTCCAGGGACGAGGGACATGTTGGGTCTTCCCTTCAGCCAAAGGGGGGTGGACGTCTAACCATCGGCACCCTGAGCAGAAAGACGACGGATTCGGCACCGTGGGGGAAAGAAAGAGAGGGAGCGCGCACGAAAAGACGCGCAGCCGAGGTCCTGGCTCAGGAAGGCCGAAGGAGAGAGAAGGGAGTCGGCCCGAAGGCTCTCGGCCAAACCGAAGGGTTAGCCCGCTTAACGACACGGCCGAACCCCGCCGCTAAGCACATATCTTCCCCACAAGCCAAGGAAGTGGGCTGCCGCAGGGCGCCGGGAAGCAAAGCCCTGGGGAGGATGCAGAATCTGGGATATTGAGATGGGGAGGGGGGAGGAGGGGTAACAGCCCCCATGCAGAAGGAGAAGGGAAGGGTGGGATAGCCTGGCGGGTGGGGGGGGGCGATCTGATCGCCTTTCCAGATGGAAGCCCCCGAGAGTTAACTCTTAGGAGGGGCGGATTCATCCCGGCTCTTTCCCTCCCTGGCCCCTTCCCCAAACCCAGGGCGCCCACAAAGAAGACGAGAGTGCCCAACTGGAGCTGCAGATGAAAACTTTATTGCACAAAGAGGGAAAACTGGTCAATCTGTACATTCAGTTCAAATACAGCCCGAAGGGGAGGGGAGGAAGGAGAAGAGAATAAATAAGGAAAGGAGCACAGAAAGGAGTGAGAGAAAAGAGGAAGGGGAGGGAGGAAAGGGGGACGGACAGACTACAGAACACAGAGACACAGAAGAGCTCCAGAAAATGCCCCTCGTCCCAGGTGGGGCAGGATGCGAGGGAAGAGAAATGGAAACGTAATTCATGGATAGCACCGTTTTGGGGTGGGGAAGATGCTGGGAGGACAAAATAAATGGCAGGCTAGACGCTGTGACCCCACCCCGCTCTAGGAGCAGTCTATGGGTTACGAGTGCAGGGGGGAAGGAAGGACCGGCAGGGTGACGCAGAAGATTTGGGGGAGGGGGTAGTCCTATCACAGCTTTCAAAAAAATTCACAGTAAATTGGGCTGGAAGCACGCTGTGCCACCCAAGACAGTGCGGTAAGGGGAGGAAAGAGGAAGATAAAACACCAAGAGGCTTATCGGCTTGTCCAGCTTCTCCCAAGACCCTGATAAAACAATCAGCAGGAGATGCACCCACTTGCCCCTTCCTTGGAAGCCATTTGCAATTATTGCCTTTTTATTGATCCCCCCCCCATCTCTTCCGTGCGGAAGCCACGGCTGTGGCCCTTCCCCAGGGCTGGGCGGAGACGGGGGCTAAGAGCCCGTGGCCTGAACCCTGCAAATTGCAGGAACAGACCCGGGTGCGAGGCAAGTGTCCCAACGAAAGTCTGTATGGAGAAAGGGAGGAAGTCAGATCTGGACCACGAAGAGTCAAAAGAGATCATCGGCCAAGCGTGTCCTTTCCAGTCCAAATGCCCACCCCCACCTCATCTTCTGGAAGGAGACAGACCCCCCCTCGACAAATGGGGAGAGCTGAACTTCTAGACAGACGCAAGAATTTGGAAGTGGAGGGTTTCGGAAATACCATTAACCCCCCAGCTTCTCTGAAGTCTCGGGGGCGACCGTCCTCTGCCTAGTTAGGGAGAAAGTCAGGTGAGCCGTCCAGGGCTGGGGCAGCGGGAGGCCGTGGGGGACCCTCAAGGGCAGTGGGGAGGGGCTGGCCCTCCCCCTAACATCTGTGTGACCTGGCTGAGTTGGGCCGCGGCTGTCTCCGACGCCTCTTTCAGTCGCTTCGTGTTCTGCTGCAGGGTCTGCATTTCGGCTTGCAGAGCTGCTTTTTCAGCTTTCTCCTGGGGGGGGGGAGAAAAAAAAGCAACCTCAGAATGGGGATGGGGTGGGGAAGGGGCTCTGCCACCCCTCTGCCCACCTTGATCATCTTGGCTACGGTGTTGGTTCAAATCCTTCCTGCGTCCCCGTTGAATGGCGAGATGGCAACGTTGTCATAATGGGGAAAACCACAAACCCCAAAACTGGAGCTAATGTCACGTTTCATTAAATTTAAAGTGTATTCGCCACCCATTTGCTTTAGAGGAGTGTTTCTCAACCTTGGCGACTTTAAGATGGGTGGACTTCAACTCCCAGAATTCCCCAGCCTGGCCCCAGCTCAGTAGGATTAAGATTCCCTACTGAGAAATGAGGGCCAAGGTACAGAGTTTCCAAAAATCTGGAAACTAATCCCTTTCTCATTGCAATAAACCTGCACACAATCTGCGAGAAACCTCTTTTCTTGCAGCGAGTTACTCTGAGGGGCCCGACATTTAACTGAAAGAAGAGAAAATTAAGGGGGACCTTTGTACCTGAAAAGCAGTCAGAAGAAAAGTTGGAACAAATTAGTTTCTCCCAATCTAAAGGCAAGACAGGAAAAAGATGGAAATGGCTAGAAGGTGATTTTAACTAGGTACGAGCAGCAATCTTTGAACAGCACAAGCTGGGTTCAACAGCAGAACAGCCTGCCACTGTGAGACAGAATCGTCTCACGGGAAATACTTAAGAAAAGGAAGGAGCTGCACATTTTTAAGATAATAGAGTCCCTTTGGGCTGAAAACATGGTCGATAAAATAAAGGGCACGCTTCTCTGAAACAGTTGTTTGCAAAAGTTATAGTCACATAGTGAACTACGTGGCACCAAAATCATGAACGGTAGATAGATATACACATATACCATGTCCTACACACACAGAAGTGTTAAAAAACATCACCACAATTACCGAACACTGACTCACGTATTATGTGGATCAAGATCAAATACGTTAACATTTTCCAGTCTATGGTGAGTTTGTCGTTTTGCCATTTTGTAAAAGGTTGCAAGAAAAAATTGTAAGAAAATATGTAATTTTGATACATCCTTATGGTTAGCAGACAAAGAGGAGGCATGGGTAATACATGCACACACACACGCGTGCGTGTGTGTGTGTATTTCTGCCTGAATTCTTGTGGGATCTTATGGGAAAGTACCAAAATCTTGTGAAATGCTGCAGTGCCACAAAAGTTTGAAAATGTCTGTTTTCATAACATTTCAATTCTTTTTAGGGATCTTGCAGACCCCTAAATCCAGCAAGATGTGGAGAAGCTCCTTCCTTTAATCTGCCAGAAGCTGCTGATATTGAGCAATCTCCATATTCCAATTGTTTTATGCTACCTGTACCCCACTTTTCCCCGAGAACCCCAAAAGGGAATAAACCACAGAAAATTCAAGAAAACAACGCCCAATTCAAAGACCAGACCTACTGCTTGCACACTGCATGCAAACCACATTAGCAGCAGAATTAACTTTGTTGTTGTGATTTAATACCGGGCCCTGCTATGCAACCCTGCCTACTCTTAATGACGTCATCAGGAGGGGATCTGTTACTTAAGCCCCCCCAAAGATCATCAGCAAAGGCTGAACGGCACAACTTAACATTGATGGAGTGGACATGGATAAATTACAGGCTTCTTTCTCGTGCTACGCCCTGAACTTTTTCTCCTGGCGTTCTCGTCCAAAACAAAAACAATCTTATTTCCTGGCAGGCTGTTCATCCATCAGATGTTCTGATTACACATTTCTGTTTTTGCCTTGGTTCTTTTTGCATTTGAAATCAGAGGTAGGCCTCTGTTTCTTTCCTCCTGCTGCAGTGGCGTGCTTTCAGTTTTGTTTCCGTTCAAATATTTTCCATCCTTCGGGACAGACACCCGCTGGCTGCAGCTACCCGTCGGTGGAAAGTGCACCAGACGTATATATTGAACCAACTAATAAAAGCAGGAGAACTAAATACAGGTGAAGACACCCACGGCTGCTGAAACAATGTTTGATTAAGGCAGAAGCTGGTGAAAACAAGAATGCGTGCCTTCCCGAAACGTCATCAGGTGTGTCTCACACACACAACCATCCGTGCAATTCCTTTTCAGGGTCAAGCAGTGTTCTGCAAACCTCAGATAGGTGGCTCAAAATAATGAGCCAAAGCAATTCAAACCTGAGATTGATTGATTAAATGAATAAATAAAGGAAGCAGAGCTAAAACCAGTTTATAGCAACTTCATTCTCTGAGCTCCTCCAACCTGCTCTGTCCTTGCCAACCATTATGGCCATATGCTGCTTTATATATTTATACTCACTGCCTTTTGTTCCTTTAAATTCTCCCTTTCTCAGTTTCACAGCCAACCACAATTTTCTCTGTCTTGCCCTTCTTCTGCACCCATTCATGCATTTATTTTGAGAGTCAATCTTCGTTACTCTCTGCAAGCTCCAACCCCTTCAACGTATTTCTCTTGAATGGGTCACTCATCCTTTGGGCCCCATTTGTATCTGGCTCCCATCTTTTTTTGCACCAACTCATTCCCACGGCATTCAGGTTACTCTTACGTCTTTCCTGACATCCCACCTCTCACTTCCACTATCAATGCAGGTAGAGACATATTCTTCTATGCAGCTGTTTTAAGCTCCCCCAGGCTCAGTTCACCACACAAATGCAAGCTAATTAGGATGAAGACACAGACATTTGCTGAGTGCCGCTGAGATGCACAACCCTTTACGGGGTACAAAGTCTCTGCCCCAGAGAATCTGCAGTCTAAAATGGGCACAGGGCTTACCAGCAGGAGAAGGGACTGGAACGCAATGTTTTCTCTGCCGATATTCTGAAACTGGGTTAAAAGCTTGAGACGACCTTTTGCAAGAAGGACCAGTTTTGCAGAAGCCCTAAGGCAACGTTTGCCAACCTGGGCCACTTCCAGAGGCACGGACTTCTACTCCCAGCATTCCCTGGGCTGCATGGCTATTGCTGAGAGTTCTGGGAGTTGAAGTCACACATCTGGAAGCAACTCAGCTTGGGAAATGCTGATCGAAAGGAGGGGTCTGCCCCACAGCTCAGCTTTCATCAACCTGGCACCTTCCAGATATGTGCAGGCTGTGGTTCTCAGAAGCCTCAGGTATATGTCCTACTGGTGGGGACTCTGGGAATTGTAGTCCCAATGCACACCCCTCATTTGTGTCTGGCAGCCTTGCTGGCTCAGGGCAATGGATGCTGTAGTCCCATAATATTTGGAGGGCCTATTTCCCCACGGCTGCATATTTGGGTCAATCTCATTAAGAAACATCACCTTCAAGGCATGCTTGACTCCAGCCCTGAAATTATGTTCTAAGAAGGGATGAGTGGAGAAAATTCCCCTAAGATGGCACTTTGGAAAAGAAAAAAAAACAGAAACACAGTACTTTGCCAATTCTTAGGACCTACTTGGCAGCAAATGATGGGAAGGGCGAACAAAAGAAACACTCCGCTGGTGGTAAAAAAAAGTGGGGGGGACATCCCTTAAAGAAAGTCATCAAAACTCATCCTGTGTTTCTTGGTGTGGGGGGAATAATAGTAATAATAACAGTAGTGGGAGCTGGAAGAGGAAGATGATAAGGAGGAAGAGCTAGAGAAATGGGAAGAAGAAGAAAAAGAGGAGAAAAGGGAAGAGGAAGAGGAGGAGCACCCGTAACTCCTGCTTCCAGGAATCCTAAGACCCCATTTTTTCTTTATTTTTGCTGCAACCAACTAACCAGCTTTGCCCACCAATGACTTCTGCTACCGATGACAACGTGCTGGATGGGAATCCTGGGGGCCACATGGCTGGAGGGCCACCAGATTGGGGAAAGCTGGCCTAACCCACCTTCCTCTTTTCATCTTGGCTCTGCTGATCGACTGCAGCAAAGAGGTGCGAGAAGACAAAACCGGGCTTTGTGGCCAGGGTTTGATTGCCCCAACAGTTCCGCCAGGCTGGGTGAATTCACACCCCCTCAGGGAGAACATTTCTCCCAGTATGATTCAAAGATAAACAAAACACGCCTCGATTAAAGGAGAGAAAACCAGACAGTGTGAAGCGCTGGTGCCCAGGAAGTACGTCCCGGCGTTGACCCCGGGTGACGTGTCTGCATGTGGGCGAGCTGCAGAGCTGTCGGAAAAGGAAAACCTCGCTTTGGGGCGATTTGCAAAAAGATATTGGCAGGGAGGGGAAAAGATTTCCACAACTAGCAGCACTGGCTTTTTGAAGCGGATGGGTGCACAGACATCGTTTAATCACTGAATGATTGTTGCAAATGTCATGGCTCACTCAGCGCCTTCGAGTCAGCCTCGACTCCTGGCGACCGCCTGGATGAGTCCCTGCAGTTTTCTTGGGCAGATTTTTGGAGGTGGTTTGCTCTGGCCTCCTTCCTGGGCTGAGCGAGAGGGACAGGCCCAAAGTCACGTTCCTAGCCTGGTGCCTTGACCACGACACCAAAGTAGCTCCAATCGGGCTGCAGCACGTTTGTGTATTAATTTCCAGACATTGCATTTTATTCTTTCAAACTGTGCATGAGAAGTAAAATTACAGCTCTTACTCCTTGTCCTATTAAATGCAACGGTGCTCTTTATGTCGCATCTTTGAATGCAAAAATGCACCCCCTATCGCACTGGACCGCTGCGCTGAAAAACCAGAAAAGTTTTGCATCCCCAGATGAAGCGATCACGTCTTCTCTCGCAGAAGGGTGACCGTACTCTGCAGCGGGTTTACTCCCCTCCCCCCAAGACCAGCTCTACAGCGTGCATCCGAGCCTCGTCGTTGGAGACCCGCCCCCCCATGATTCTGGGGTGGCTGGGCCTCCCTTCCCTGCCTGCGCTTCTCTTCCTCACCTTCTGAAGATCTTCCTGCAGCTCCTTGAGTTTTAGTTCCAAGTACAAAACTTTGTCAGCCAGGCTGAGAGCATGCTGAGACCTGAAATGGTTTGGCAAGGAAGGAGGAACCAGAAGACAGGGACAGCACATTAATTTGTGAGTAAATCTATACATGCACAAACATGCACACTCCAGGAAATGCATCTTCCCACCAGTGGCAAGCCTTTCGATACACTTTATTACCCAGTTCTGGGCCACGTGGTCATGAAAGAAATATTACAAAGCCAAACGCTTATTTCCAGCCCAATTTTTCCCCCCAGAATGCTTAGAGGTCCACACGGGGCTACGCACAGAAAATAAAAATGGAGACTGGCTGCAATCCAGGGTTATGTTTGGAAATGAGCACCTCTGCCCAGAAAAAGGCTTAAGTTATGTTGAAGGCAGACTCCAATAGGTGGCAGTACTTAAAAGGTGAACAAGGTCAGGCTGGGTTATTACTTGGATGGGAGACCACCCGGTAATCTCTTTTTGGAAAAAAGTCACTGGCAAGCCAGTTCTGTTCCCTTGCCAAGAAAACGACATGGATCAGGTTACAAAGATCCTGACTCAAATAAAACTTTATTTTAAGATGGAACATCCTGAAGGGAACAGCAGGAAACAATTTCACCAGTTTTGCTATGTGGCAAAGAGTGAGTTTGTCCCTGGCGGTGCCCACCATAGCTGTCATTTTGGGCAAGCCCATCCCTAGCAGCCACCCGTACAAAGATTTGCTTGGTACCAGCCACTGAATATCACTGCATAGCAATTTGCAAGGGGTAAAGGAGAGATTTCCTGGGCAGTGTGTGGGAAGAGGGGTGGATGAGATCTCTTCAATTCTCCCCGTTTTATCTCAACCCTCAGAAACACACGCACACACACACACACACACACATACACACAGAATTCCTCCTTACTCGTCAATGGCTTGGGGCTGATTGGTGCATCTCTGGGCTGCAGAGCATGCTTCTCGATTCTCCAGGATGTGCTGGCCTGAAGATGGGAAAAGAGGCCCCGGTGAGGTTGCCGTTTGTCAGGGAAACGAGCCCTCTCTCAGCAGCTTCGCAAGCAATAACAGCCTAAATTCCAATTCCTGATGTTTCCGGTGGGAATGAGGCAGGGGGAAAAAGGCTCAGCTTGAAAAAGTTATGAGCTATGCAGGTGAAGGGCTGTGATGTTACCCAGGTGGGTGATGAGAAGTCTGCAGGAAAACAGCTCAGAGGGAATGAAGAACCCAAACGTTCAACCCTATGTGGGAAAGACCTTGAGAAACAGGGCAAAGAGATGCTGCCCAGGGAACGGTCAGATAAGAGACGGCATCGCCCGCAGCTGCACAGTGGGCAGAGAAAGAGGCTCAGAAGGGACCCTCCCTAACTTCTCAGGTGATAAAAGAGACGGCAGGAGATTTGTACTTTCAGACTTGCAAGATTCTGTTAACGTAGCTTTACAATAAAATAGAATTAGCTCATCTTGTCATGTTTCCTGTCTGGTCTACCTGGAAAGGATGACAAACCCTGAGCTACAGATATTCTCTTTGATTGAAAAGGTCCTTTTTCCCACTCAAGGTTGTGCAACAAGTGCTGCTGCCAGTCAGAGCAGGAAACACTAGGGTGAAGGGTCAACAAAAGGGAAGCTGGCTTAAGGCAGCTTGGACCACTGGTGGGGCGGATGCAAGATCCTCAACCCCCAGGAATCCACCCTCTTGCCACCTGGCCCTGAGATGATCCGAGGAGCAGCCCAGCTCCTGGGCATGACTCCGGACACTCACCTTCCCGAGAGAGAGCTTCCAGGATGTTGTTACAAGCTGAAGCCAGATTGGCGATGGAGTCCCATTCGTCTTCCAGTGACTCCCCAGCTTCAGAGAGGACTGTGGGGGAGAGCAGAAACACCTTCACCACCACCTGATTTGGGCTGGAAGGGAGGGACTGGCCCCAAGACCCCCAGGGAGCTTTGGGAGCTGAGGGGGACCAGAGCCCAGGCCTCTCCAGCTGGAGAACATAACTGGTCAGCCAATGCCTTCTCCAAGGATTTTCCCCTTAGTTTCACTTCCTGTTAGTCTGCTGTCAGGCACGGCCATAAATCTCTATTCTTCCAGAACACAAAGTTGCATTCGAGAACTAGGCAGAAGCAGAAACTTGAAGGCCTCTATATTACTATATCAGTTGCTTATGGCAGAAAAGAAAGAATATTGTATATAATTTACAGTAAAATTTGATTGTATGGATCAAATTGGGGAAGGGAGGGGCATCCTGTCTGTAAAAGCCAAATCTGACAAGAAAGAAAGAAAGAAAGAAAGAAAGAAAGAAAGAAAGAAAGAAAGAAAGAAAGAAAGAAAGAAAGAAAGAAAGAAAGAAAGAAAGAAAGAAAGAAAGAGGGAGGGAGGGAGGGAGGGAGGGAGGGAGGGAGGGAGGGAGGGAGCGGGGGGAGGAGGGGGCCTTGCCCTACGATCATCCTGGTGCTCAGTTGGACAGGAAAATGAATGCCGAGGATTTCCTTACTCTTAGTGATGGAATTCCGCAGAGAAAGTGTCCGGGGCAAAAACTTATTGCTGTCACTCGCTTCCGAGGAAGGCGAGGCCTTCTCCCCTGGGGGGGAAGAAGGAAAACCTTTGGCCTCTTGAGCTACGACAGGAGTGTGATGGTTCACAACAGGGTCTCTTGGATGATCCTGGAAGAACAACGGAGAAGAAAGAGGTGGGTAAAACCAGCTGCGGATTTTTTTGCCCAGAGTGAAAAAATGTCTGGGGACTACAACTCCGAGTTCCCAGCTAGCATCGAGGCAGGTTGGCGACGGGGCAAAGATTCATGGAAAGTTTTCTTCCCAATATCTTTTTCGGGGGGAAGATTACATACCAAATGGGGCAAAAATCTATCCAACCTCTCTTTGGTGAACACCATGTAGACAATTCTCATTGTGGCTAGGGCTGTATTTATGGTGCCAAACACAATGTTAAAAGAACACCACAGTAAAGTAGATTTAAATTTCCCAAACCTCCCTTCCACTCCAGCACCTGTATATCAACATTTTGTGACAGTACAAATTGCCCATCAGCATTTTCATTTATTTTAAAAAAATACAGTCCAGTCATGTGTGGTGCTATGTATTATGTAAAGAAACGTCAAATAATTACAAAAATGAAATACGAGTAAAACAAATTCAGTTACTTTAGTAACTCAAACAGGAAGAATAGTTGTCGTCGGGTGTTGGTGAACGCTGACGTGTCACCCAAACCATCGTGGTGTGTCACCTCTGACACGCATGTCACAGGCTCACCATCGCCATTCTAGGGCATCTGACTTTATGAACCACTTACCACATCTCGATCTGGGAGGGCTTTGGGAGTGGTTGCCAAGATTATATCTGGAGGAGGGTTGGACGTAATGGAGAAACTTTTGGGTGGAATCCTGTGAAGACCAGAAATTTTGGTTATGGAGGAAGGAATAAGGGTTTTTTTTAAATCCAAGTTTGAGAAGGAACCAACTGAGTCAGGATTACAAACCTCTGACACACAGGAACCTGCAAATGTTACAACAGAAAGTTCCTTCCCTGCTTTGCATGACTGAAATTTGGCACAAATGGCAGATTTCAGGTGTCTGTTCTGCTTTAGAAGAGGTAAAATAGGTATATTTGAAAACACATTCCCCCCCCCAAAAACAGAACAAACGTTTCATCTATTCTACTGCATCGCTACATAAAGTGGGAGAAAAGAATACAGCGCCACAGGAAAAACTAGGCTGAAATTCCTTCTTGTTTAATACATTATATTCATTTTCTTTTTGATGACTCAGTCGAGTCCTGGGATTCCCTGAAAATCTCCCACCTGAGTTCTAACCAAGCCCATCTCTTAGCTCTTCTCAAATCCAGCCAGTAGCTGAAATCCAAGTACTTATTAAGATGATCTCCGATGTTCCTAGCAACCCCACAGTCTCCTCCTGTAAAAATTAAACTTTTCACACAACTTCTCTCTGCTTGGCGGGAGAGCCCTTGTTTTGTGTGCCAAAGGAGCTGAGTTCAAATCCTCCCCACCCACAGTTAAATCACCTGGGCAGTAGGCCACAAGAAAGATGGTTTTGACCCAAGGAATACTGCAAGACAACTGAGCAGAAGAGAGGAGAATAGAGGTGGAAGGGCCCAGGAACTCTTGGGGGGGATGAGATGTTGGGGCGCGTGAGTTGTGGCTAAAGCTTTGGGGTTCCTTACGCGTTGGAAGGTGCTGGGGTTTGGTCGTTGTGACTCCGCAAGAACTCAGTTCGCTCTTCGGCCAAGTTGTGAGGAGCCCCATCCTGCAGGGACAGGGAATGGAGGAGCTGGAGCGTGGCCGGTTTGAACACCACTTCGCTTCCTGGCCGGCTCAGTTCTGCATCGCTGACTGGAGGCTCACTCCTCCGTTTCTCCTGCAGGGATTTCTGGTACAGTTCGGAGAAGCTTCTATCCGAAGAAAGTGAAACGGGTTAAAGGAATTGAGGTGCAAGATCATTCAGGGCTCGAGACAAATGTTAAAGAGGAGCTATGGCAGTGTTGTCCAAACTTGGCCACTTTAAGATGAGTGGACTTCAACTCCCAGAATTCTGGGAGTTGAAGTCCACTCATCTTAAAGTGGCCAAGTTTGCACAACACTGAGCTATGGCTACCCGTCCCCCCCACTCACCAACAGGGAAGCCCCATCGCTTGCAAGCAGGCTTCAGGATCCAGAGATGCCCAATCCACAGCCACCCAAGATTTTTCTCAGGGTTCACCAAAACATAAATTTCCACCAAATTTTTACTGTAAACCGCCCAGAGTCACTTCCTATTGAGATGGACAGTGACAAAATTTGAAATATAAATAAATAAACAAATAAAATAAAATGGGGCTTTCCAACTCTCCTTCCTAAGAGGAGACATTTCCAGGCTTAGATTTCAGGGTTTCTTTTGGTAAAATAATTCCTTTTTTGGGTTGGTCTTATCAAAACCATCACGCAACAATAGTGTGGAGTTGTTGTCTCCCCCCCCCCCCGCACTCTCTGGGTATCAACCAAGCAAGAATGGCTTTTCAGGGTGAAGGATGCAAATTAGTATGCCACAAAAATGCATAAATTAGCAGCATTGGAGATCTGCCAGGATAGAAAAGCAAGCCATATATCCAATAAGTCAAGAAATAAGTTTTGCCTGAAATGCTGCTGAGACGTTTCCAGGAACAATACAGAGCTGGGTGGACTTAGCATAAGATGAGCTCCTATTTTTATCAGCCCCTTATTCAGAATAATATCGACTGGAAACTTATTTTCAGTTTAAGGGAAGAAGTGTGGCTTAGCGTTAGAACATTTACTTTGCAACCAGAAAAGGTTGCAGGTATTATCTTTAGAACTACAGACAGGTTTTGAAACCCCAAAGCAGACCATATTGGATGAAATGGACAAATAATCTAAATTATTTATCTAAAGTCGCTCCTGCATTAGGTGATATGCAGAATCAACTCATTTATTTTGACTTTGCTACAGGAATTTATACTTCTGCTCTCTGCCCTCCAAGGTGATGGACTGAACTTGAAAACAGCAAATTAAGAAAATGCTGGAATGATGCTCAGAGCAGCGATAGGCAAGATGACAGCCCAGAAGCATTTCTTTTGCAAAAAATCCACCCTTATCAAGGTGGACCAGATTAGATTCAATGCAAAACACGAGCCCATTTTATAGATATCAACGTGGGAAACTCGCAAACCTCCCTGTGAAATGGATTTTGTCCTTCGGCAAAGAGTAACCTTTCTAGGGGCTCCCTCTGGAGGTATTAGACACCCACGGGCAGGGGACTGTAGTTCAAATTGGGGAGGCTGGGTTCTGTAGTCTTGGGAATTGATGACGCTCCCTGAGTGACTGCCAATTTTATATCTATCCTTGGATCTATTTATTTTCTATTTATTAAGATTATTGTATATTGTAATTTTAATTGATTTTAGCTGGGTTTTGTCAACCGCCCAGAGTGTGTGTGTGTATATATATATATATATATATATATATATATATATATATATAAAAAAAAAATAAATGTTGTCGTCCTGCAGAATTGCAAGACACCCAGTTGGGGAACACCAGAGCAGGGCGAGCACAAGGGCTGTGGCTGTGCTCACCTCCTGGGTCTTCCGTTCTCATCCGGGGGAACAACAGTGATGGTAACCTTTTTTGCCGTGCGCAGGAGTTCAGCGGTCTGGGGGGGGCTCAGGCCGGGCAAGGGCCTCTCGCAGACACGCACCAGGCGGGCCCCCGGCTGGAGTCCAGCTTTCTCCGCAAAGGTGAAGCGCTCCACTTCGGTCACAAAGCCCTCGTGGTCCATCTGGAAGCCCAGCTGGCCAACGCCGTTCCGTAACAGGGTCAGTTCCCGGGTCTCGCACCCGCGGGTCACCAACTGCCGGGGGAAGGCAGGGAGGGGAGAAAAAGATGCGTGATTTTCAGGGACAGCACAACGCCTTGGGGCCAAATGCTCCGCAATTTTTAAGAGAGATGGTTTGGCACAAGGGTGAATGTCCTGGACAAGGAAGTGGGAGACTCTGAGTTCTAGTCCTCCCTTAGGCATAGAAGCTGCTGGGAAGACTTTAGGCCATTCATCTCTTAGGCTAACCCACTTCGCAGGGTTGTTGTGGTGGGGAAAATACATACACTGTCTAGATCAGTGTTTCTCAACCTGAGCAACTTTAAGATGTGTGGACTTCAACGCCCAGAATTCCCTAGCCAGGGAATTCTGGGCGTTGAAGTCCACACATCTTAAAGTTGCTTCAGGTTGAGAAACACTGGTCTAGATTATACATAACAAAGGTGGGAAATAAATTTAACAAATAAATCTTTAACCATTTTTAAGGGACTTTTCTGCCAAAGGCTCTATCTCAGATACCGCAAAAGCATCAAAACAGGTAAAATATAAAAATAAAGCAGACTCCAAGTTGAGCTTATCTCTGGTGACTTCATGGCCACGTGTCTGTAATTTTCTCGGCAACTGTACCGAAATGGTTTGCCGTTGCCCTCCGACTGGATGTTTATTTTCCA
The DNA here is from genome assembly GCF_059951505.1 of Python bivittatus. Lineage (NCBI taxonomy): Eukaryota > Metazoa > Chordata > Lepidosauria > Squamata > Pythonidae > Python > Python bivittatus. Next base: position 6,637,093 of record NW_028277047.1, on the reverse strand, counting down.
CTTGCCAATTTTAGTTCCACCCCAGGGATCTTCTTGTGGCTCCCTTCCAAGCGCAAACCACTCCCAGCCCTGTTTGGCTTTTAAACCCACCCGTGGACAGCTAGTTTTGTTGCCTTCTAAGATCAAATATTCAGAATAGCAGATTTCCAGCAGGTGTGGAAATATGGCCCAGGTGAAGAAATGATTCAAAAGTTGATAGAAATGGGAGAAAAATCTCTCTCATCTAGGGATTCTGGGGTTTAGCATACACACAGTCCATGATTATCCTCCTGGATATCCACCGGACAAGCTGCTGGTCCTTATGAATGGCATCCTCAAACAGAAATTAAAGCTTTCTAAGTAATAATAATGACCAGATCACCTCTGAACATGTGAAGAGTGCAGTCCCTCCCAACAGGAAGAACAGTAAGCCCACCCATGTCTAATATTCCGGAAGGGGCAACGTTTCGCACTCTCGCACTCAGAATGAGTTCCAAGAAAGGGAAAAAAGCAAGCCACATCCTACTTGAAGCCGGTGGACGATATCGCGAATGTCGGCTGCCTGGCCCTCGTCCACGCGCATGCAAATGTAATCCCCGGTCTCATAATAAAGGTCCAGCGTGCAATTCTCAGAAAAAGTCCAAGCTAAGATGTCCCGGCACGAACAGTTAAAAATCACTCTCTTCTCACGGGCATCAATGAGGACGAGAAACTCCGATGAGATGCCCAGCAGGCACCGGAGCTCCAGAGTCTTGCTGTTGGGCTCTGTGCTCCCGTCCCGGGCCCACACACCCCACACCAAAGCGCCTGCGCTGTGGGCTTCTGCCCCCTTGGGCACCTTAGACTTTTCACGCTTCTTGGCCGCTGGCAAAGTGATAAGGGGCCGGCGGGAGGTGGATGCCTCCAACGTGCTGGTGGTGACGTGGTTGAGAGCCAGGTCACGTAGGTACTCCTGGCGCGTCCGGGTTGCCATGGCGTGGAACTTGCCCGACCGCTCGGCCGCATTTTCTGCGTTGATCACCTTGGCAAGCAGAAGGTCCCGGAAGGCCGGGCCCTTGACGAAGGAGTTCTCGGCCGGAATGCAAGGCCCGAAGTGTGGGATGTCCTCAGTGCAGCTGACAGCCACGCTGGATGGAGAGAAGGAAGAGGTCATTTACAGTCACTTCACTGGAATTTAATACCATTGCTTTGCGAGCACTTTTTGCTCTGGGTCAAAATGGTACGGGCCATAAGGATAAATTTTTCTCTGTGGCACTCTGTCTAACTGATGACCTCCTGGATATAAGGTAACAACAGTGCCCATTTTACAGATGGAAACACTGAGGCAGACATTGCCTGGGACAAATTAAAGAGGAGATGTGAGGGGGCTTGAAAGGCTGGCGTTCAGGCCATTCCAACATTTCTACATCGACTGGGAAAGACATCATTTGGCCAGATCTGCAACCCTGGTAAAGACCGTCTGTCCATGCTTTAAAAACCTATAGTAAAAATGACTCTGCCACGAAAGTCTCTTTTTCTGATCAAAAGCTTGCACCACTAGTAAGTTCTCACTTTTAGTTTAAATGTAAGCTAAGTAGATGTCATTTTCCTCAATCGCCAATGGCAGCTCTTTAAATATTTGCTTTAAATATTACCCAAATATTTTGTATAGGCTCTAGACACTGGTGTTCCTAGAGTCTGTCCTTTCATTTATATCTAAGTGTGTGTGTGTGTGTGTACATACACACCACACACATGCACACATTTTATATATAGGCATATTTCTAGTCCTTATAACCCCAGTCCTGCTACCGATACAGCCCATTTGGCTGTATTGATAGTAGATGTTTGTAATGTGAGGCTGCCCAGCTGCTGTTTTATGTTATTTTATTTACTTTTATCTCATTGTTCTTATTTTGTTTTTAATTGTTAGTGGCCCAGAGTTGACCATCGCATTTGAGATGGTCAACCATACAAATTTAATAAATAAATATATACGTACAAGTCTATCACCAACTTTTAAAAATGCAGAATTTTCCAAGCACTTTGCGATAGAATAAAGTAACATCGTAATTAATACATGAGCACTGTCCATAAGATCATCAAAGCCATATTGAATGAAATCCCCCCTGCTCCAGATCTCAGTACCCAATCTTACATCACCCCAACCCTAACATTTGCTATTCCTCTTAATCCCAAGTAATAAAATATGGATGTACTCTGCACATGGTCAGAAGCACTGAACTTTATTAATATTACACCCCTAACAGAGCTATTGTTCAGTTCTTGTACCACAATGGACAAACATCTCCAGGTTTTCGCCTCCCTTGATTTGAAAAAAGAGATTTGATCGTTTTCAAGGGGGGGGGTGCTTAGCTTTGCTATTTATGTATTTCTCCCCTGACCCACTCCTCATGGTACGCAGAGCAACTTTCCTCATGAAAATCACAACTGAAATCACACTAAACTTCCAAGCATTAAAATAACCTCGCAGCCCCCAAAACGTTATCCTTAACAATATAAAAACCCTACATGAATTTAAATGAAAGCCAAATTTAAAAGGGCCACTCACGTTTTAAGGGAACTGCATTTCAAGCCTACCATACCTGCACCTGTATGGAAGGACTGTAATAAGATCGATCAATCAATCAATCAATCAATCAATCAATCTCTATCTATCTATCTATCTATCTATCTATCTATCTATCTATCTATCTATCTTCTGAATGATCACTAAATGACAGAAAGAACAAAATGCTGCAACTGGATTTTATGTAGCCCAGGAATGATACCCTTAGCAGTGTTTCTCAACTTTGGCAACTTTAAGATGTGTGGACTTCAACTCCCAGAATTCCCCAGCCAGCATGGCTGGCTGGGGAATTCTGGGAGTTCAAGTCCACACATCTTCCAGTTGCCAAGGTTGAGAAACCCTGCCTTAGCATAACTGTGCATGGGTCAACAGTGTCTCCAGCGACAAGCTGGCATCCAAGGGAGCCCCCAAAACCTCTGCTTGGTCTTTCAGGGTGCTCGTACCCCATCCAGAACAAGGATTAAGGCTGTTCCTGGATATGGGAACTGCTCAGCCCAGACAGTTTCTACCCTCCTGGGATTCAGCTTCAAATCTTCATCACAGACCCCAACATGTTATCTAAGAGTAGAGGAAGAACTGAACAACGTTAAGAAAAGGACAAAAGATGAGAAGGAAAAAGGATGTTTTTAGAGCTGCCTGGCGGAATTTGAGGGCTGTTCCTGCAGCGCCCCCTAGTGGCCTGCAGATGCAGAGGCTCTGCAAGACCCCAAAGTGAGATTTTCAAAAAAGGCTCCGAATTTTGAAAAAACGGGATGAGAGAGCGCTGGGGGTTTGCACTTCATAGCATTTTACAGAGATGTGAATGCGGCCTCTTTTATGGACTAGGAAGAAAAAAGCTGGAAATCAGCTACCACCTCTCATTCACAGCAAATTCCTGGGGCAAGAACTTTTGCAAACCGAGGGGATTAAAAAAAATGCAAAGAGTTGCTCCTGTGTTTTGGAGGAAAGGGGCTGGCACCGGGTGACCTACTCCAATTAGTGGATCAAAGATTCAAGAAAGCAAATGGAAGTTTACGGCACAGCTGTGAAGACTCTGCAAGGCAGGGAGAACAGCTTTAAAAGAACTTGAGACATATCATCTGTGGTATCCACTTTTGACATTTAAAGACCCTCCAGATTCAGAGGCAATCTATCTGTCGTTGCCAAATAACAGCAGCAACCAGTTGCTGCCATTTCCTGCTTGGCGGAAACAGGATACAGGTAGTCCTCCACTTATGACGGCAGTTTGGACCAGAATTTCTGTTGCTAAATGATGTGGTCATGAAACGCAACCTCGTTGCTTAGGAATGGGAATCCCTGAAGTCCTGGTTGCCCTCATTAACTGAATCTCACGGTTGTTGGGCAAGGTAACTTCCTGCCGGCTTCCCCACAACCAAGTCAGTGGGGAAGCCGGCAGGAAGTTGCAAGTCTCAGAACTGGAAAAAAGGTAAGTGGTTGCTGCTGGGTGGGGGAGAGAGGGAGTGGGTGTGGGGGGGGTGCGTGCATGAGAGGTGCTGCGCAGCACAGGGAGGGTGCACAAGGGCGGGTGCGAAGGGATGCATGAGAGGCACCGTGCAGGTTGGGTGTGCATGGGTACATGGGTGTGAGTGGCTGGTGCGGAGCTGGCACAGAGGGGCTGGAGGAGGGTGCATGGGTACAGGAGACTTACCCCAGTGACTTGCAACCTTCCCCGCCCACTTCCCCACTGACTTTCTGGGGAAGCCAGCAGGAAAGACTGCAAATGGGGGTCATGTGACCGTGGGGTGCTGCAACCGGTCGTAAGTATGAGCCAGCTGCCCAGCACCCAGATCACAATCACGTGACCATGGGGGTGCTAGGACAGATGGAACTCCGAGGACCAGTCGTAACCACCATTAGTTCCGAGCCGCCATAATTTTGAACAGTCATGAACGAATGGTTGTAGGCCGAGGACTACCTGTATTGACTTTGTTCTTGTGCTCAAATTATGAGACTTATGATTTTGATTAAAAGTCCGAGAGAGTCATTAGCAAAAGAAACCAAAATACATGAGATTCTTCTAGTTTTTCAATCTATGATAGACAAGTGTGTGTGTGTGTGTGGGGGGGATCATCCAGGCTCCAAACCTCAAGTTTATTTTGCCCCCCCCTTCCCCAAGAACACTGATTTTTGTAACTTGGAACTAATACGCAAGTTTTCTCCTCACTCCTGATCACTTTTCCTTTTGTGTTACACCTATAAACCATATAGTGTATAGACTATAAACATGAGCATAAGGTATGCCAATTCTTAATCATTTGTGTAAATAAGACCTAAGGAAATAACACAAAGTGAGCGCCATTGGTCAATTGGCCTTTTGAGAAACAGTACCTTTTGTAAGAGAATCAAAAAAGCTTTTCCAGGCATGTACGTGCACGAAAAATTTCTAGTCCATATTGAGAAAGCATTCTTAACAACGGGCACATTTTGAAAAGCTTTCAACAAATTCCCTTCTGGTATGATCTATACAAGAGCTCCATTCATGCAAGAATGACCCCAGAGGAAGATACGGGTATTTTCCAAAACACAGTGTTCTCACTCAGATTGCGGCAAAGAATACAGCACAATATCCAAAGTGTTTAAGACTTGAACGCACTTTTCATAACCATTGGAAATGTTAGAAATGCCACCAGCTTTTTGGTGACCCGTAACAAGGCACTTTAAACCTCTCAGCTGCTGCCTTGCTTGCTTAAATCTAATTTTCTCTCTGCATGGAACACACATTGCAACTCATCCCTGTACATTTAACTCTTGAAAAAAAACCACACACAATCTTTTCTGCCCATAAAGGAAGCAAAGATCAGAGGAAGCAGGGGTTTTCAAACTTTCCCAGGCCATGGAAGCGATTTATAAAAAATAAATCCAGAACCCCAATCGAGATGAAAAGCTCTTGATGGACAGAAAACAGACTCTCTCACTGAATCCAATCAAATTTTCATGGAGCTCTAGGGTTCTGAGGAACACAGTTTGAAAAATACTAGATTAAAACATTTTTTTTAGCACACAGCCCATCTTCCAGTCAATTTCAGAAGTTTAGCCTTCGGAAAAAACCTATCTAGCTAATTTCACTATTTCTTCTCATTGTTCTTACAAAACTGCCTGGCTTGATTTATTCCATTTATCTAAGAAGTGTGTTTAGCGCAAACCCCACAAGTTAAACAGCAGTATTGAGACCCCTAAATTTAGCAGAAGAGAAGTAATTAGAAATTAGAAGATTTCTGAGAGAATGCGTCAGGAGAACAGGTTGTAGCATGTGTCATGTGGTTGGCAAATGAGACAGTTATCCCTTGATATAACCCTTGTATTCATTTCCTGAACAGAATTTCTAGGGTAATAATAAAAATAGCAAGAAGCAGTTCAGTTCTGCAAATGAGGAAGTGGAACTGCGAAACAAAATCTTTATTTGGAGAGATCTTCAATCTGTACCTCTCTTATACACTGTGGACTCCAGACAATATTATTTTTAAAAAAACCTTTGACAAAAATAAAGACACAGTCATTTCCCGCAAATGCAGAACCCTTCTGAATACAAACAACTTCTGAATCATTCTGCCCACGTGGGAAAACCCACAGCAAATTCAACCGGAGGAACCGACTCATGCATGCAAAATTTTCCAACATGTATCACATGTGAAAGCGTGAGCGTGTGCGCAAATGTGAGAAATGTACCGCTTTTTCTTACCAAAAGCATAAAAGAAAAAAAAAGCAGTGGAGGATTCTATAATCTTTATTGGGGTGTCTGCAAGAGGTTGGGCCAAAATCACACGTTTGCAGAGGGTAATAATAATAATGCCTGAACAAAAGGGGTGGGTTTGCATCATGACACTCTTATCTGCCATCTTGCTGATTTTCCTCTCCCATCACTATGACCTTTGTGTTATTAATAAAATGAATGAAATGGTCTCTTTCTAAAACTTATTCCCTCTCCCATCACTATGAAAAAATACATAGCAGCAAAAAAAATACCGGTAGAAACGGATGTTGGGATGATCAAGAGATTAGTATGGACAGGAAGCTGTTAATAAAGAGCACAGAAGAGCATCAAGTCTCAATCTTATTTTGTCCATATCACAACGGTGCTATAAACAACGTAATGTTTAAAGGAAAATGTCACTTCTATATTGTTTGGGTGAAAAAAAGGAAAGAATGAAAAAAACATTGAAGGTGAATGAAGCACAGTAGAGATTATTCAGCCCTGGGGAAAAGTGTGAGAAAGAAACTCAAGATAACCCCACCTTGATTTTGTTTGGTATAAGATGTAGTAGAGAGAAACTCTGACAGGCATTCAAGATTCTGTTACCGGTAGTCCTCGACTTACGACTGCAATTAGGACCAGAATTTCCATTGTTAAGCAATGCAGTTGTAAAGCGTGACTGCATCGCTTAACGATGGCAATCCCTGCAGTCCCAGTTGCCATCGTTAATTGAATCCACAGTTGTTAGGTGAGGCAACTTTCTCCTGGCTTCCCACAACCAAGTCAGTGGGGAAGCCGGCAAGAAGGTGCAAGTCCCAGGATGGCAGGCAGGTAAGTGGCTGCTGCTGGATGGGGGAGGGAGCAAGGGGATGCGTGGGTGGGTCCGGGAGAATGCATGAGGAGGTGCACAAGAAGTGCACAAGAGGTGAGGCATGGGTCAGGGAGGGTGCACGAGTGTGTGAGAAGCTTGGTGCAGCACAGGTGCATGGCAGTGTATGGAAGACGCACAGTGTGGGTGCGCGAGGGGGTGCACAAGAGGTCAGGGAGGGGGTGTGAAGCTGCAAGGGGTGCACAAGAGGCACGGCGAGGGTCAGAGAGGGTGTGTGAGAGGCACAGGTTGGGGAGGGTGTGCAAAGGTGAAAAGGGGGTGCAAGACAGACATGGAGTGGGTGCACAAGGTGGGGGAGACTTACCCCAGGGACTTCCAACCTTCCCTGCTGACTTTCCCATTGACTTTCTGGGGAAGCTGGCAGGGAAGGTTGCAAATCAGGATCACGTGATCATGGGGCACTGCAACCAGTTTTAAGTGCAAACGGTTGCCAAGCACCCAGATTGTGATCATGTGAGCACAGGGTGCTGGGACAGCCAGAACTCCGAGGACTGGTTATAACCATAATTTGTTCAGTGCTGTCATAACTTTGAATGCTCGTGAAACAAATGGTCATAGGTTGAGGACTACCTGTATATTACTTTACAACATATTATATAGAAAAAGAAGGAAGTACAAATTGGGTCTGAAAACAGATGGAAGAACAATACAAAAACAATATTTTGTACATAGCCAGTGAACAACACATGGCATGTGATATGACTAACTTGCTGAAATCAAAGCTGATCCAAAATCAGAAGCATTACCTAGCTGGTTCAGTGTGGCTCATGAGAACTGATTAATTTTTTTCTCGGGCGGGATGGACCTTCTCTGCTTGGCAGGGGCACAGCATCTTGAAGGCCCCTGGTGATCCCAGCCTAGAAGCACAAAGTGGGTACCACTCCCACCATCTGGATAGTGAGGGGAAGGAGGGCAGCCCCTGCAAAGGTGGGCCAACTTTAAGAAGGTGAGTCCTACTGGCCCCACCTCCTGCTGCTCAACTTGCTCAGAATCCATATCACCTAATTCAGATAACTCCCCAAGCCTAGAACTGATTAATGGCTGAGACTGGGTTTGCCTGACATGCTGACTGAGAGTTAAAGACCTAGGCTGGGTCCACAAATGTCAGTCCTTGACATAGGCCAGCTCAAGAAGGAAAGCAGCTAAATTCTGGGACTGCTCTCTGTTGTTCCAGGGTAGGGTAACAGAACTTGAAAACCTGTCCAAGTTTCTCTCTACTGCATCTTATACCAAACAGAATCAAGGCGGGCTTATCTTGAGTTCCTTTCTCACACTTTTCACCTTCCCAGGATTGAACTGCCGTTTGGTCTAACATTTCATTGCTCCCATCAATCTTCCCAAGGCCAGATCAAAAAGGGGGATGTTAAGTAGAGGAATTCTGGGTAAAAATTGCAGTGATTGGCCTTCTGCGAAATCATTGTATTGTAGTTCCCTGTGTTCATTATGCACAGAAAAATTGAAAAGCAGGATGTGAAAGCAAATTTCAACACTATAAAATAAAAGGGCTTGGCCAAGCTTAGTTCTCGGGAAATCTAGCTAGCATTATCTATCATTGAAACATTGCTGCAGACAAATTGCTAAGCTGCTGATGCGATGAGGTCAGCTTTAGGTAAGGTAAATGGGGAGCTCTGAACTCTTAAACTAACCCCCTGATTTCATCATTCTGTTGTCTTCACTACAGATTCAGTTGCCAGTTCAATTCCTTTTTGGAGCTGGGTTCATACGAATGCTAGGCAGAGTTAACATGGGGAAGGACAAGTCTGGATTCAGTGTGGTCTAGGAACCAACTAGGCACTGCATGTTATGTGAACATAATACTTGCTTTTTTTTTAAACCTGCATTCAATGCATTGTACGAACCCAGACTCTGTATAAAATCTCAGGTGGAATGGGGTAGGGTAGTCAAATTTGGGCCAATCCCAAATGCCAGCAAGAAAAAGGAAGAAGAGGCTATGATGGAGAGAGGGGAGTTCTTCATTATTTAAAATTTATTTATCAAACTTGTACACTGCTGAATCTTCAGGACTCACAACTGCATGCAATGTGGTATGATTCCCAATGTGAAAATCAAGCCAAACCCAAACCAAATCTTGGTTTGCAAGTAACCTCTTGGTGACTACACCAAAATTAAAACTCTTTGCTATCAGGGCAATCAAGGAGAAACACATTTACTCTGGGTGCTATAACAATCAGAAGTACTTTAAAAAGGTAGGATGGCTTTGCCAGCATTTTCCCCCTCCTCACCTGTAGGTGGTATGGTCCGTGGAGGAATTGTGAACTCTGACCACAATGAAAACATGCTGGAACTGTGAACGAACCAAGCGGGGTGTGAAGGGGAGGGCACCTGGCTCTTGGAAGATGATGGTCACAATGTCATTCCCAATGTGTCGTTTCCTCAACAGCTGAAAGAAAAGAAGTAGGGGAAGGGAAGGGATTTAGACACTGCAGACACAGACACTTTGAATCCCTGATCTGACTTACAACAGCCTGACATTTTCAGCAGACAGCCCTGGATTGTCAGACTGGAGAAAGCATTCCCCCTCACTCCCCATCTCAGACGCACAACTTGTTTTCTCTGCTTTCTCTTCCGTGAGCTCACAGCCCCTGCTCACCTGCTGGCGGTTGTTTGGTGTATAGGGCAACATGGTGGAGACATGGAACATAATCTCATAGTCCTGGTATGTGGTATACAGAGAGTGAGTCCCTGTAGAGTCACCTGCAAAGAAGGGGCACGGGAAGGAAGGAGAAAGAGTCACGTCTGATAACTTTAAACAGAGCATGCTTTAAGGAGAATTGTGCTCAGGAGTCCTCCAAATTAGGAGGTTGGAGCTAGTTCTGCTAAAATCCCCTCCCTAACCAAGCACATCATGAAATGAATTTTTTAATATTGACCAAGCTTCTCTTTGTCCTGTTCCATGATTGTGCACAACATGCAAACATGCATTTGGGTCTCTGGGTAGCCATGTGCAGCTACATGCACATAAACAGGTAGCCCTTGCTTAACAGCCACAATTGGGACTGGAATTTAGGTCGCTAAGTGATGCGGTTGTTAAGCAAATCATCATGTGACTGGACCTGATTTTACGACCTTTTTTTGTGGCAGCTGATAAGTGAATCACTGTGGTCGTTAAGTGAATCATGCAGTTCCAAACTGATTTGCTTGCCGGAAACTGGCTGGGAAGGTCACAAATGGAGATCACATGACCCCAGGATGCTACAATGATCGTAAGTGTGAGCTGGTTGCCAAATGCCTGGATCACAATCACATGGCCACGGGGGTGCTGCTACGCTACAGGTCGTAACTTTGAGCAATGGTTGTAACCAGTTTTTTAGCGCCATCATAACTTCAAACAGTCGCTAAACGAATTGTCATTAAGCAAGGACTACCTGTACTTGCAGAAGCTGATCATGCCTTACACTTACTCTTGTTGTCCAGCTGCGCACGGTACTTGTCGAAGCCGAGCAGGCGTACCCGCTCTCCCAAAAGGCTCAGGAATTCTTCAAAGGTGGGCCCAGCCTTCTCGTTATTGTACATATCCTCTTCAGAGCCTTGCTTTTCCCGACAATACAGCACCCCCACTTTGCGCTGGAAGCTGAGCTGCAGGGACAAGAGCGAGGGAACAGAAACAAGACGGGAACTAAAGCAATCAGCCATCATTAAGTGATGATCTGAATGTCCCGCCTGCTTGGTCCAACAAGGTTTAACGTAGCACTTTTTAAAGTTATAAATCCAGTTCTTTGTGCAGATTTTACGGGGCATCCAGATAATGTCCCCAGCAAATTGTTCGGCTTGTACCAGGCTAGTTCCTTTTATCATTGTCTTTGTGATACCCCTTTAAAAACCTCTGATTTTAAGATTTATTTTCAGATCTGTAAATGAGAGGGTGGCAGTGCTTGTACACAGTTCGCCCACCTCACAAGATTTCACAGATTGACTTGTCCTGCCCTGATCGCTTGAAATTTTGGTGAACTTGCACTAGAATGGCGGAATCTCACCAAAGTTCAAGTAAGGTTTAATGGGATTTCAATGTCATTGTCAAGCTCATATAAGACCTCAGAGCGAGCACATTTGCAAGATTACAGGGAATTTAGGGAACAGTCCAACAACAGAAAACGTGGACATGGGATGAGATGCTTTGAACCCTACTGCTCGACCCTGTGATAAACCACCATGAGGGTGGCGCGTGACTGAACGGTACAAAATATATGTATTTTTTATTCATTTACACAATTTATTAGCCACCCATCTCACTTTTTCAAGCGACTCTGCAGCGTACAATATATTTAAAATGCCATTGGATGGCGAAGCCCAAAGAAACACACTCTGGCCCATCTATTAGATCCCGATGAAAATGCCTTCTGCAGCCAAACTTTTCGAAAACTCAATCCGACCTACCCCTTGCTCATCCAACTTCAGTAATGTCTCTGGGACCTTTGGGGAGCTGGAAGCAAGACGGAGGCACTGCAAGTTGAGCTCTGGCATGACATGCTCCAGCAGCTTCTTGGGAGGAACACCCCGGGGAGAGGCATGGCGAGCAGTGAGAGGAAGAACATCCTCCAAAATGGATCCGCGCAGAGTCCGCAGCTGGGAGTGACAGAGCAATGGGTCATGAAGGGGGCAGAAGGAAAAAAATGCACTCTGTGAGCCTTCCCCTGAGACCTCCAGAAGCCTGGGACTGCAACTCTCATCATCCACAGCCAGAATACCCTTTGGGTATTACGGGAGCTGGAAGATACCAGGTTGGGAAGGATGTGAGATCACAGATCTTTTCTCCTTTTGGAGTGATGAACAGTCTCCAAGGTAATCCACTGGGAATGAACAGAGGGTGGGGCTTACCAGGCTGGGAGTGGTGGGGCTGGCTGTTCTCCATCGCTCTTGGGTCCCCTTTGTCCTAATATCATCCTCTTACTGTAGCACAAAGTCCTCCCCCCCCCCCGAGCCTCCACACAAGGATTGGTTTCATAGACTGATAGTCAGAAGATGGTCTTGTTAACACCCACTTGCCAGCTCCTCTATTATCAGTGAAAAGACCCACCTCCTCACTGATTTGCAAAAAAAGCTTTTAGTTTCCGCCCCAATGTATTGAGGGACAAATCAGTTCTAAATAAGAAATAGTTCTCTTGCTGAAATTCATGTAACCCCATCCCTTTTCTCTCAATAAATCTTGTTAAAGAAGACATGGTCACAATCATGCCGGGACAAATTACTTCTGGTTGAATCAAGTACTATTTGTAAGGCGGCAGTTCTGCTCCCTCTCACAAGGCAGACTGTGGGCATCTCCCCAACTCCTTCCCGCAACCTCAGTCACATTTCCGCCCTCTCCCCTCTGGGCACAATGTGGTGGGAGACCAATGCCCACCTGACTTGTGCGTATGATAAGACGGTAGTTATACTGCGGACCAGCGCTTCCTTCCTTCTCTTCGCGGCGCAGGGAGATGGCCACAGCGCCCAGCTGATCATCCACCCCAAAGAAATTCTGGTGTTCTGGGGGAGACAGCAGAAGGACCCATATATTTATTTAAGGCACACAGAAGGAAGATGAGAAAATAGACCCTTGAAGATGCAGCTGTATTTTGTGCCAAGGTTCTCCTTTTTACTGGGCTGGGGAGTAAACCAGAAATACTCGAAAGAGAAAACAAGTTGTTAAAAAAAGAAAAAAGGAAATGAGGAAATGGCAATATTATAGTATCTCCCTCATGGGAAGTAGAGAAACCTCACAGCAAAAGGTATCGAAAAGCAATCTTTCAACATAGCAACCTGCCCCTAACCAGGACGATACCAAAATGATAAAATGTGTTTTGCCCAGATGATTAACCAAAATCATTTGGTCTTTTGCCCCTGCACCCCCAATACCTTCCAATGACCTATTTTTTTTACCTTCCTTCTATAGACTATATACTGTATTCTATCTGTATTGCAGAGATGCATTTATGGGGGCATAAAGACATGCAAATATGCATATGGATGCTGGTTGTGCGTAACACCCCTGGCTAAGCTAAAATGGAGTCTGGGGTCCAGCGTGTTGTGGGAATTCTGGTCTTGTTCGTAGCTTGCACCAACTCAGCCACCGAACTAAACCAAAATAGAAGTCCTTTCTTTGGGTGTGTCATGTGAATCTGATCCTTGTGTTTCGCTAACCCTAGTTTAGAGTGAAGCAGAATGCCCAGGCACCAAACTTTAAGAAAGGTTCAGGCATAACAGGTGCAGAGAAGAACAACGAGAACGATTCAGGAACTGGAAGTGAAGGGAAGGGAGAATTTAGGGAAATGAGATGCTTTTTGCGGGGATATCTAGACTGAGTCTGGACTTGGACTAAGCGCTAACGTGCCCTCTTTCAATTCTGGGGTTCTGTGATACAGCATCTCTTCAACCTTACTGTCAAATGCATGTTTAAATATTGTGTTAACAGTATTTTTGTTAAGTGGGGGCTTTTTTTGGTAGAAAAGCAGGAGAAAAATATTTTGAGCAAATTCCTAAAACAAGGAAAGACCACAACTCATGTCCTCTGCCCCACCCTATGTGCAGATAGGTCCAAATCTTGTTGCAGAGCTGAGATTTAGTGCACGCTATCCAGCCTCTTTCCTTCGTTCTGGCACTGCCACATCCCCAGAACATGGCAGGGAAAGGCCTGGCCACCTTTCACCAGCCTTACAATCCCATCCTTTCCTGCAAAGTTCACTATTTGGGTGGGGAAAAAAGACCATGTCAATGAACTTCACGGCACACGTTAGGGTTGCTCATTTCGCACAGAGATGGTATAGAGTTAGATCAGAAAGGGAGGGCTGAAAGTGAGCCAGGAGCTTCTTGGAGAACTTGTCACGTGAAAGGGAAACAAGTACAGGCAAAACGGGCTGTTTAAGCTTCTATTTTAAAACCAAGGGAAGGTCACAGTCAGAGGACTCATTAGCCACAAAGACATCAAAGCCTCTGGTGCTTCATCCTTGGAAGAATGGCTAATCAAGTTACGGGAGTACGCTTTGATGTCCAAAATAACTTTGTATTTAAAAGTTAAATCTGATGGAGAATTTAATTCTAACTGGAAACTGTTCCTGGACTACAATTTAACACAGGGATTTGTCTTAAAGTCCAAATTTGGCTTTTCTGCATCTAGGGTCTATATCTCAGTTTTATAAGAAATTGCAGTTTGGTGCAGGTTTTCCCCCTGCTCTCCTGCCCCTCATTTCCCCGGCCGGCCATTGTTCACCTTTGCCGTAGAAATGCTTCCGGTAATAACAGGCCCCAAGATCGGCATATTCGATGGCGTGGATGGCCCGGCTGCTCCTCTGGCCGTAACTTTCGCGGGGTTCTTCCAGCACTGAAACAGCCATATTTGGACAACGGAAGCCGGTCGGCAACCCCCGGTGTTGGCCTAGTCCCCGCTCGACCTCTCCACCGGCTTCCACACGAAAGCAGGAACAGCTGAGCACCAGTGTGCTGCCCTGTTCCTCTCCTGCCCCGTCCTCCAGAATGGGCATCACGTCTGCTGTGCGGGACTGTGAAGCTGCTGAGGCTCCCGTGGTGACGTTGCCTTGCCTGGCGGCTTCCCGAGCCCCCTCGCCTGGCTCAAAGAGGATACTCTGGACGTCGTAATGGGCCAAATGACGGCCCCACACCGGCGCGGCCACCTCCGGTGCAGGGAGGGACACGCTACCCTCCCCTGATGGGGCACCGCTCCCGTCTGTTTCCCACACATCCGCAGATGCCAGTCCCAGCAAGAGTAAGGGGTCGCGGAAGCGCCGCGCGGTAGGGCTGCCGGCCCGTGACTCTTCGTGGCTGTGCGCCCGGGCTCGAGGGGGCACCATGCTCTTCAACGGCACGTTGGGGCTGCTGCCGTTACGCTGAAGCCCAGTCCCAGATGCTGAGGCCAGCGCCAACGGGGAGCTGGGGGCGGCTGCAGTGACAGCCAGATCCCCTTCGCTCAGGGTCACGTCGCTGTTGCTCCGATGCATGAGACAGCTGCGCTGCGGCGACCTCAGCGGTGGGCCACAGTGGCCCACCAGCGGGGCCTCACCCACCTGGGGCTTGGGGGCCCGGAAGTTGTCGAACGAGAACGAGGTGAGTGGTGGTCGGTTTGAGTGGCGTCGCATCCTGCGAACGAAGAGGTCGTCCGACTGCATCGCCCCTGGCCGGCGTGTGCTCAGGATTCCGGATCCCGCCCTAGTCTGTGATTGGAGGGAAGGCTCTGCTGCCTCCCAGGCTCTCCAGCCAATTGGGGGCTTCCAAAACACCCAGCGGTGGTCAATCGGAGAGAGAAAGGCAGGGCGCTCCCCATGGGGAAGCGCCCCCAAACCGGTTGAAAAAGGAGCAACTGCTGGCCCCCACTTCCACGCCACTGTCGAGGGTCAGCATACTGCAGCCAGGGAGGTTCCGAAGGCTGGGAAGGGGCAAAGGTGCCGCGTCATCTTGGACGTGTTTCTTGGACAAGAAAAGAGACAAGGAAACGTCAAAACAACTGGGTTGGAAGCAATTGTGCATCAGTTGTATCAAATCAATTAGAAAGCATATCTGGCATTATCAAAAGGAATGCATTAGCCCAGTAGGTATAAGAAAAGAGACGTTCTTTCCTTTGGGGCTTCTGCAAATGTCATCTGGAGTTGCAAGCGCTCAACCGAAGACCTCTTCCCTATTATGAAAATAAGTTTCCAGTCCTCATGGTGCTGGGTAAGGACTAATTAAAGGATGCACAAAACCACATGATGTCAACTGTTCCATATAGAGCAATACTGTCTGCTCTGACTGGCAGAATCCCTCCAAGCTTTCAGGCAAACATGCTTCTCTTTTTTTTAAGTAATAACTTATTTGTGAAAACATTTAAAGGAACAGAATAAATCGCTACATAAAAGAAAAAGAAGATAGAAAGAGACATGGGGATAAAAATAAAATATCAGTAAATAAACCAAGACAATTACCATAAAAGTCTAAAACTCATTATTTCATTTGAGCAAATAAGCAAATCCATTTCTCAACCCTATCTGCCGATGGGGTGGTTCAGCAAGATTGAGCATTCCTTTAACAGGAAAAGGCCTCAGACTGGATCAAATTCTTATGCACCCAACCCTATACAACCTGCTCAGACTGGCAGCAGTTTCTTGAAAAAAGAGCCTTTTTTATTACTTGTCCTCCAGTATTACTTGTCCTCCAGTATTTATTACTTGTCCTCCAAAAACCCCAGTTTTTGAAGCTGGAAATGCTGGGAACGGAATCTGAGCCCACAAGACCACAGAACTGGACTTTTTCTCTGCAAAACCTCTATGCCACATCCTGGGACAGCCCTGGATTTGGGTACCTTCATACGCATCTTCTAAGAGTTTCCCATAATTAGTGGTAGTTGAATAGGGGATGGGGGCGAGGGAAGAGACAGAACACCAAAAAAAAGAAAAGAAAAGAAAAAGGAAGCTTGTTCTAACCATGTCTGGGAACACAAGATCACATTCTGCCTACGTTAAGTGGGCTCTGACCAAGCCACCCCAGGGCAGAAGTTCTTGCTCTCATCCTCGATGGGCGGAAGTTGAAAGACACACTTCTGCAAGCAATCAAAGGAAAACGCCAGTGTTCAGCCATCACTGTGATGCAAGCAAAGGGAACCTCAAAGCCAGAGGGCATTACACTTTCAAAGACAGGACTCTTTTTTTGATGACCAAGAGAAAAAAAAATTATTGCAAGGAAGCGGCAGTCTTTTTTCAAAAGAGGGAACAGTACCCCCACCCCCCAAAAAGCCACACGCGAGAAACGACTGATCTGGGATGAAGCTGTCATTCTATCGTTTCCATAAATGTGGTCATCTGGGTTCCTCTTCCACATACGTGGATACATGCCCAGAGATAAAATAAAAGGGAAGAATTACTCTATTGGATGCTCTTCAAAATAAAGGCAACATTTACTGTGTCTCACGTGAAAACAATTGCTACCAGAAGTGGGCTTGAATTGCTGGTGAAAAAGAATCGCTTGGTCTCTTTTGGGGGGCTGCGTGTAGTTCAAAGCGTTTCCGTTGGTTGCAAGTCCCCCAGCAGAACGGTTGTTCTGAAAAGCAGAAAGCTTTATGCACAGGGCTGATCTGCACAGAAGAAGGAAAAAAATCTTCACAGATAGGTAGAGGAAGAACAGAAATGTGCAGAACCAGCATTATGAACGGCAAGATTTCATGTGTGGTTAAAAATGGTAAGATGCCCTCTCCCACAGACGGCCCACACTTTGAAGCCCAGGTGAGAAACTTGCTTGGCGGTCTGCTCCTTCTTCCACATTGTAAATTCTGTTCTTAAATACTGTAGTTTTTAACAACCAACAATGACCGAGTGCAACGTGAAAGGGGGCCAGCCCCAACCTTTGGTGGAAGATTCTACATTTTGCAGGGAACCCCCCAATGGGCAACCTTTCCAGGTTAGAAAGATCTAAGGCCCCCAAGGCTTATGAAACAGAAAGCTAGGGTTGAAACATGATCATTAAAAAAAACCCTCCTCAAATTTTGTCCACTCCTGCCTGCAGAAATATAGTAATTGCGCCTATCTGCCAAATAAAAGCAATATTTCTACTGTCACTCTCCTGTCCCTGAGTCCCCAGCCCAGTGTTTTGCAACCTTGGCAACTTGAAGACGTGTGGACTTTAACTCCCAGAATTCCCCAGCCAGCATGGCTGGCTGGGGAATTCTGGGAGTTGAAGTCCACACGTCTTCAAGTTGTCAAGGTTGAGAAACACTGCTCCAGCCTAAAAATCTGGGGAGGGGACGCCCCCCCAAATTAGGGGAATGTGTATCTTGTCTTTTGAAGAAAAGTCGAAATTTATTGCTTAGCTCCTGCAGATCTTCCCCTGCGCTCTTCCAAAAATACTTCTGAATGGCCTCGATTAGAACTTGCGAATTTCCATGGACAAAATGCCACAGTGTTGGTGGCAAAAATGAAAAAGATACATGAGGGAAGAAGGCAATTATTTCTGTGCTGTTGGAGAAGGCAGCCTCTTCAGACAGCAGCTAAATCTGCCTGCCTTCCTGTTTGCCCAACATATTTAACCAGGTCTGTTCTGAGCCAAGCGACCTGCCTTCACCTGACCGATAAAGCTTGCTTGCCTTGCTTGAGACCTGCTTTGATTGTGTGAATCCAGCCTGAGCTTGTTTCAGGTTCCAGGTTATTTTGCCCAGCCAAAACATGGGTTCATTCAGGAACCAGATTCAGGAGAGGTGTTCCAACCACGAGACACCGGGGTGGATGGTGAGGAATCAGTGAATGATTGGCCAAATAGTCCAGACAACTCCATACCAAAACTGCTTGTAAACAGCATCCTTCGGAGAAGTGGAATATGAGAATTGAAGGTGATGCTGGACCACGAGGGTAAAAGTATGCCGAGATCTTCTCCCATTAAGTGGGAAATAAGGATTTACAGAAGCAGCCCCCAGACTCTGTTTGCAGCCACCCAACAATGCCTATATAAACAGGGAATATAAATGAGACCTCCACAAGCACTACGATATAAAATCTCCCCCTTCAGCACTTTTGGGACATGTTTCACAGAAGGAACTGATTTAAAAAAATGTTTCCTAGCCAGTTTGTAGGAACCACGATTTTACTTCTACAACACTGACAGGTTCAAACTGGCACCTCCCCACCATGTCGTCACTGGAACCCAGGACCTGTCTTATACTGACGTCTTGATGTAGGTCCAAAGTGGGAAATTTGTATCTGGTGACCCCCAAGTCTGCATCTGCAGATGTGACCCCCAGGTCTGTTTTATGGCCCCTGGGTCCTCCTCTGCTCCCAGGATTGAAACACAGTAACACAGTTTGCACACCCCACTATTTCAGGAAAGCTGTTTTTCTACACTTCTGCATTCACTAAAAAATTGTTCCTCAAGATCTAACCTGCAGGCAGGGAGGGGCCTTTGCATCACCAGCTTCCTGATCCCCATTGGAAAGGACAGGCCAGATCAGAGAGGGAGGGAGGGAGACTGATGCTTTTCCTCCAAGTTACGATCGTTCTCTTAGAGCACCGTTGTCCAAACTTGGCCACTTTAAGATGAGTGGACTTCAACTCCCAGAATTCCCCAGCCAGCATGGCTGGCTGGGGAATTCTGGGAGTTGAAGTCCACTCATCTTAAAGTGGCCAAGTTTGGACAACAGTGTCTTAGAGCCTGAAATTGTTTGAAATATGAGCAAATGATTTGCCCAACTTAGCCCAGTACTGCCTGCTCTGAATGGCAAAAATTCTCCATCCAAAGTTCTTTCCACCTCACTGGCTCTCTGGCCCTTTTCAGCATAGCTGAGGGTAGACGATGAAACAAAGGCTTGGTTACAACGAAGATCAGACCGTGATCCCCTCTCTCCCAGCCCTTGATCAAGCCAACCCTTAGATTCCCACCCTACAAGCTGAATGACGAAGAACTGAAGCTGCCAAGCCAAACAGTGACAGGCAGATTAAGTCAGCAAGCCAAGTTATGTTCTGCTGACCCATTTGCAGGAAATTAACCTAAGGAAAAGTAAAAAGAGGACAGGAAGGGGGAAAGCTTGTCCACTCCCCAGATCCTAGTGGCTGCTCCATAAGCAGAGGGAAACGAGGTCACCCTCTTGGGCCTCCCAGCTGCCCAGAGGAAGGAAATCTTAGGCAGCAACGTACGGCCATCCAGTGATAGGCAGGGAGGGCAGGAAAAGACCCTGGGAGGGAAGGTTTAGATGCTGAGCTAAACAAGAAGGAAGCAGAGGAACAGAGGCGAAGAAAGAGAGCACACGCAAGACAGGATCAAGGTTGTTTTGGGGGGCAGAGAAGAGTCCGGGCCAACCCCACCACTGTGATTTTCCTACCAAGCGAACGGATATCTATCAAACCCTCGCGAGTGTCGACATGAAGACTTTCCCTTCCTCCCAACCACACTTGTTCAGATCTCTACAGCCCCCAAATTTGTTCAGATCTCCACTATGCCGAGCACCCCCACGCTCTGCGGGTAAGCCAAAATTTGGAGAAGGGGGGGCAAGCCGTGATCCAAGATGGCCTCGGTGTTGACGCACGGCCCGGCTTCCTGTTTTGCAGAGGAAATGCAACAGAAGCGGAAGTCCGAATCCCCTGCCCCCTCCGAGCTATGGAGGGACGAGTGTTTCTTCCTCTTCGCTGACCCTCCCCCCCGAGACAAAAGCTTTTCACGTAACATCCTCAGGAAAGAGATCAGCTTTGGCTGCAACCACTTCTCGACACCTACACAGACATCACTCGGCCGCAGACCTACGTCGCACGGCCCCCGTGCAAAAGCCCCACTCTCTCTCGGAGATTTCCCCACTCGAAAAAATACCCCGTCTTCCTTTTGTAGAGCTCATGCAAACGTACATCTCTCTGGAAAAGGAGAGGGGACGGGGTGGGGTCCCCGTTCCTCTTTCCAACTGTGACCCAATTCTGCCACTGCTTTGGTCCAGCAGCAATGAATGGGGCTTTCTCCTTCTGGAGAGCCAGGCAAAGGGCAACAAGTGCCATTTGGGCTGCGTCAGCCTCCAGCCGGCTTCCAAGGCAGACGGGGAGGGGGGGCATTGAAATCAAGCTGGCGGTGCTGCGGGGACGAGGCCACGGCCCGACTACAGCCCACAGGACGGCGGAACCAAGGTTTCCCTCTGCCATCTTGGCTTCAGCTCTGACTAGGGATTCAGCTCCTCTGATTCTGATAGAGCAGCGTTGCTCAACCTCGGCAACTTGAAGACCCGTGGACTTCGACTCCCAGAATTCCCCAGCCAGCAGTGAAGTCCAGAGGTCTTCGGGTTGCCAAGGTTGAGCAACGCTACTCTGGAGTCCCAGAGGCTGGAGCTGCAAGGTGGTGGAGAGCCATTCTTTGCCATGCAACAACAGAAGACCTACTAATGCTGCAGAAGCCGGTTTGCAAGAAGGAGATCAAGTTTAGCCCATGAGAAATCTGGTTCCAATGGACTGAGCGGCAGGGGGGGGGAAGAGAAAGCAACTTTCTCTGCTGGAGACCCTGAAGAGCTGCTAACTGTCACAGTAGACCAGCGTTTCTCAACCTTGGCAACTTGAAGACGCATGGACTTCATCTCCCAGAATTCCCCAGCCAGCCATGCTGGGGAATTCTGGGAGATGAAGTCCACACGTCTTCAAGTTGTCAAGGTTGAGAAACGCTGCAGTAGACAGTGCTGGGCTAAATAAGAGCACCATTGGAGCCCTTGCTTCAGGGATACCTGTGTGCAGTTTTCATTTACTTCTGCTGGGAAATTCTTTTCAACTTCCCAGTCTGGAGTCACCTGATGGTCTCCATTCCAAATTCTCATCATAGACCTCTAAAAAAAGCATTGGGCCAGACCTCACCCGACCCAATCCACTGCTAGACTTCGTAGGATGTGCCTTGTTTGAGAAATACATACGAACACCTGCTCACTATCCCATCTTTTTAAACAAGGTTACATTTGCGCTTCGATCAGCAGAGGTGGCTTAGCCTGGGGGTCACCGCTTACATTTCCCATAATGCACTAATGTTACATCCAGGGAAAGAAATTATGCAGTAGAAAAAGTGTAGTTCTTAATGCTCACTTTGTAAGAAACCCAGGAGGATCCAACCTTCTAGGAGAGAGAGAGAAAGGGATACTATACTCCAGGGTTATGTTCACACAAGACACTAAACCGGGTCAAAAAAACTAGCGGTTGCATTTAGTTAATGGGCTAAGCTTGGTTAGAGAAACTATAATTAAGTTTTCAGGGTGGCTTAGCATGTCATGCAAATCTAGCTTCTTCATGCTACTGTGCAAATCCAGGAAATGAGTTAATTCAATAACTAGGTTAAGGTGCTGTGTGAATACAGCCATCGGTGGAGCTAATCCTGTTTCATGTACTTCCAATTCATGTTTTTTCCCAAGTGTTGGGGGAGAAGACCACATTTGCAAATCCTTCTCTGAGCACAGAGTGTAGTTACTGTGCACCACTCATGTCCTCTGGGCAGGAGGCAGATGTGAGCTCCCAAATACTGCAAATGGACTTCAACTGCCATCATCCGTCATCACATGCCCTGCTCACTAAGGCTGACGGAAGGAGGAATAGAACATCTGGATGGTTACTCGTCTGCTCCTGCCTTGCATCCTCCTCGCACCAAACCTTCGCATAACTGCACTGCCCGCAAACGAGACAGCTGAAGGTTAAATTATGCGGCGCGAGTTCTGATCTCTTTCCACAGGAAGCAAAATGCATTTTAATAGCCGGCAATCTGAAATGAGAGGCCTTGATAATGAGACATCCCCGCCCCCAGCAGCAAAGGGAGTCACACTCGAGATTCTCAGTAACATCTGTATAGCCAATTTACCCCACCCTGGTGCACTGCAATTCCCACGGCTCCCTAGCCATCAGGGTCAGTGGTCACACTGGCTGGGGATGACGGGAACTGCTGTCCAACACATCTCAGAAATCCCAGGTAAGGGGACGCTGGTACAGAGGGTGGATGCAACCAAGGCATCCTTTCCACCCCATCGAAAATGCTGCATTAAGAACCT
Organism: Python bivittatus; assembly: GCF_059951505.1. Classification (NCBI taxonomy): domain Eukaryota; kingdom Metazoa; phylum Chordata; class Lepidosauria; order Squamata; family Pythonidae; genus Python; species Python bivittatus. Next base: position 6,614,511 of record NW_028277047.1, on the reverse strand, counting down.
GCAAATCCACATAAATGTGGAGCATTTGGTGAGGAATGCAGGCCCCCAAGTTGCAAGAACGCAGCTTTCTAGAAGGAAGGGTCACCTGACTTGCATGCAAGAGAACCTGGGTTCAATTCTCATTGATTCCAAGTAAAATAATCTCTTGATCCAGTTTCAGGTACTTTGCTGCACCCCAAGATGGATGGCTGAGAGGGGGGAACGCAGGCTTTGGAGCAGCGTGGCTGTGTGTACGTTATAACTTGACCCGGATTAAACCATTTTCTGGATCTGCACGTTACCTTGAATTAGGCGAAGAGGCTGAGTTTGCACAACATGCCACGCTACAAAAAAGCTAAGTTTGAAACCCATGTAACCAGAGAAACCCAAGTTCAAATTCTGCCATTTCTGGAAATATTAAATGGCTGGAACTAAAATCTGTACTGATTTTGATATCAATGCAGTGCTGGCTGGACCAACAATCTTACTGTATCGGTTAGCTGCAGTCTGTAATCTGGCTCTTTATCCAGAACCACATGGACTAGAACCTTTGCTTGGCTTTAAGAACCTAAAAACGTATTTATTGTTCACTTTTGCTTTCCCTCTAATGGATGTCTGCTTTTATGAACAGCTTTGGGATCAGGTGCTGCTATGGTTATTTTAATATCGTTATTTAAGGGTTTTGTGTTCTGCCTGGTGGTCTGAAGTGTACTTGGGATATTTTTCTTGACGCTTTGTTATTCTGAACCTTTGCGGGCTGGCTTTTGGGGGGTGAACAGAAGACAAAGGAGGCAGAATTTTGCTTTACTGGGTGGGTGGGTGGGTGTCTGGTAGTAGTGAGAAAGACCCAGGTTCGCCAGGGCTGCAAAAGATCTGCAGAACCAGCCCCTGCCAAGGGGCATTAATTTGGCTCTGCTGTCCTCGGCGAACCCTTCGGAGAGAGTCGGGACAATGGCCGCCCCCCTCGGCCACCACCTCCGCTTACGAAGGAGCAGAAATCTCTCATCTGGATAGACGGACTGAGCCGGGCGGAGGCAGGCCGCGCAGCCAGGTGACCGCAGCTGCCAGCCCGGCCCGCAACCGCCTCCCTGGCCGCCGGCCTCGGTTTGCCACCGTCCTAACTCGCCCTCTTCCTCAACGGGATGCCCTGCGGATGTGCCAGGCTTCAATCTGCTCTTTGCAGCTCCGGCCAGCGGATGGGAGCCGGAGTCCGGCTGGGGCTGCTGCCCCACTCCCCTCTTCCGCCCACGCCTCCCTCTCCCGGGACCCTCCGCCAAGCAGGCCTGCCTTCCCCCTCGTCCTCGTCGCTGGGGCTGACCCACGCGGAAGGCGCTCAGGTTGGGAAAGCCGGCCCCAAGGGGACGGCCCACCTTGCAGGGTTGGCGTGAACACAAACGGGGCCGGGAGGAGAGGTCGCGCCAGGCGCCCGCGCCTCAGAAGCGCCGACGACCTTCTCCTCAGAAGCCATCCCGCCGCTCTGGGAGCCGAAGGCCTCGCCGGGGCCGCTGACCGGCGCGGGAAGAGCACTCTGCACATGCTCTGGCTCCGCTCGGCATCCGGCCAGGCGCCGGGCCCGGCAGAGCTGAAAGAGGGACCGGATTCTTCTTCTCCCCCCGCTTTTTGGGCACACAATAGCGGCAGAGCGCCGCGGGCATCCCTCCGGCGCGCGCGCGACGGGACGGGACCGCGCCGCGCTCTGCCCCCCGCCCGTCCTTGCCGCAGGGGGCGCGCGTGCGTGGGGGGCGCCGACCCGCCGCAGCCCCCGCCCGCCGGCCCCGGGAAGCGGCGGCCGTCACGTCGCCGCGAGCCCCTCGCCTGGGGGAGGCGGCGGCCCCGGCGCGCGCGCGCCCGGAGCCGAGCGCGCGCCGCGCGGGTGGCGGAGCGGAACGGAGCGGAGAGGATGCCCTCCGAGCGCCGCTCCGCTCCAAGCCCCAATTTGGAGAGGCTGCGGCGGCGGCGGCGCCCTCCCGCCCGCGCCCGCCCAGCCCTCCGCCCGGCTCGCCCCGGCGGGGGCGGCCGCCCTCCCCGCCCCAGCGGCGCCGCTCGGGCCGCCCCACGTGCCGGACGTGTGTCCGGGGGGCGCGCGCCCCTCGCTTACCTCTCCCGGCCGGGCGGACGAGGCGGCGGCCGGCGCCCGCTTGCCCCGCGTGGAGTCTCCGGGCGGGCGTCCGCTCCCTGCCTCCCCGCGGCCAGGCGCCGCCCTCTCCTTCCTCCTCGCGATGGGGGCGGAGAGACCCGGAGTGGGGAGGAAGCGGGGAGGGAGGGGTGGAGGGAGGGGGCGCCGAGCGGCGTCACTCACCGCCGGAGGGAGGACGCGCGGGGGAGGCGAGGAGAACGGGTTTCCGGGGGGAGCGGCTGGCAGGCGAGGGGGCGGGCCTCTGAACATGTGCAGAGCGCTCCGCAGGGCCCGTGCGCGCTCCTCCCGAGCCTTTTTAAGGGGGGAGGGTACGAGAGGACGCTCTGACTCGCCCCCCGCGCCTTGCAACCTCGCGTCCCCCGCGGCTTTCTTACCCTTTGGAGGAACGGGGCTGGGGGCGCGAACTGCCCCGTCGCGGAACGGGAAGGGGGAAAGTCGCCCCTTGCGGCGCCGGCCGGGACAGCGCAGGACCCCCCCCGTGAACTCGGCCGCCCCCTCCCTCTAGAGGCGAACTGCGAGGGGTCTCGCTCCCAATTAATAAGAGCAGAGTTTAAAAAGAGCCCCCCCCTCGTTACTGCTGAAACGAAACCTTGGAAGAGAGACGCTTCGGGTAAAAAGCTCAGCATCTCCCGATTCAAAGGCTGAGTTCACGCAAGGTAACCCACGGGCTGAGCGGCACTTCGGCGAGCTCCCCCTGTAACCTTGGTTCACACAACTCCTTGAGCCACCGGGGGTTGCAAGAGAAACGCGCGCGCACAAAACCAGGTGGGATCATCACCCGCGCCCCTTTCCAAGAAGTCTGGGAAGAAGACCTGATTCTTCGTCCCAGGACTCAATCTGCAGGGTGAAATCCTTAGAAGAGTTTTCAGATTTGCTGCCTTCTCTCGATTGCCCCCGCGAAGCAGAAAAGGGGATGGAGAGAACCAAGGAAAAAGTCGTAAGGACATTAAGAGAGGAAAGAAATGAGAAAATAAACACCCCAACCTTTCTGAAACGACTCCTTTCCCATTCTTTCTTTCCTTCTCTGCAAAGACACTCCAACAACCCTAGTCTTGTATCCTTCCCCACTTTTCCAAAACGCTGCATGTCGAGGTTAGTGGGTTGCTGCGATCCGCCCCCCGCTTTTTAAATTTTTATACCCACCCAAAATCCAAGCTCCAGGGAGGGAGGTGGGGTAGAAGAAAAACAAAACAAAAAGAATTATTATCATTATTATTAATCTCAAGGGACAACAAGAGCAGAAAAAAAAAGGGGGGGCCTTGAGCATCACTCAGTAATGACACAGAGTGCGCAAGGCGGGTCCTTGTGATTTGTGGCGGGGGGGGAGCCTGCCCCTGCAGGCAAGTGGAAGATTTTTTGGGGGGAGAGAGATGCAAATGGAAGAAGTCGCAGGCAAGGCCTGTATTGCTGTCCTTGGTCTTCCAGGGAAAAAAGGATGAATCAGGCTGGCTGGTGTGGGTGAGAAAAGGAGCAGAGGAGGTGTTGGGCGGGGGGGGAGGAAGCCAGGAAGAGTCAAACGGGACCAGCCCGTAGTTCTGTACGACGCCATAGAGTGTCCCCCCCTCCAATTCAGTACTGATGATCCAGGAGGGGCTGCCCGGCGGCGGGACTGTCTTCCTCTTCTCGCGGCCGCCCCCATTCGGCTACCAGAGGGTCAGGCTCGAGGTGGGGATGGGGTCCTTGAGGGACAGCGGATGGCTCCAGAGGCAGGGGGCTGGGGGTGCTGGTCGTGGCCTCGGGGACTGGTCCTGGCACAGGAGGCTGCAGGAGAGAAGGAGAGAAGGCTGTGAATATCCAGACCGGGCGGGCAGGCGGGCAACGGGATGTTGAAATATGATCCAGAAAGAATGAAGATTGGTAGGAAAGGCTGGGATTACAGTGCCACTGTTCCTTCTTAAGTTAAACACAATTAACACACACACGCACACACTGCACCACAGATTGATTTTAAAAACCCTACTTTCCGAATTTGCATTTTTTTCTAATAGTATACTTCTAGGGTGGGGGAATAGCATCTAAAAAAGAAAACAGGGCTCCCAATATTGGGGGGGGGGAACAAGGAGATTGAAGCAGGGCTATGAAGAAAACAGGGGGCCTTAGGAAGGTGCTGGGGAAGGGACAAGGGGACTTTTCCAGATAGTTCAATAATCAGCGGGTGGAGATTAAGCCCTCCTGGCTGAGCATCCCCCCCATATTGTTCTGGACAAAAGGGAACCCAGCTTATTTTTTTTTTCCATTAGCATTAGTCATTTTGCAAAGCTGAGGATGGCACCAGGCTGAGAAGAAGCCCAATTATAAGAGATTCCGGGAGAAACTAAGACTCAGGTTTAGCAAATGCCAATGAAATGATGTTTGACTCCATAAAGAACAGCCACGTTCAAACGCCACCCCTGAGGCCTCCTTTCGCAAGGCACGAAAGAGCTGATTTCCTCAGTGGAGAACAGCCAATAAGCACAAACTGGGATTAAGGTTAACCATGGCTTGTTTCAAACAAGCCAACATCCAACCAGGCTGAGACAAACGGGGAAAGCCTCAGTCAAATGAAAAATGGAAGGTTTCTAGCTCTTTATGACAGCTGGATCCGTAAGCCCAGGAGGAAGAAAAGGGAAAAGGTCCTTTCTGGCGAAAGGACCATTTGGAACAGCTTTGATCTGCCCCCCATGGTTTGGCTCCTGCCCACTCCATCTGAAGGACACCAGGCTAAGGCTGCCCAAATGGCCATTCAGTGAAAAAGCTTTACCTCTTCTCAATGCTGTTCCCCAAACTTTTCTTTTTTAAATTCCCTGTTCTAAGGTCACTTGACTTGTGGGGTCATTTGCAATATTTTAACACTGATTCTGCAACAGAAGAAACCTAAGCAGTGTGCAATGAACCCCCCTCCCCCCAAATAAATAAAACACCTTAAAATGATCATTCCTAAATATCAAAACTTGTTAGTAAAAAAGAAGCCACTAACACAATAGAAAAGGATCTCATAATTCTCCTTTTGCGAGCAAAGTGTTCTGATGTCAGAGTTTAAGTTTCTAAATAACAGGGAGTAAGCGGGTGAGGCTGCAATGCTCTGGGTGGAAGAAACTAAGGAAAAAAATTGCCAGCTGTTTCCACGGGGGACTATTTTAAATTTTCCCCTCCAGCTTTTTACACAGTGGTACCCAAAGTGGCTAATACTGTGGGGAAAGGGCATAATCAAACACTGCTCGGCTTCCTCACCATGTTTGTGCCAGCTTGGGTGACAGACCAAGTGTCACACTGCACTCTGTGCACGTGTCCATGTAAAAAAGAGACAGGAGGAATCGTGCGAATGGGGGGAAATTACGTACCTGAGGTTTAGGGCTCCCTCCAGTGCCGACTGTCCCCAAGGCGGCAACAGCATCAGACATGACTGAAGAGTTGTCCTTTGCGTGTGGGGGGGGTGTTCCAGGCGGGAATTCGCTCTCACTGCCCCCTAACCCATTCAGTCCTTTGCGGCTTGGCAGGCTCCACTTGCCGCAGAGACCCTCGTAGACAAAGGGAGACAGAGTCCCGAGGCTCGGGCGGAGAGGCAGAGGGGTACGTCCCGTCCCCTCGGCCACAGAAGCCAAGGAGCTGGCGCAGGAAAGCTGGCTTCCCAGGAAATGTGGGCCCGGAGGCCAAGATCCAGCTGGGGTGGGGGGGGGACGTCCATCACTCTGGCTTAGCTGGGGCTGGACCAGCCAGCTCTGGCTTGGAGGAGGAAGGCTGGGATCGGATTCTGCAGGGAAGAACAAGGCAGTGCTGTCATGATGGTCTGGGGATAAAAGCCACAAGGGATGAGTCCCCTTGAGCATGTGCAGAGTCTTTCCCCTTGTGGCTTTATGACTGCAGAAGAAGAAGAAGGAAAAATGCTCTAGATCAGCGTTTCTCAACCTTGGCTGGGGAATTCTGGGAGTTGAAGTCCACCCATCTTAAAGTTGCCAAGCTTGAGAAACACTGCTCTAGATCCAGGCATAGCTTTGTCCTGTGACCACAAGGTGTCCCGGGTTGCTAGAGCCAGCCTCCCCCAGCTCTCCCAGGTATGAAACAAGTGTGCCTCTGAGCATATGCAGCGTGCTCTCCCTTCCCCACCGCACCAGCACAGCTTCCACTTAACTAGGATTAGCAGGGGCAGGATTTTCTAAAGCAGAGGCCGGCATGCATATGGAAAGATCCAGCCCGTCCCGGCTGCTCCCCCCTGCCACGTTTTGATCCCCCGTTCTGCTCCTGAAGTTTGCCACCCAACGATGACTGAGCGTGACCTGGGTGACCCACGAGCAGGAGGAAGTGACGGCGGTCTCTCCTGGTCTTGCAGAGCCTGGCTCGATGCGCCGTTTCCTCTTGTACGGCTGGCCTGCTGTAATCAGGGCCCTAACTGAGTAAGTTAATAGGAAATCAATACAAACCAACTCTCTAGTCCAGTGTTTCTCAGCCTTAGCAACTTAGTATGGCTGGCTGGGGAATTCTGGGAGTTGAAGTCCACACATCTTAAGGTTGCCAAGGTTGAGAAACACTGCTTTAGATCAAATGGAGAGGAGTTCCAAGCAGGCGTGAGGCTGAGTACCTTTCTATCCCTGTTTGAACAGCTTTGAGATCTGCTCGCTAACATTTTAGTTGCTCACTAAACTCACTGCAAGCTCAGAGACCTGTACAGCTCCCCCTCCCCGCAATTTGTGCAATGAAGCAGAGGAAGGTGTGTGTGTGTGTGTGTGTGTGTGTGTGTAGACAGAAAGACAGACACACACACACACACACATAGGGCTCAACCATAGACTCAAGGGCAACTGAGTAAAGGCTCCCCCAGGTTCCTGGGTGAAGGATCTCCAACATTTTCTAGAATTGCTGATTCCTTTTCTGCGCATTTTCAAACTCTGAGCCAGCTCTTCCCACTCATCCAGCAGGAACGAAAGAGAATCACTGGGGAACCGGCCCTGTCAGGGGGCAGAAGGAGGCAACTGCCTTGGATGGCAAGTTCTTGAACAGCTCAAGATTCTGACTACTCCACTCTGAGACCAAGAAAGGGGGCTGAACGAGAAGGAATGGGAAGACTCGGTTTGGCTAGAACAGCCTGCCCCTACATCCGCCTGCAATCTGTGGATAGCTGAAGCCCCATCAGAGTCCCTCTACTTCTTAGCTCTAGCTGTATCCACCTGCTCCTCAACTCTTTGATCTCCTCCCCATCAAGTGCAACCATTTTTATAAAACGTTTGTAAAACACTTTTATGAGATCATCGCTCTTCCTGCTGGGCTGTGGCCGAGTGTTCCCACAACCACCAAACCTAGGCGAAGAGAAGGCTGTGTTCGCAGGATGTGCCTCTGCCTGAGCAAATCAGCTTCAGGAAATGGCTCGATTCCCACAAGCCCAGTCACCCCATCCGCTTTTGCTGGGCCGCGCTGTGTTGGGGGGACCCAGCATAGGCGCACAGAGCGGAGAGGCACGAGGTGAAAAGAAGCGTGTGCAAACGTGCCGTTCGGGACGGTGGGTTGAGTTTCGTTCTGAACTGAGCAAAACCTAAGCAAAATCTTGAGGATTTCAGCCCCACCTTTTCCTATGCCCTGAAAAGCAGGTGGCTTTCAAACAAGCCTCGGAGCCGTTCCAGTGCAATTCCACCCAGCCTTCCTGCTTCCTGCTTCCTGCTCCCAGTCACGCGGTCTTAGGCTGCCAGAAAAAAGCTTCTTACCTGCCTGAGATTGGGCAGCCGTGGCCCCTGGCTCGGTGGGGTTTGCGGCCGCTGGTCCAGCATTGTGAGCCGTGCTCCCGGGGCCCTGTGAGCCGTGCCCTGTGGGGTTATTGCTGAGAGAAGAGCCGCCGCCGCAATCCGAATCCTCGATGTTCCCTCCGCTGTTGCAGCCGGCTCCACAGCCTTTCTGCAACCTGCACAGCAGAGGAGAAGAGGGGTGAAATCCACTCTGGTTGCCCCCTACGGCCCCTCGCCCCTTCTCCCGTCCGATGGACAAGGCTGAAAGCCAAAGGCCATGGTTTCCTGCCCTTTCAGAGAGGGAAAGAAGGCAAACGGGAAGGCAAGCCGTCAAATGGGAGCCAAAGATTTTGCAAAGCCTGCCCCATGAGTTTTGGCCACCAAAGCACTGACCAGACCAGTTACTGGACAACTGATTTCCCTTCCTGCAGGAGCAACATTTTGCAGGAAACACTTCTTGGGAATGGTGGTGGGGCTGAGGTAAGCAGTGGACAGAGTCAGAGCCCAAACTGAGGTGCCCAGTTAGTCATATTTTTCTCACATACCTCTTTATTCCCTCTGTCTTCCTCTCCTTCCATTTTACTTCTGTCTTCCTTCCCTTTTTCCCCTGTCTTCTGACCCTTCCTTTTTACTCCTCTGCTTCTTTTCCTTCCATGGTTCCCCTCTCCCTTTTTTCCCTGTCTTCATTTCCTTCCATTTTTTCCCTGTCTTCCTCCTCGTTTTTCCCTCTGTCTTCATCTCCCTTTTTTCTTCCCTTCTTCCTTTCCCTCCGGTTTTCCCCATCCTCCTTCCCACACAGGGAAGAGTACAGCATACTTGCCAGGTGCCGAGTAAACTTCTTGCAAAGGCCTTTACGAATACAGCCAAGGGGCACCGTGGGTTTGGTGCTTCCCTGCCTTTCCAAGTCCGAGCCTCACCTCTCCCAGCTCCGAATGAACCAAGCGGAGATGTTGTGCAAGCTGATGGGGCCGCCCCAGAGCGAGCACAGCTGAGGATGGCTGCCGGCGTAAGACGTGGTCAGCGGGGAAACGTAGATGGGGTAACCAATGGGCTGGTCGCAGGAGGAATTTATCATGTTGCGCAGCGCCTGCTTGGCATTCTGGATGCTGCCGCGCTCTGGGTTCCGGTTCCGGAGGAAGACCAGCTCCTGCTGCTGTCCAGCCCATAAGCCTCGCACACATTCCCTGTTCACCTGGGCCAGAGAACAGGAACCGGGGGAAGTTGAGAGAGAGAGAGAGAGAGAGAGAGAGTGAGAGAGAGCATCCCTCACTGGGGACACAAGCAGGGAGAGTAGGAGACGTTTAAGGAATCAAGGACTTGCAGACCTAAAGACATTACAGAGAGAGATGGACGAAGATGTCTTTTTTGCCCTGCCTTAATGTTGGGATATAAAAGGACTCAACTTGTGGTCACTTCATGGAGCTTTCTTGGCTGAGATATGGAAGTTGCTCGCCCGCTCTGAGATGATTTTCCCCCACGTCCCACTCACCAGCTGGGCATTTCCTGCTAGTCTCTCATCCGAATCCTAAACAGACCTGACTGCTTAGTTTTGGGGGGATCAGCCAAGGAAAGTCAACTTTGCTGGTAGTTCTGAACTGGAGTTCCCACATTGGGATGCCCCATTATTTTTATTATTATGGCTGGTCACAGAGTCAGCCAGATGTTTAGCATTTTTAGATTTAGATTTGGCATTTTTATCCACTGAGTCCTTCCCAAGGACCTGGGATAGGCAGATGTTGTTGTTTGATGGTTGGATGGGGTTAAAGGTATTGTTGCAGGATATAAGCTGTTCTAAGTAAAGCTGCCTTTTGTAATTGACTGATGGTGATTTTGTCAATGCCGAAGGTGCTCAAGGGGTGCTCCAGATGTTTAGGGATTGCAGCCAAGGGGCCTATTACTGTTGGGACTATCTTTGCCTTCTTTTCCCACAGTCATTCTACTTCTATTTGCAGGTCTTTATATTTTGTGATTTTCTCCAATTCTTTCTCTTCTCTTCTGCTGCCTCCAGGTATTGCAGTATCCGCTATCCAGACTTTTTGGTCTTTCTTATCAACAATTGCTAAGTCTGGGTGCTGTGTGGCAGGTGCTTGTCTGCCTTTATATGATAATAATTTATATTATATGCTGTTAAATAATTATTATTATTATTACTGTATTCCTCACCTGTATTTGTACAACTCAAGAATGTTCCTGCTCCCCATTTCTTCCAGAACTCTATGGGGTAGGTCAGGTTGAGAGAGAATGACTGTTGCAAAATGACCCCACCAGCTTCAGTGTTTAAAGGGAGACTAGAACTCACAGTCTCCTGGTTTCTAGTCCAACACTTTAACCTCGATGCCAAACTGAGGGAAGGCCACAGTGGGGATAGTCCAGCTGTGCAAAGTTGCTCTGTCTTGTTTGCAAACCATGTCTTCGAGGTCCCGGCTGGGTGAACCTAGTCAAACAGCCTTATTCCACCAACCAATCTGGTCCAACACGTGATCCCAGTCGGTGTGGGACTTGGTGGTAGCCCAACGCAACAGCTTAAAGTAACTTTGTTAAACAAAGATGGTTTGAAAGATGGAGGATCAGTCTAACCAATCACACGACAAACCTGCTATTTTGAAAATACTTGGAGTATTTTCTGACAAAGAGGCAATGCTGAGGAGGCCATTAGTACCTACAACCCTGTGGTGCAGTGTTTCTCAACCTTGGCCACTTGAAGATGTGTGGACTTCAACTCCCAGAATTCCCCAGCCAGCATCGCTGGCTGGGGGAAATTCTGGGAGTTGAAGTCCACGCATCTTCAAGTGGCCAAGGTTGAGAAACACTGCTGTAGTGCCATGCCAAGAAGGAGATATGGGAGAATGTTTTCTAATTGAGCACTTCCAGCTCCATGAAATTCAGTTTGCCAGATGCTTCCTGACTTGCAAGAGAAAACACTGCGAGCTCTGCAGCTTCCATTTGATCAAGTCAGCCTTCTCGCTCCCCAACGTGTGAAGATCACCCCTCAAAATCACAGCCAACTGGGGAGCAGTCATCCAGAAACCCCTGCAGGGCCCCAAGTTGGGTGGGAAGAAGGCTGACCCAAGCAGGCTTCCTTCTTCCGTTCCTGTTCAGCAGCATACCTGACCCGTCTGGGGGAAAGCGTGTTTTGCAAGTCTTCATGGGTCTCCATTGGTCCTACCTTGATGACCCGAAATCCGAGGTAACGTTTGTTGAGCATGATGATCTTGTACTCATCGCTGGCGTCATCCATCACGTGGCGAAGGGCCAGCAATGCAGGCGTGTTGGTGAGGATGGCGCTGCGCCAAGCGGGATCCCCCTCGTGGGAGATCACCATTTTCTCCTTATTTGACTTGATGGCATCGTACAGCACTGCTGGGTCGTCGTATTCATCCGGGGAGGTGAAGTGGTCCTTGGAAAGGAGGAGGGGACGTGTTATGTCAATGGGGTAACAGTGGGGGGAAAAGGGCCCATTCTTCCGACTCTGGGGAGGAGCAACACCAATTCCCAGAGTTCCCCGCTGCAGCATTTCTCAATCTTCTAAATCTGCAGATTTCAACTCCCAGAATCCTCAGGTGCGCCCATGCTAGCTGAGGAATTCTGGGAGTCCACAAGCTGCCAGGCATTTTGCTGGATTCCAACCCCCTTAAGCATTTCTGCTTTCCCCCCAAAACAAGGCAGCTGAGGGCAGGCTCTGCAGCTGGCGAGCAACTTCAGAGTAACCGGATTGGAAAGGGACCGAACTACCTGATGAAGCTTCAGAGACATGCGCACGCCAGGAGCCACCACCTGGTGCAAGAGATCCATGTCAGCAAAGACCCATTCATCCCGGGGCGACGTGATTCGGAAGTCGCCCTTGAACAGGGCATGCAAACCATACAGGAAGGGCTCCAGGCTATAGAAAGAGACAAGGTGGGTCCCCAGGAGGTAATATTTAGCCTGTGGCTACACAAAGACGATCCAGTGTTTTCCAGATGTTTCAGACAGTTACCCTTGGAAGACCCAGCCAGCCTGCCCAAGGGACAGGGATTATGGGAGCAGTATTCCAAAGCTCCTGTTTACCTACACCCCCCTAACACAACCAGAGAAGGTTTATCTCTGTTTTTAAGCAAAAGAGCTCAATGGGAGCGATAGACCAAAACGGTGAATATTTTAAAAAGTTTTCTTCCAAGCTGTGCCAGAGATGTTGAGACAACTGTCATGCAGACCTTCGCTGCTGCAACATCTGGTAGTTTATCTGTAAAGGTTTGGCAGCTGGTTGTAAGAGGCCAATTTAAAAGGAGAACAGACACTGAACAACTCTTGCTAAACATACCCCATCATCAAGAACTCCTATGTATAATTAACACGCTCACGTTTATTTCCCATCTCTTCTTAATTGAATTTCTCCTTCCACCTTCTCAAGAAATGGAGAAGAGTTTTTCTTGAATTCCAACATGAAACAATTAACAGCTGATAGCTGTTTAACAACTGTCTTGTGCTAATTCAGCATAGGCACTTGCTGGACTACAAGCCCTAGCTTCCCTGGTAAATGGCCAGGGATGATGGAATCTATAGTCCAAGCACAGCCTGAGGGGGCTGGATGGGGTGGAGGGAGCCAATTGCCATAATTACATAAATTTCCATAAATACATTGGCCCTCTTTGCCTCTTCTTGGAAGGCCATGTTGAGTCAACGCCAGCTCGCTTTGGTTCTGGGCTCGGACAGAGAGAGGCAAGGGCAACTGGCTTCATCTCACCTGGCTGACATGCTGTGGGAGGCAGTTCCCAGGGCTCTGCGTCCCAAGATGCAAAGTCCGAAGCACAGGGTGACCAGGCGGGAATTCCACTCCTGGTCCACGGCCTGCAGAGAGAGAAACAGAAATAAAAGACGGCAGATGTGAGCAGAGTTTCAGAGCCACCTCGGACACACTCATCAGAAATTGGAGGGCCTTCGTGGACAGTCCCTGGGCTGGGACCATCGAGATCCCCAAACACCTCTATGCCAAGTCTGCCCCTCTCGCTCACAGGCCTTCTCTCCGGCCCCAGACTCACTTTCTCCCTGCGCCCAGCACAGTACTGAATCCAGTCGAGGTAGGTGTTGCAGAAAGACGTCAACGAAATGCCTGCCATGCGGTGATCGTAGTCCTCATCGATGTTGAGGTTGAAGGTGGGGTCGCTGTCAGCGTAGTTGAGGGAGGTGCAAGGCCGCAGGGCTTCCTGGATGCCCTCGTTCCCCATCCACTCCTCCAGCTTTGGAGAGCAAGTCACGTAATAGATGATGCTCTGCAGGAGAGAGGAAATTGGGAAGGGGAGGGAAGAGGAAAGGAAGGAAGGAAGGAAGGAAGGAAGGAAGGAAGGAAGGAAGGAAGGAAGGAAGGAAGGAAGGAAGGAAGGAAGGAAGGAAGGAAGGAAGGAAGGTGAAAAGAGAAGGAAAGTGGAAGAGGGAGGGAGGGAGAGGGGGAAAAGAAGGGATGAAAAGGAAGCAAAGAAAGGAAGAGGAGAGGAGAGGAGAGGAGAGGAGAGGAGAGGAGAGGAGAGGAGAGGAGAGGAGAGGAGAGGAGAGGAGAGGAGGGGAGGGGAGGGGAGGGGAGGGGAGGGGAGGGGAGGGGAGGGGGAGGGGGAGGGGAAGGGGAAGGGGAAGGGGAAGGGGAAGGGGAAGGGGAAGGGGAAGGGGAAGGGGAAGGGGAAGGGGAAGGGGAAGGGGAAGGAAGGGAAGAGAAGTATTTTGCTAAGGGTTTCCACATCTGTTTCTCCCATGGCTAAGCCTACGCTGCTCCACAACAAATTCTTAAGACAACCAAGCTCTCCTCAGTTACCTGATCCACCCATCAGACTATGATGCCCAGGCTTCTTTTAACCAAGGTTAAACATTTAATCACCACCTGGGCTTGCCAATCACAGTAAGCCATAAAACGTGATTTACAAGCACAACGATTGGGTTCATGTTAGGCCCAAACCACGCTAACCCTCTGAGGTTTAAAAAGAACCGGTGCCTCTCAGAGTTCAGGCTGCTCTGTAAAATTAGATTTTCCCTACCAACATGGCTGAACAACAGAAGGCTGGCTGTTGGGGGGAGGATGTGAAGGAGGGAAGGGACATTTTGTTGTGGTGAGTGGGAAGGGTTGGGGAAGTTATTTAAACTGGAACTTTAAAAGTTGTGATAGGGGTTGCTGGAAGATGAGTCAAAGAAAGGGCAGGCAAACGTCAAGGTTTTTTTAGAACTGATGTGTGTGGTTGATTTTCAATGGTAAGCACCACCGGTCACATCTGGATGCAAAAGCAGTGATCTGAGATTAGCGTTAAGGAGCAACAGAGAGTTCCTCTGAAATACAAATACTAAACACAGTTCTGTTTCTCAAAACACCCATTTCTGCCTTTCATCTCAGCAACCTAATTTACAAGGCGAGGTGCAGGGGGTGGGGTGGGGGAATACACGGCCACTCAAAAATAAATTTAGAAAATGAAAAAAACTGGAAATGGTGGAAATCTATTGGAAATCACTGCCCTCTCCCCACGGTGGACCCCCAAAGTACCGAAGATGAAGAGAAAAGGGAACTGACACCCTTGAGAAAGGTGACCGTATTCTTTTTTCCCTTCTTGTGAGATATAATCCATTTTATTTCCTGAGATTACTAGATATCCTCTTAGAGATGTTGTGGGTTCCCAACTCCTGGAATTTAAGACTTGGCAATCAAATTCCACTCTTTGCTTGCTTCAGGCTGGTCCCTCATTCCCAGCTAAACTGACCTTACCGAGCCGATATCCCCAAACCACAAGGAGGAAAAAACCTGCAAGTTTTGAATTAAGCAGCCGTGAGCAAGGGCAGGGTATGTGCGTGATAAAAATCTGCCTCTCCCAGCTCTGAGGTTCTCACCTTCACGTAGTAAGTGATGAGGATCTTCCGTAGGTCAAAAACTTGGAGCATTGAGGCGGCGTTGTTGTCACTGATGCTGTAGCCCTCCAGGACGTACTTGGTGGCCGCCACTTCCCAAGCCAGCCAGCGCTGCCCAAAGGCTGCGTTGAAGCTCAGCATGCGGGGGAGATGGCCCGGTTCACAGCAACAGCAGGCTTCGTCCTCTTCTACTCCTTCCGTGATAGCCTCCACCTCCCGCTGCTGGCAATACGTTCCTGGAAAAGGGCAACCTCGCCTGTAAGTCTGCAGCTGAGATTTGAGACTGCATTCCCCCCACCACCACAAGCCCCGGGGTTTGTGGCATTGCTGGAAATCAGGAAGGGATTCCCTGGTCAAGTCCCTGGAGACTCACTGCCTGTTAGGAGAGAGCAATTTGGGGGCCCAAGCAAAACTTAGGATGAAGCGGAGAAAACTCCGGGACGTGGGGCATTTAGCTCTGGGCTCAGAACCCTCAAAATGAGAATCCCTGAGGTCTGAAGCCCTAGGAAGTTAGATAAATAAGGGTTAGAGAAATAAAAGTTTTTTAAGATGCCAGAGAACAGGGGAAACACAGCCAATCCAGGCAGGACTTGATTTTGGGCTTTTGTAGCTCCCAGGGAGACACCGTCCGGTTGCCTTGGGCACCCACCCAACCCCAGCCTCCCTCTCGGCTCACCGCGGAACTCGAGGCCTCGCAGCTGGAAGGTGACCAAGCCGTTGCCGATCTCAATGAGGTGGACGAGGCTGTTCAGGTAGTCCGAGGCCAGGATGAAGCAGTCTCCTGTGGTGTAATTGCCCCAGCGTCCCAACAGCAGGTCCCCGCAGAGCGTGTGCTGCAGTGAGCGGGTCAGATGCTCGTAGAAGATGGAGTTCAGGTTGTTGTCATCAGCACCTGCAGGGTGGCAGTCCCAGGAGAGGGGTGAGCCAAGGACACCGGGGAGAGGAACAGCAAGCATTATTTCCCCTGGAGCATCTACTCTGCGTGGAAGGTCTTTGGGAAATCTTGGCCTCCCTGCTGGGTGATTGATTGACTGATGGACTGATTATGTGTCGGTGTTGACTCTTAGCAACCACATAGATTTTCTCCATAATGATCTGTCCCTAACCTGGTCTTTCAGGTCCTCCAATGATTGTTGGCTGAGAAGAAAGATTATTTCCTGGGGAGCATCCACTGCTATAGGATCCTTCTGTGGGGGCACTGAGGCCTTCCAACCCTTTGTTTGGTGTAGGACTCCCAAGTGAAAATTCCCAAGGAGATCTGCCTGAAGA
The DNA here is from genome assembly GCF_059951505.1 of Python bivittatus. Taxonomy (NCBI): domain Eukaryota; kingdom Metazoa; phylum Chordata; class Lepidosauria; order Squamata; family Pythonidae; genus Python; species Python bivittatus. The sequence goes on along the minus strand of NW_028277047.1, from coordinate 6,598,578 downwards.
CATTCAATGAAGGAGAACCTACCTGTTCTCTGGGTCATTGATCAGAGCACAGAAAACAAGCTAGACTAACCTGTTCTGTTTCCTATGGATCCAGCGACTGCCCTCTATACCAGTATTTCTCAACCTTGGCAACTTGAAGATATATGGACTTCAACTCCCAGAATTCCCCAGCCAGCGATAGGAATTCTGGGAGTTGAAGTCCACACATCTTCAAGCTGCCAAGGTTGAGAAACACTGCTCTATACTGAAGTCTGTTTCCAGATTCAGATCCACAACTGATCTCAGCTAAATTGTGGATTATACTAAGCCAGTGTTTCTCAACCTCAGCAGCTTTAAGCTGTGTGGACAACTCCCAGAATTCCCCAGCCAGCATGCTGGGAACTGAAGTCCACACAGCTTAAAAGTTGCTGAGGTTGAGAAATGTTGTGCTAAGCGACAGCCTGTGTTTACACACTCGGCTAAAACGAGTCTGGCTATTTCATGGGGTATGGTGAGAATCCAGATGCTGGTTCCGCATTTTCTGCAAACAGAGCCCTCCTGTCCTCTAAAGCCACTGTAGGCTGAATTTACTCAAGTACGGTGGGTTCTGTGAACCCCAAACTGTGTTTATCTGACCCGGGTTGAATGAATTGTATGAACCCAGCCATACGGGAGGAAAACGGGGTCTTGCAGGTAGGGAGACAAGAGATGGTTCCTGGTCCCTGTACCCATCTCTTCTCCTGCAAGATTGCCAACGGTATGGGCTGTCTGATAACCTACCGGGGTTGCGGTCCAGCTGTGTGGCCAGTCGGGTGTTCGAATGGTCCACTCTTTTGGTGCTGGGAAGAAGGAAAGAAGCAGATGAGAGCAGGAGGGGGCAACCCACGGGCCCTAAACTGATTAATTTTAATCATAATTAATTATTATTTTCTACCTGTCTTTTCTTGGGCATTTGTTTGTCTGTTTTCTTGTTTAATTTTATTATAGCCGCCCAACTCCAATGGGCTTTGGGCGGCATACAAAACCAAAAAAAAAAAAAAATCCATAAAAACAGATAAAACCTATAACCACATGGGCAGCCCAAATTAAAACAATCTAAAAATCACCCAAAGCTCAGAGCAACATCCACGAAAGTCTCCCCTAATTTTACCTCCACAACAACCCTGCGGGGGAAGTTGGTTTGAGAGAAACCAGGCCGGGCCCCAAATCATCTACAATAGTGGTTTTCCATGGCCAGATAGCCTTGGGAGCTGGGCTGCCTTGGCCCCTCCAACGCCCCTTTTGTGGGCTTTGGACTTCCTGAAGAATGGGCGGGGCACGTTGTGCAGCCACTCCCCCTTTTTAATTTGCATTGCTGGAGTTTGCAAACCGGGTTAATTTGAGAGATTGAAATGCAGAGGACCAACAGAGAAATGGCAGCAAAGAGTTAATGAGAACACTGCTGCCCCTGTGTGGCTGTCTGAAGACCTGCAGCCCAAATCAGATTGCCCAATTTGATGAGATCAATGAAAGGGACACTCTTAACAAATTCCCGACCCCTTTCCCCAAAAGTACTTTTGAAATGTGGCCCTTGAGACATTAGATGCTCTTCCACTAAATCATGCAGCTGTGAGCACTGCCAATATTTTACTAGTGTTTCTCAACCTTGGCCACTTGAAGACGGGTGGACTTCAACTCCCAGAATTCCCCAGCCAGCAGGGCTGGCTGGGGAATTCTGGGAGTTGAAGTCCACCCGTCTTCAAGAGGCCAAGGTTGAGAAACATTGCTCTAAACAAAAGCAGAGGAGAGAGAAAAAAAGCAGCAGCATGCAAATCGTTTGATAAGATTAACATGCAGCAACTCTTCCTATTACTGCCTTTATTAAAATAACGTTTAATCAAGAAAGTGGTCTTCTGGACATCCGAGGATGACCCTTTCCTGCATCGGAGGCATCTCGCAGTCCCCAGCCTGTGCTGTTGGAAACCATCTCCCCGGCACCTATTCGAGGGAGCAAAAGGATTGACCTCGAGGCCTTCCCTTTCACGTTCCCAACTCACTTGTAATCACGCTCCCAAAACTTGACCGGGCGAGCGTAAGACATGATGAACACGGCGCTGCCCAGCAACGGGTTGAGGGGAGTGGAGAACAGGGCGGAGAGGACAGCCTGGACGAACAGCATGGCTGAGTCTGGGGAGGCAAGGGTTAAGGACACACCGGCTCCAAACAGGTGTGGCGTGAACAAACCAATCAGGTTTCCCTCTCGAATTGGGGGGACCCCACTCCCAAATCTCTGGGCTATTGTGATGGGGAAGGACCTGGAGGGAAGGAAGGACCTGGAGGGACAGGAGCAAGAGCCGCACCCAAGACAATGGTTAGATCAAAGTTTCTCAACCTTGCCAACGTGAAGATGTGTGGACTACAACTCCCAGAATTCCCCAGCCAGCATGGCTGGCTGGGGAATTCTGGGAGTTGAAGTCCACACATCTTCACGTTGGCAAGGTTGAGAAACATTGGGTTAGATAAAAGAAACTTGCGTCTGGGCCAGAACTGTAACCTGAGAAAGCCTCTTAGACAAGACCCTCCCTCGTTCTCGCAAAGGTAAAGAGAGGGAGGGGGGAAGAATTCAGGCTTGCAAGGTTCTGTTACTCTAACCTTATAATAAAAGTAGCATTAGCGTGCATGACTTTGGTTTCCTAGTCGGGTCTACCTCGGAGGGCTGACAGCTTTCAACCAGGCTGCTCTGGAGGGCAGCAAGACTGGAGGCAGATTTTGCAATTCCCCATTTGTCGACCTCTCCGGTCCCAAATGGCTTTTGCAAAAGTGACTCGGCTGTCCGAGGAGAGGGATTCTCCTCTCAAGACCCTGGTCTTGGGAGGCTGGGGAACATCAGCACACGAGGCTCAACTAAGTCGCGAGAGCGCTTCGAAGATGCCCGAAGCCGGGCAAACGCTGCTGGAAATCTTCCCGCCGAGCCACAAAACACATTCAGACGTTCCACTCTCTGCTCTGGAGCTCCTGGAGACCTCCTGCACGCGTTCACGTGTTGTTTTGCTTTTTAGCAACAAGACAAAAGGGATTTCTTCTCTGGGGGCGGATTTGGTCCTCCCAATCTAGCTTCCATATTTGGCCTATTCTGGATGCTTCCTATCTACATCCCAGCCAGGCCCAATCCTGCTTAACTTTGAGAAAATCAGCCAAGATTGTTTAGGTGCTGTCACCGAACCAGACAACCTCCAGAGGCATTGGATTTCAACTCCCACAATCCCAAGCAACATTTGGGGATTGTGGGATACTCATATGCTCCTGTGAGAACCACAAAGCTGAGGGATCTGGCTGCAAAAATCCTGGGCTATTTCTACATTGATTTTGGGGATCACGTCTACCGATAACGTCAGGAATGGCAAGGAACGGAGGAACAGGCAGCATGCAGTTAAACTCCTGCAAAAAAAATTTTTTTTCTTGCTATTTCATATGCTGCAAGGATTTTAGATGCCTTTTATTGGAACAGATCTTTGATTCCTTCTTCGGAGGAATGGCTAAAGAAACTGTGGGAGTATGCTACAATGACAAGATTAACTTCCTATATAAAAAGTAAATCTGGTGCAGAACTAAATTCTAACTGGAAACCAATATATGGTTTTGTGTCACATCTGGGATTTTCTTTTCCATAAAATCATATTTCTACTCAACCTATAATCTTCAGTACTGATTTAAGGTATTCTTTACTATGTATATTTCTATTAGCAATTTCTATTATACATCTTTATATCTTTCTCTTCTACTCCTTCCCATGTGTATTTTATTAAATTAAAAAAAAAGGAAAAAGAAATGACTTATGCTGTCTTCAAAATTTCTTGAGGCCCTGAGTTCCACACGTTAATTGTTCCTTTTTACCTTTGGCGAGGAAAGGGAGTTGGGCAAATACGTTCCTTTCTCCCTCTTCCCCATCTCAGAAAAGGATACGCGGCACGGCGAAAGGCTGGGCAAAGGCGTGGAAAGCTGACCCCCAGGTGATCTGCCAGGGGGCGATGTAGGTGAGGACAAACCGGAGCTTGTACAAGAGATCCCACAGCTGGGAGAGAGAATGAGGAACACAGAGGAAGGGAGACAGGGGAGAAAGAGAGAGAGAAGGTTTACAGAAAGCCAAACTGATCCAAATTGCTCTGAAAACAAATCAGATCCATTTCAGAGACTGTGGTGGTTTCTGCCCGCAGCATTTAAAGCGAGCCTAGTTTCAAAATGGAAGCGGCCAGTCCTCACTGAGGTCAGCCTGTCCAGCCTCTGTTTCCTTCAGCGGAAGAGCAGATTTTCAAAAGAAACCTAACCCAAACCTTCTCATCTCGATACATCAGCTCCCCCAAGCTCTTTTCTGGAGAACTTGCCCTCAACAGCCTCCTTTTATCTCTTTCTGACTTCTGACTTCCTTCTGGTTGGACTAGAGCCTTAAAGGGCAGAACTCAGAAAGGGATACAACCCACCCAGTGAGGATAAACCACTTCCAGAGTTTCCCAGTATTTGCAAATGAGGGTTTGAGACTAACATCATCTTAGCCTTTTTTGATGCTGCATCACACTGCTGCCTTATCCTGCTGCCTTCTCAGAGGTCTATCCGGAGGGGGCAGAAACGGTTATACCTCCCTAGTCTTCATCTTCCTCCCTCCAGCGCCCGTTTACCAATCTAGAGCTGCCTTCCCCAGAGTGATGTGTCCAGAGCTGTTGGAATTGAACTAGGTCCACAAACCCCAAGTATGACCATAAATCTCTGCAGGGCACTGATCTCTTCCCTATAGAAAAGAGTGGAGGGGACAGGCCCAAACCAGGACGCACCTTGCTAAAGAGAATAGACATGATGAAATAGTCGGTGAGAAAACCCTCCGAATATTGTTTGTAGTCAAACTGAAAGAAGAGGACGGTGAAGCCCAGGGTGACATACTGTTGCGGGGGACAGCAGAAGGAACTCCGCAGAAGTTTCATGCCAGCGACGGTGAGGAGAAGAGCTCGGCAGCTGGGGTGAGGTTGGGTGCAGGGAGAGAAAAGAAAGTGACATTTATTGCCAAACTTCTCTCTTGGAAAAGCACGCAAGCTTTTGAAAGATTTCTGCCCTCCATGTACGATGACGGGTTGGCAACGCAGCATCCCAGGGCAAAGGTGCCCACAGGGGAGTTCAAGGGGGCAAACGAGAAAAGCAGCGTTGCACTGCGAAAAGCTCTCCCTCCTTGGTGCTGTGATGCGAAGCACACACACACTCCGCCCCCCGATGGGACCGCAGCCCGCAGGGAGGGGATGGACCTACGGGATGCAGAGCTTCTCCTGCCGTGGGCTGCTGGCCCAGTGGGCATCGATCGTGAGTGCGTTCAGCACCACGGCCGGGTAGATGACATACTTCTCCACGCACTGTAGCCAGGCGTACAGCTTCTCAAACCACATCAGCTCAGCGGCGCCTGGGAGGGGGGCAGCAGATGGGCAAAAGAAGAGGGTGAAGTCCAGAGCTAGGTACGAGACCACCTCGCCCCCCCCATTTCAATCCCAATTGATCAGGACAGACAAGCTCAAATCCCAGGGATTCGGCAACTTCCCAGCCTGGTCTACAGCTAGTCCAGCCTACAGTCTACTCCATTGTTTCTCAGCCTTGGCCACTTGAAGATGGGTGGACTTCAACTCCCAGAATTCCCCCAGCCAGCCATCTGCAATTTTTAAGAGAGACAGTTTGGCACAGGGGTGAATGTGCTGGGCAAGGAAGCGGGAGACTGAGTTCTAGTCCTCCCTTAGGCATAGAAGCTGCTGGGGTGACTTTAGGCCATTCACCTCTCAGGCTAACCCACTTTGCAGGGTTGTTGTGGTGGGGAAGATATGTACACTGTCTAGGTCAGTGTTTCTCAACCTGAGCAACTTGAAGTTGTGTGGACTTCAACTCCCAGAATTCCCCAGCCAGCTATGAAGTCCACACATCTTCAAGTGGCCAAGGCTGAGAAACACTGGTTTAGTCTACAGCTCCGAGATCCCTTTGGTGGCCTTCCTAGCCAGGCCAAACCACGCTTAACTTCCAAGCCAGAGAAAGATCAACTCCCTCCGATTATTATTACTGTATTTATTACAACTCTAACCCACTCAATACTGTAATCAAAATCTCCCAGATGTCAGAAAGAGGAGAGCTTTTCCTTTAAGGAAAACCAGTTGAAGGACCACGTTTGCATGATACACTCTAGTCCACCAGTTGCTCCTTGTCTTGTGGCTTGCGGTATAGAGAGCCAATCCACTCAAGAGATTTTTGAAGGACCCCCTTTTCTTCTTGCTGCCTCCTACAGCAGTGTTCCGCAACCTTGGCAACTTGAAGGTATGGCTGACTGGAGAATCCTGGGAACTGAAGTCCACCCATCTTCAAGTGGCCAAGGTTGAGAAACACTCCTGTAGATGCAACCCTCTAGGAGGTGCTGAGGGTCTTTACTGAGCCTCAACCGAAACAGGAAATTAATTTGGCACCCGGTTGTGGTCAATACCACCTACGTCTCTCGCTCAGTCACTCCCTTCACTTTCAACCAGCATGCCTCATGGTCGGGGACGATGGGAGGGTAGTCCAGCGTCCAGACATGTCCATTCTCTTCCCATCCAGGCCCACTTACTGCGGACTTCAAACTGGCTGTATTCCCGTGGTTTCAGGACAGGTTGCGAGAGGCAGAACCAGGGCAGCTGCTTTCGGAGTTGGGGCAGTAGGTAGTGGGTGACAAAGCCGACCAGGCCCGCCAGGGCATAGAGCACATAGCCTAGAACAGACTGAGAGGGGCAGAATAAGCAGAAGAGCAAAGATAACCCATAAGACTATGGGCTCCGACCTGGCTAAGAAAAATCGCCTTGCTGCCAAGCTCCTTGCAAACTTCCATCTTTCTGGATGTGCGCAGATGCACGGGAGGTGTGGGCTGCCTTCGGGACAGGGGCAACTGCAGGAGAGGTTGAGAAAAGCTAAGGGAGCGGCTGCAAGCGCACAGCTGAAGCCCTTCCCCTTTTTTATGTGTGGCTTTAATTCTTCCAGGCCTTCGCAACCCTAGCCCCCAGCTCTTTACCACAGACCTGTGTCGGTATGAGCCAGGCATCCCCTTTTTGAGCTGGAACCTTTCTGCAATTGCTAATCTTTGGATCTTTGCTTTGGGACGTTAGAGACTTGGTGTCAGCCCTTTGAGGTAGGCCAGATCAGGGAAAAGAGTCTGCAAGGATTGTAGGAATGCGACTTTATCGCTGTAGGGTATCAGAACAGAAACCTGAAAGTCTGCCAGGGTTTCCCTCTGCCTCCTCTTATACCAAAGAGAATCAAGACGGGGTTATCTTGAGCCTCTTTCTCATGCTCCCTCCTTTCCATTGACTTTCTCATTTATTTTCTCTGAATGTTCTCCTAACAGCGCTGGCAATCTTTTGCCAAGGCCATCTCTGGCCTGCCTCTATACCTGGCCATTTGTCCATACAGCCAGTGCTCCCCCATGCCCACAACTTCCAGCCAAGCCGCTACCCACCTCCCACCGCACTGCCCTCCTTCCCTCCCTCCCCTCATTATTCTTTTCTTAGGTACCTCAAGAGCGATGAAGACGGTGCTGGCGCTGATGGCGAAGGTCAGAACAGCGATGATGAAGCACATGACAAGATCTGAATGAAGGATCTCACGCTGGGTTGGAAGGAAGGAAAAAAGAGGTGCGTTGAGGAGCAGGAAAGGAAAGGAAAGGCCAGAAATTCTGGATTTAGAATGCACCTTCTCCAGTGCTTTTCCCCAGCTGGATCTCCAAGGTCCTCTTTGACTGTCCCCTCCTGTAATGGTATGTGAGAAAGACCTTGGGAGACTGGGTCAAGAGATGCTTCCAAGGGAACAGTCAGATAAGAGAGAGCATAGCCCTCAGCTGCATAATGGGTGGAGAAAGAGGCTCAGAAGGGACCCTCCCCAGTTTCTCGGGCTGTAAAGGAGACGGGGGGAGAATTGTAGTTTCAGACTTCCAAGATTCTGTTAACGTAACCTTACAATAAAGTAGAATTAGCTCATCTGGTCATGTTTCCTGTCTGGTCTACCTGAGAAGGTTGACATCAGTCTTGCAAGCACAAATTTCCTGCTGTCTCCTTTACAGTTGGAGATGTTAGGGAGGGTCCCTTCTGAGCCTCTTTCTCCATCCATTATGCACCTGCGGGCTATGCTCTCTTATCGGATCATTCCCTAGGCGGCAGCTCTTTGCCCTGTCTCTCAAGGTCTTTCTCACATACCATTACACCTCCTGATGATTCCTTGGAAGCCCCTGTCCACCACGGCCTTAGCTCTTCCTCCCCATGAAAAGCCCTCCATGTCTGGGTGGCAGAGGTCTATGCCTGCTTTTCAGGGCAAATGCCATCCCATCCTCCCGGACTGCCGAGAACGGTCTCCTCACCAGGGAATTGCGCAGTTTCTCAGGTAGGGGATCCTTCACACCAACTGGGGGGTTTTCCATGTTGCGGTTTTCAAACTCAGGGAAAAGTTTGGTGCGGATCAAAGACCTAACGATCATTGGGAAGGGAAGAGGGGAGGGGAAGAAAACTGGTTTGCTGAAATACTAAGCGGCCTCCCCGTGCCAGTGTCTTGCCTTCCCCCAGCAAAAAACCCGAGTATTGTGGGGGGGCATACAGACCAGAGGATGGTTGGGTCGCTGCTCTGACGGCTCAGGTGATAGGAAAGTGACACGAGGATACCGCAGAAGACCGAAAAGAGGACAGGCACGTGCTGCTCACCCCACGGAACCTGGAAAGCAGGAAGAGAATGCAAAGGTTATATCAACACCCAGGTTGTGTATCGAGGAGCAGCAACGCTTCATCGCAGGATGCATTTTCCCCAAATCGAATGCTGAAGGAGACCGAGATCAGACACTGGCTCAGCGTGGTCAAGAGAACACACTTGGGGACTGAAACACTCCATTTCCTGGGCTGACCCAGTACAATGAATCATGAGCTAATCCATGTTGTGGGTCAGATGCTGGAGGAGAAACCAAAATGCTACAGCTTCTCCCACTGCAATCCAGGTGTGATCGGGCAGCACCAGCCCTTAAGTGGCATGCTGAGGATGGGGAAGCCCAATCAGACCTCGCCGTCACACCCAAAGATGCCTCCTGGAGTAGGCCCCTCACCTTTTCCTCGAGCTGGCTAGATATCTAAGCCAAGTCACGGTCCCCAAGCTCAGAAGAGCCCAAATTCTGGCAAGACACCATGTCCTCCCAACAGCTGCCTTTGAAGGGAGATTACGGGGGATCCTGTTCAAACCAAGACTGAAGGAGTCCCTGAAACATTCACCCATGCTTGGTATGCTGCCCTCGTGATAAAGATGCCAGTGGCAGCAAATAACTCCTATCTAGTCATGTTTCCAGGCCATCTGGATCTTTATAGCCATTGCTGCTGGATCCACGCCATTTTACTTCTCTGAAGTTTGGTTCTGAAACTTTTGTTTTGCTATTTGTAAAAGCTTTGATTGCATCAGTTACCACTATTACGTTTTTACTATGGCCTTTATCTGCTGTCCAGAATTCCTTTTCTTGTTTTGTTTGAATTGATCAATGATCATTTATGTATTTATAGGACTTCTATGACCGCCTACCTCAGACGATGGCTCTACGCAGCTCACAACAATCCATAAAAAAAAGAATAGCCTGTTATCACCATAAAGTTTATTGCTCCTACCAAGATCACGCAGCAGGGAAGGCCCAACGTGCCCACACAAATTCAGCCCGCTGTGCGAATGTGGCCAGGGGAATTTTCATCAACCATGTTCAACAGGTTGTGTGAATGCGACCTCAAGGTCTTTTTGGGAACAGCCAGCCTAACCTGGATCTTATCTGGTGCTGATGAAAGTTAAAAAGAGCTCTCAGAGGCCCCAAATTGGTCTCTTGCTCAGCTTCTTGTCACCGAGGACCTGAAACTGATGGCTGCCCTCTCCTCTGTCCCCCATTGTCGGGGAATCAAGATAGAATGCCCTTAAATGCAGAGGTTTTATTCTCAGCTGCCATTGCTCACAACCGCAGCAGATTTGCACCCAGAAGTTTCCATTAACTCTTTTACAAGCTCCCTCAAAAGGCAAATCAGGGGATTTCAGAATTCAAAACAGCCACGGTTGAATGCCAGACCGGTAATTCTAGCATATCTGAAGGGGGAAAAAGTGGCTTAGAATTCAGAGACTAGGTCGGCACAGTTATGAAACTAGGAAAAATTCTGGTTCAATGCGTTGTGGGAACCCATATCTTGTCTTAATACGTTGTGCCAATCAGGCCATCCCCTTAAGGCTGCATAAGGTTTATATACTCGGGCACTGCTGGTTCTGTGAATGCAGCCGTTAAGCTGAGTTTGACAGGTTATGCGAACCCAGCTAGTGTATAATCTTGCAGCAGAGGATGAGTGTAAGGGTTAGGGCCCCTTATATACCAAAAAGAAAATGCCACCTTCTTTCCAGAGTAGATACCTTGATGGCTCCGAGGCAGAACCCGTACAGGAGGCCAGCCACGAGAATGCTGCGGAGGAGGGCGAAGAAGGCGGTGAGGGGGCTGGTGGCAGCTGGAGAAGGAAAAGGAAAACAGGGCCATCAATAGCAATTTCTCTCTGACCTTGGCTGATCTCAGGGGCTGAGCGGGCCAGGCCTGGACAGGTCACCACCAGGAGATCCCAGGGTGGGAGGCTAGACTGGGAACTTGAAGAAACATCCTGGAACGAAGCCTTAGCAAAACGCTGGGGGAGAAAACGGCAAGGGTCCGTCTCCCTCCTCACCTGTCCCACCAAAGATGTTCATCTCGACCTGTTCCAGAAGGTACATGAAGCAAGTGTTGACTTGTGGGAGAAGTCCAAAGAGGAAGATGGCTGGGAAGCAGAGGGTGAATACTGGGGGAAAAAAAGGAAAACAGAAAATCAGAAGAAAAAATTAGGCCAGGGGAGACACAAAGACGCACACAGGCTATGAGTTGCTCAGGAATTCTCACGCTTTCCCAGACCTGCAATCAGTTGCTTACCAATAGCCACGTCCCGGGCGCAGTAGAAGAAGTCGGTGGAGAAGAGGGTGAGGTCATAGAGGACGATGGGAGGAAAGGGCCCCATCCGAGCACAGAGGTCCAGCAGCCAAATCAAAAGGCAGGCCACGCAGAAGTAAACCGGTCGGCTGTAGGCAATGATCCAGTTGTGCCCCTGCCAGTGGAAAGGAGCCTTGAAAATCCCTGGGGACGTGGCTGAGATCCAGGATGTACAGCGCCTGGCACAGAATGAACTGGGCCACCAGCTCTCCAGCCAAGAATTTGTTTTACATCAGTGTTTCTCAATCTCAGCAACTTTAAGCATAGCTGGCTGGGGGATTCTGGGAGCTGAAGTCCACACAGCTTAAAGTTGCTGAGGTTGAGAAACACCGTGTTAGGCTACGGGTAGTCCTCACTTAGCAAGCGTTCGTTTAGTGACTGTTTGAAGTTACAATGGTGCTGAAGAAAGGGACTTACAACCAGTCCTTGCGCTTACAACTGTCGCAGCACCCCCATGGTCATGTGATCATGATCTGGGCACTTGGCAACCAGCTCGCACTTTCAGTGGCTGCAGCATCCCGGGGTCACGTGATCGCCATTTGCAACCGAGAAAAATCAATGGGGAACTGCATGATTCGCTTAATGACTGCTGCAAAAAAGGTCGTAAAATTGGGCGCAACTCACTTAACAACCGCCCTGCTTAACAACAAATTTTACGGTCCTTATTGTGGTTGTTAAGTGAGGACTATCTGTATTGTTTTAGCAGCACAAGGGAAGCATACTGCTTATTCCAAGGATTCTCAGACTGTGGATTGTGATGCCAGGGGGGTCTTGAGCACATGTGCACGTTTCTTAAAAACCTGATGAAATTTGCAAAGGCAACGTTTGTGGATCATGTTCCAGGCCTTGCTGCTTGCTCAGCTTGCACAGTTTGAGAAGCCCTGTGACGTGCTGATTAAAATTCCTTTATGGAAAGTGAGTGGTTTATTTATTTCTTGCCCAGTCCTAAGTTTCAATGAATTTGTTAATTTCATTCATCTACCCATTTATTTTTTTAGGGAAGTTGCAGGAGCACGAAGTGTGAAAACCCTTGGCTTCCTCAGGAGCCTGATTCACACAGCAGGGTTGTTTGCGGTCACAGGAATTCAGCCCGTTCGGTTTGGTTGCGGCTTAAAGCCTGGTACAAACCCCCGCACTGGGTTAATTTAGTAAGTGGGTGAAGAGGGGTACGCAAATACAGCTGCCATGCAAATCAGGCTGGACCATTAAGCCACGATAGACTCAGGCACTGTGTGTTATGCGAACGCGGTGAACCCTGTGTTTGGTTCATTCAGATTTTGGGTGCTGCATAAGCCCAGCCATTGTGACTTTTAAACCACAGCTCAAGCCTTAGTATAATCTGTATGAGCCTAGTCAACTGGGACTTAATCATCATTAAAAAAATCATGATTTTAACTGGCAGGTACAGTGCTCTGCTCACTCTCCTTTCAGGTGCACGAAGGGGGTTTCCCTAGCCCAGTCGAAGGCAGCCTTGCACAGGACACAGAAGCCAGGCCTCTAACACAGTCCCGCACCCTGCCTCCGCCAGACCGGTTCAGATTTCTTGTAGCCGAGTACTCACGTGCATGGGAGAGGCGGCATCTGGCTGTACGCTCTGAAAAAAGTGAAATAAGGGAGAAAAACTGATCAGGCCTTTGCTGAAGAGGATTCCCTGCCTCCCATACCGCAGAGGAAGGATTCAATCTAATGTAGAATTGTAAGATGGATTTTTCTGCACCTCTACGGGAGCTGGTGAGACATTCCAGCCCCGACACTCAAGGAAAGGGGACAGGAGAATTCCCAGCTGGACAATGAAATCTTGTGTCTACCTCGCAAGAAGGTTGGACAAAGAGAAAAAAAAAAGCCCCCCCCCATTATTTTTATAAAAGACTGGAAACCTCTTATGGACTTTTTGCCAAAAATGGAAAAAAATGAATTGCCAATTGATGGATTTGCTGATTGGAAAGGGTTGAACATGGGAAGAAGAGAACCAAGTTGCAACTTTAAAGAGGGAGGAGAGATAATGAATTTGTTTGTAACTGCTGTAAAGAAGATCAGATGTCGTTTTTTTATATATCTTTTCTTTTTTTTCTGCCTGCACTGTCTTTTCTATTTCTTCTTTTATCTTTTATTTCTCTTTCTTCCTTAATTTCACTCTATATAATTTCCTGTTTATCTTTTACTTATGTAAATGTCTCTACTAAAAATTATAACAAGGAAAAAGGGAGGCTCCCCCTTGCCAGTTTCTCTCCCTTCCTTGCCAAATTAGCAATATAAAAAGCTGTCTAATATCAGGTTATTTTGACCAATCTCATCTAATATGATCAGCACTGACCGGCAGCCACCAACCAGCAGTGATTTAATCTGATTTGCATCTCACTTTTCCTTCGGGAGCTCAAGGAGATGTATGCAGCAACCCCTCCTCCTACTTTTCCCACCAACAACCCCGTGAGGTAGGTTGGGCAGAAAGGGAATGAGTGACCCAAAGCCAGGGACCTTCCATGGATACAGGTTTGAACTCAGGACTCTCTAGCCATCGTCCAAACACTATACCAACCCTACTTGGGGCTTTCTGTGTGAAAGTCGCTAGACAATTCATTCCCATCTTATTTATTTTGTGATACAAGGGTGTATGCTGCTTAATTTACCAGACTTGATATGGATCAAAAAAGCATTAAAAAATGTAAACGTTAAATAAAATTCCAATCTCAAGTCCCCAATGCGGTTATTTGCAATTAAAACCTTGCTCACCAAACTCTTTGCAAAAGGTCTTAAGAATAGGCATGAGTCTGTTATAACCAAGGGCCATAAGAACACCTCCCTCTAATCTGCCATTCTCTTTTGCAAAATGCAACACCCCCCCCCCTCTGATGGAGCATTTCAACTTGGGAAAAAAGTATTCTGCTCTACTAAACCAACTCAGAATCACAACTGGATGAAATGAGTTGAGAACAAAGGGACTGATGTATAGTTGCATCGATATGCTGTTTAAATTAGCCAGAATTTTCCAAACTTGGGGGAGTTTAACATACAACCAGAGGGCGCAAGTTGGGGATAACTGCAAGGGAATTGGACTCGTAGGAAGAACTCTGGGAAGAATTTAAATCAAACATATATACGATTGCTTTATTATTCATTGGCCTTGGTGACATGATGGTTGTGGAGCCTCCTGTTTGTTCTTTTGCTTGTTTTGATCTTTTTTTAAATTACAGTGGAACCTCGGTTTACGAACTTAATTCGTTCTGTGACTCTGGTCGCACCCCAAATTGGTCGCAACCCGAAGCAAATTTCCCCATAAGGTTCAATGTAATTACCGTTAATCCATTCTGGCGTGGAGGACAGGGAGGCGGCTATTGCTTGGAGGGAGAGTCCCCCTCCCTACGACCACGTGTCAGGGGCGGAAAAATGGCCGCGGACCACGTGTCAGGGGCGGAAAATGGCCGTGGATCACGTGTCAGGGGCGGAAAATGGCCGTGTATCCTGTTCGTACCCCGAGGCGGAGTTCGCAAACCGAGGTAAATTTTTGCGGCTGGAGCTGGTCGTAACCCGAAAAGTTCGTTAACAGAGGCATTCGTAACCCGAGGTACCACTGTATATCTTTTAGATCAGTGTTTCCAATCTTAGCAACTTTAAGATGTGTGGACTTCAACTCCCAGAATTCCCCAGCCATGTAGGAAGCCGTCCCCCTGAAGAGACCCAACCCCTGCCCTGGAAGTGGAGCCGTGCAAGGGCAACGCTGCCACGGATCTCCTGATTGACCTAGCCTCGGCGGGTGTCAGGACCGCCTTGCCACCCCTCTGGACACAGGAGTCGCCCAGAGTCCTGCGGCTCGGGGAAAGCCGGGGCACAAAAACGCAGAAATGGGGTAAGTGGCAGCAGGGCTGCAGGGGGGGCATGGCAGGGAGCCGGAGAGGGGGGAATTTGCCCCCTTTCCACCTCTGCACGATGCCTTCTCCCTGAAACTAACCACCCCGGCTGCCTTCGCACAACAGAGGAAACCAAACCAGCCCTGAACCAACATAAGCGTGTTGTGCGAATCAACCAAAAAAGGAGGGTGGGCTGAGTCAGAGGGAGGCAAAAGTTGTTCTGATGATCTATTAGTGTTTCTCAACCTTGGCAACTTGAAGATATGTGGACTTCAACTCCCAGAATTCCCCAGCCAGCATGGGAGTTGGGAATTCTGGGAGTTGAAGTCCACATATCTTCAAGTTGCTAAGGTTAAGAAACACCGGTCTAACCCAAGTCAGATCTCTTTCAAGCACAGCCAGGGTGGGGGCCAGACAAAACTCAGTGGGGCAGCTGCTCCAGAGGGCAGGTGCTAAGACCGAGAAGGCAAGCTTCCTAGATCCCATCAGATGACACTGCATAATGAAGGGGACCCAAGCATAGAGGTTGTGCAAATGGGCACCCCGATGGGTGGCAGCCACTTTGTAAGCATACTTCTAACATGCACCCTCGCATCTCTAAATGAGCTTGATTTCCTAACCCGCTTCTGATTTAGCATTTAGCAGGAGGCATTCAGACAGCAGACCTTGCAAAAAGTCGACGAGCAAGGGAAAGAGAGCCTTGTGCGACTTGTCCAACACGTTCTTCCTGGGGAAGGAAGCACTCCGGTAAACCTTCCTGGCGCAGACCCCCACAGCTGAGCAAGGCGGCAGCAGCAGTGGGTGTGTGTGTGTGTTAAAGGAAATTCACTGGAACAGAAACCATGGTCAAACCTGGTGGAGAAGCCCGCGTCCTCACCTTGAGCAGAGAATACTGGCAGCTGGCAATGACCACGCAGAACTGGAAGACCCAAATGTCTTGGAAGAAGCCCTGGAGGAGGAGGAGGTAGCCCAAGAAGGCCACCAGGGTCACCAGAAACACCACGAACACATTCTCTCCCACTTGACGATTCCTGGAGGGGCAGGAGAACACAGCAGGGCTAATAAACAGGATGAACGGCTGGCCCGCTCTCCTGCACACAAGGTTTTTAATAAACGCACAGTTCATCAACAAAAACCATCACACTTATGAAGAAGCAAGGCTTGGCAACTTTGGAAGGAGGGTGTTGAAGCAACTCCCCCCCCCCCAGGTTTTTGGATGGCGCACTCAAAAAAGCAGGCCAGGATCAAAAGGGAGTGGGGCCAGAACATCTGAATCAATGCCTTAAGTACAGTTAAGAGGATTCTTCCCCTGCATTTCTTCAGCTTTCCCTTCCTAAAAGCGACAATTTGGCAGCTATTTTTGAAGGGGATGGGACTCACCCAAATTTTTGGGAGGGAGGGTAGGGGAATGTAGCCCTGGGTCACAGTTCACACACCTTTGCTCTAAAGCCATGTTTCTCAAACTTGGCAACTTTAAGATGTGTGGACTTCAACTCCCAGAATTCCCCAGCCTGCATGGCTGGCTGGGGAATTCTGGGAGTTGAAGTCCAGACATCTTAAAGTTACTAAGGTTGAGAAACACTGTTGTAAAGGCTCTGCAGAAATTCATGTTTTCAACTTTCATATTTTGAGTTCAGCTATTAGCGCATTACATCGTTAGGCCAAAGATGGGGGTCAAGGACGGAGACAAGTTAGTGTTTTCCCTGAAAACTCCTGCCTAAAGTGAACTTCTCAATTCAATGGTCCCCAGCCGGCGCTGGACCTGATGGCTGGGAACAATGGGAATAGCTGGAGGAAACACTGGAAGGGCGTATCTTTATCTTCTCGGTCTGAAGTTCCCATAAGCCCCACTCAATCAGTAGAACCAGCAGCTTTCAGTTCTTTGGTCTATTTTGGGCTGGAAAGATGCCTAAATGAGAAGGTGCCAGCCAGCCATTCTCCAGGTCTGGAAGGAGTGTTTGTCTGACACTTTGCATGTTAACAGACGCCCCCTCTGCCTTGGGCTGGCCCAGAAAAGCAACAGAATTGGGTGCTCACCGGTCCAACAGAGCCAGCAGGGCCAACCGGTCGTAGCGAACACGCATCCAGTGCCCAGGAAGGACCCAAAACTTGTATTGACGGGGGTGGCACTTGTCCTCGATCATTAAGGTGTTTTCCTGGGACTCGTGTAGGGATTCTTGGTCCAGAAGGTCAAACTGGAGAAGGAACAGGCAACTGAGACATCGCTATCCCACCCCGCTTCCTCACCCCAAGAGAAGGCATTTTCTGGATTCACATAATACATTCGACCCAAATAGCTAAAAAGGTGCAGTGGCACACGCTCTGGGCTGCCAAAATGCAGGCAACTTCTGAGAGCAAATTTCAGCACGGATAAACGCTACGATCGTACGATTTACTGCGGTTGTCCTGAACTGGGTGTCTTCTAGATGTTACGGGACTACGGTTCCCAGAATGACCTGCAACTCCAATACTGCAGATCGTGCTGGGTTGGGAATTCTGGGATTTATACTCCCATCCTATCTGGGGCACTACATTCCAGTAGCACAATTCCAGTTTGGGGATGAAAAATGTTCTTTTTCCAACTAAGTTCTGAAAACCGTGAGAATTTTTGGTCACTGAATTTCTCCCCACCATTCTGCGTGAGGCACGCGAGAGCGGCATTATACAACCCCAGATCTCTAGACCTACTTTTAAGGAGCCTCAGGCAGACCCTTCGAGTCTCCAAGTCTCACCTCAGGGATCTCCAGCGGCACCCTGCGCACCTGCATACCCTGGAGGACCACAGGCCGGGGCTGCAGCAGGGAGAGGGCGGGGGTCCCTTCGGGAACTTCTGCAGAGTTAAAACTGGAGGAATGTGAGTGTCTGTCCCTGCCAAGGCAAATATAGAGCGATGAGACAGTTAGCACCAGAGCTGTCCCTGTGAAAGAGCCGCCCCACTAGGCCGCCCGACTAAACCTTTTCTATTGATGGCCCCATTCCCACACCAGTAATCTTTCGTTCGCCCTCCACCCCCTTCGCACAACAGGCTTCATGTAAAGGACTGATCGCTTTTGCCAGCATGTCCCAATTATCAGCATGGACAGGGTTTTTCACTGATTCCAAGGGCACATTAGAAAAGACAGCCTGGCCCTGCCTGGTACTCTAAATTATCCTAGGTAAGCACTTTTAAGCCACTAGATATCGCTGACTAATAAGGGGCTGAAAGATCCATCTGGCAATGGTGGGCAGTTTTTACAATGGCTGTGTTGAGTCTGCCGCAGTGATGGATTTTACTCATCACGGTTGTCTTTGTTTTAAAGTGGTTGTTGATGGTTTTATATGTGTGTGTGTGTGTGTGTGTGTGTGTGTGTGTGTAATGATTGCAATTTTTTAACTGTTGTGAGCCACCTAGAGTCACTTAGGTGAAATGGATGGGCATGCAAGTCAAATAAGTAAGTAAATAAATCTTAGGGTATGCGTGAAACAAAAAGAAAGTTTGTCTTAGAACCCGGGACAATGCAATGGTCTGTGGGAAAGACCTTGGGAGACACGGTGAAGAGACACTGCCAAGGGAACAGTCAGATAAGAGGGAACATAGCCCACAGCTGGATAATGGGTGGGGCAAGAGGCTCAGAAGGGACCCTCCCTAGTTTCTTGGGCTGTATAGGAGACAGGGGGAGAACTGTGCTTTCAGATTTGCAAGATTTGGTTACCATAAAGTCAAATTAGCTTATCTGGTTGTGTTTCCTGACTGGTCTACCTACCAGGTAGGGCTGACAGACAAATCATTGTATTCTGAAAGTTCTGCTAAATCATTTTGGATGAAAGAAAACCTGGATAGGGTAAGTAGGGCAAGGCTGACACGCATCACCCCTTCTCTCCTTCAGCAGCTATCCTGCTGATGTCCTCGGCTTTTTCCATGTTCCCTCCATCCCTTGAACACTTCTACCTGAAGCAAGCGTGTTTTGGTCTGCATCTAAAAGAACAGCCCTGATTCATTTTGTGGTACAAACTACAATTTCTAAAACATGCAATTGGGTTACCCCAACCTAGGTAATCCATGCACAGATCAAAACATCCGAACTCTGTACATTTTGGTTCCAATATGGTCCACCTGAAACCAGGTGCCCTGTGCATGAATTAAAATGGCCTGAACCTGGTGGCCTTTTGCAAGGCCTTAAAGACTGGTTTTGCCATCGAGCCTGGGACCCTGATAAAGTATGGGTGAGCCTGTTTCCTGATTGTATAGATTATGGGATGTTCTGAGTGTTCTCGGCTGCTATTTTATGCTGTTTTATGTTGTCTGCAATTTTGGTTATTGTTTTTATTCTGTTTTTAATGGCTAGACAGCCAGTGTCATGTATATGAGATGGGTGCCCATATAAATTTATGAAACAGGCCATATCAATTTAGTAAACAGATAAATAAATAATAAAAACATCCTAAGTAGATGCATTTTGATCCCAACGTGGTTTCTCAAACTAGGCATCCATGGACCAAAACATCCAAACATGAGCATTTCCATTCAGCTGAAGACTGCCCGAAACCAGATGTCCTATGCACAGAACGGTTCAGGCGCAAAACATTTGGCACATGCAGACTGTACCCCTCTCCCTTTTTGGAAACGTTTCCCACATGCCCCACCCACCGCTGAAAACCTTCTTGCAAATCACTGGGGGAACATTTTGGCAGCTAAAACGGAGACTCACCAGCCACTGTTGGTGGCATGTTCCATGCCAACTTGCTGCCCCACTGGGTTCTCGTAGCCGCCCCCTGCAAGCCCAAAAGTGTAGGAGCGTCGGACTCCTGGAAGGAAGGGGGATAAAAGAGAGAAGTGGATCAAGTAAGAAACTCCCGGTGCAAGCATTTCCCTTTGGGCAGAGAAATTGCTGGGACCGTTAAAAAAAAATCTAGAAAACCCATCTCTATGTTAATCCAAAAAATAGGAGAGGACTGGGAAAAAATTCATCTCAACTAACACTACAAAGTCTGTGATTATGGGCAAAGCCTGCTTATATACAGTAGCTTGCAAACAGGGAGCAAACCCCACACTCACTAGCACTGAAGATGTTACCTAGTTGGGTAATAAAACGTCTGCAGTCAAACAACCAAGCTCAGAGAGCACCAAGGACTCCATAGTTCAACCCTGAGCTACAGATATTCTCTTCTGGTGGTCTTCTGATGTTCTTAGGTAATGCTTCAATAAATGCAATTGCTAATAATACGGTCCACGCATCTAGGGTAAATGGTGTGAAACAGGGCTTGCTCCAATCAACACAGCCAAGAGTGAGGGATGCTGGGAGTTGTAGTTCAGCAACTTGTGGAGGACTATAAGTTCCCTACCCATTAAAGGAGCTGCAAGGTCTGTCCTTCCGAACAAGTGCCCCCACTTACCGCTCTCGTCGTAGAAGTAGTGGACTGCCCCTTCCGAGGTGTCATCAAAGTTGCAGGCTTCGTGGATGGCACCACGGGGCAGCAGAAGAGAACTGGCAAACTGAAGGGCCGAGGGCAGGGTCAGCGCCCGGGAGTGGGAGGAGGCTCGACCCCGTTGAAGGTCCTGCAAACTGCACAAAGGACGGGGTGAGAAGCCGGGTAGCAGCCACGGGGCAAAGGCTGAGCCGTTTGCACGAGGGCTTACCTCGGTGGGGAGCCCATCACGGAAGACGGTGGGGTAGGATTGCTGCCTGCATTGTGCCTCCGTCGCATTGCCTGCACACGCTTCACGCCGCTGGAATGGTCTGATTTGGACAGCTCCTCCCCGGGGGCAGCTGGAAGAGAAAAGGCAAAGCCAGAGTTGTGGAGGGGGGTGCTCTGCTAAAGAACCACTCACCCACATTTTCCCACGATCAGCTTAGCTCCACACGCTGCGCTTGCCATTTGAGGCGGCATGAAAACAGAAGCCAAAGCAGATGGGGCTGCTGACGCTCATTGGGCGCGCATGAAAAACTTCAAAGGGGATGGGCAGGTATCAACTTCTCCCTGGCAGCACCTGCCCTCTGGCTTTGTAGTCCCCCAGAAATCTGTATGGGTCCCACCCGTTGATATTCTGAGAGCACTAAAGATCTAGCTATTCTCCCAGGCTTTGGGACTGAGCGAAGGGGAGGGCTTGCAACATTTTCTTCTCACAGGATTTTGTTCTGTTCTGTATAGTTTTTTGGATGCAGATTAATGGTTTCTTTATTTTATTGTTCTGGCTTTGATTAAGTAAAGCAGTGGTTCTAATCTTAGTGGAGGGCAATTTGGGCATATCCTGGGGGTCATGGAGCAATTTGTAATTGCTTGTTTGTGAGCTGAGGATCCAGTTTGGAACTGGAGATGCTTGTGCAAAACAAGAGTCTGGTTTTTTTTGGGGGGGGGGGTTAATGACATTATTCAAGACCAGGAAAAGGGGTAATTGAGTAAAGCAGTTTAAGAACCACTGATGTAAAGGGTCAGTTGGAGCCGGGCATTCTTCAAATGTATGTGAATAAATATGTAATATCAATAAATCAATAGGTCCAAGGGCAGAAGTAGACACCCATATGTTCTCCTTACATTGTTCTCTGACCACAGGATAGCTTCACACAACGTATTGAAACCCAAAAGACAGGCTAATCAAACAAAAGGGCTATGTTCACCTATCACGCAGGGCCCATACAGATCAGTCAGATTCTGGCTAAAGACATCACTGGGCTGGGTATGTTTAGCTGGAATGGCTAAATTGTGGTTCAATTCACTGAACCTCAAACTAGCCCAGATCTTAGTCTAGCACGCTTGGAGAAGTCAAGAGAAAATTGTTTCCTACTTTTGGGGCTCTGCTCAGGGGAAAGGGCTGGTTTCTTTGGGGAATCTGTCTTGACTCCTGGTGACTGCCTGGAACAGTTCCTACAGCTTTCTTGGCAAGGTTTTCGGAAGCAGTTTGCCCTGGCCTCCTTCTTCCCAGGGTTGAGAGAGGAACTGGCCCAAAGTCACCCAGTTGGCTTCGTGCCTAAGGCAGGGCTAAAACTCAGTGTCTCCTGGTTTCTAGCCTGATGCCTTAAGCACTCCACTAAAGTGGCTGTCCTCAGGAATCCTAACCACTTCCAATGTTGCCTGTGTAAAAAGGGAATTTTCCTCCCATTCCTTTTCCAGCTCTTTCCAGGAAGGGGAGAACAATAGCATCTTGGAGCCTTACCTCCTCCGATGGCCCCCTCAGCCTGCAACTCTCCCCGCCAGCCGGGCTGGTTAGCTGACTGGCTGCGCACGGCGCTGCCCAACTCCTGTTCTCCCACCAGCTTCCCTGCGTGGGACTCCAGATCCGACTTGGAGACGGTGAGAGAGCCCGGAGGCTTCCCTTCGGCCAGCTGGTTGCTGCCGTCCATGCTGAGCACTCTGGCGTGGGTCTTGGCGCTGGTGGTGCTCCCGGTGCGCTGGGCATAATGAGAGGGCTTGGGGGGGAGCATGGAGTTGTCCGGCGGCGGGGGCGGCGGGGGCTTGGTCTCAGCCACCGGGACGCTGTGCCGGCCATGCTGGGCCGGGGTGTGGCGCTCGGGGGAGTAGCAGGAGGTGCTGGAACTGCTGTCCGAGCTGTAATTGTGCTGTGAGTGCAAGCTGGAGGCCCGGCTGAGGTCACTGCAGTCGCTCGAGTCCTCGTCAGCAAAAAAGCCCTCGGTGTAGGCCTTGCTGTCCAGCAGGGTGCAGATGGGCAAGTATGCGCTGCCGTGCTTCCGGGAGAGGCGGTGACGACCCTTCAAGCCCAGGTCCTTCGGCCGGACCACTTGCTCCAGCTTGGGGCCACCCCACAGCTCGGTGTCCCCTTTGACTGTCTCCAGGGAATTAAGGGTGTTCTGGGTGTCAAAGCTCAGCTCTCCCAGGAAAGCCAGCTTGGGGGAGCGGAGCAGCTCGCTGTCCGAAAGGGCATCTGTGTCGCTGCCCCCGTCTGCTGGGGGAGACGAACAGGGCCCAGCCTCCTCTCCCGGGGCCCCCTCTTCAGGGCCTGGCCCCAAGGAGGGGCTGTCCAGGTGGGTAGAGTTGGTTTTCTCGCTGCGGTAGCTGCTCAAGGTGCTGGGGGTCTCCTTATCGGTGCCGCTGAAGCAGCTGTCGGATGAGCCAGTCTTGAGAGGACCTTCCGGCCGTGGCTCCAGGGGCTGGTACTCCGCCCCGGAGTGGTGTTTCTCCCGCCGGTTGTGGCTGCTGGTCTCCGGCAGGGCCAGGCTCAGGAAGCTGTGGCTGAGCTCTTCGCTTAAGCTGCTCTTGAGGAGGGGGCTGAGTGGGGTGTCCCCCACGCTCTCCGATTCACTGGGGGTCCAGCGTGGGGCCTGTGACCCTTGCCTGGCGGGGGGAGACTGCTCAGAGGAATCGGTGCTCTGGACCGACGTCTGGATGGGGAGAGATGGGGGCTGCTTCCGGAGGTTAACGGGGAGCTCTCCTTTGGGAATAGAAAGCAGGCTGGTTGTTGGGCCTTCCACGTCGGCGGATGCTGCTGGAGGTTCAGCTAGAGAAGGGCCCAACAGAGAAGACAAGGTTAGGCTCGTGTTTGCAGGAAAAAAGGCCTTTGGGGCAGTGGGCCCAGCCCTGGGATGGGGGTGGGAGAAACCAATGATTTGGGTGCATCTTGTAAAACCGGCAGAGCAGAGTTATTCATTCTTTTTAAGGTGTGTTGAGTCTAATCAAAACCCTGCTCAATCACAAAAGCTCCCTGGGGTCTTTCAGCCTGTCCCTCCCTCTCAGCCCAAAAGCCAGGGTCGGGGAGTGGTTCAGGCACCAATTAGGGCAAGAACCTGAGTTCTAATCCACCCACAGCTCCAGAAGCTCCCTAGGGGATTTTGAACCAGTCACTCGCAGCCCAGCCTACCTCACAGGTTTGTTGTGGTAGGGAAAAACAGACCTTGTACTACACATAGTACATATCAGATAATGATAATGATAATAATGGCTAGGCAGTTACATACAGGAAGGAAATACTGCCTGTGCCAAAGGGCAGTGTTTACCTTGAAAGCACTTTTCCCCACCTTGCTCAATGCCTCCTCCTTTTCCAACCCCGCTTCCCAGAACTCCAGAGCTTACCATGATTCTCTGGGGAACAGCACTGAAGCATGTCTCGGTCTGCTGCTGTAACAATGACATTGTTGCTTCCCTGCTCTCGCACAAGCTCCTTGATGTCTGCAGGAGAAGACCTTGATGGAGACTTGTCCAGACCCTCCCACCTCCATGCTTCCTCTGTGTCCCCTCCTTTAGCTACAGGGCAGCCATGTTCTAAATCAGTGTTTCTCAACCTTAGCCACTTTAAGATAGGTGGACTTCAACTCCCAGAATTCCCCAGCCAGCATGGCTGGGTAGGGAATTCTGGGAGTTGAAGTCCACCCATCTTAAAATTGCCAAGGTAGAGAAACACTGCTCTAAATGAGAGGTCGGCAAACTTTTTCTCGAAAGAGCCAGATCCCTCCCACCCCCGTGGGCACAGCTGGCAGGTCTACAGGCCAAGTAGTATAACAGCCAGTGGACAGTGCTGGCCTGCCGGCAAGGAGGCCAACAATAAACCTAGGACGTCCCACCACCAGCCCTCTCCTGGGAGCTCAGCTGAAGCTTGGGCCTGGCAATCCACCTCCCACCAGCCTGTCCATTCTTAGCTTATGGGCCAGATAAAAACAGACAGTGGGCCGGATTTGGCCCATGGGCTGCAGTTTGCCAACCACTGTTCTAAACCACAGCAGAAGAGAGGACGTCATGGCAAAAGGAAGTCAGCGCTTAGGGCCTGTATCCCTACTTCCTAGCTCTGTTTACTCATATATGATACACTTTTATATATATGTATGTATGTATATGTATACATGCTCATATACGATGTATACACACACACACATACATGCAGAGTCGTGTGAAAAAGAAAGTGCACCCTCTTTGAGTTCTATGGTTTTACGTATCAGGTGATAATAAAAATCATCTGGTCCTTAGCAGTTCTCAAAAGTAGGTAAATACAACCTCAGATGAACAACAATGCATGACATATTACACCATGTTGTAATATTGTATTTGGTGTAAATTGTACACCATTATTGTACAAAAAGAAAGCCAAAATGGAGAAGACATGTGTGAAAAACTAAGTACACCCTTACTGCTTCCATAGGTATGAAGAGGCTGAGTAGCAGCCAAGTGCTGCTAATCAAATGCCCTTGATCAGTTGATCATCAGCAAGTGTGATTACCTCTATAAAAGCTGAAGTTTTAGGAGTTGGCTGGTCTTGAGCATTGAGATGTGTGTTAACACAATGCCAAAGAGTAAAGACATCAGCAATGATCTTAGAGAACCAATTGTTGCTGCCCATCAATCTGGGAAGGGTTATAAGGCCATTTCCAAACAATTTAAAGTCCATCATTCTACAGTGAGCAAGATGATTCACAAGTGGAAAATATTCAAGACAGTTGCCAGTCTTCCCAAGAGTGGGCGTCCCAGCAAATTCACCCCAAGGTCAGACTGTGCAATGCTCAGAGAAATTGCCAAAAATCCAAGAGTTACATCTCAGACTCTACAGGCCTCAGTTAGCATGTGAAATGTTAAAGTTCATGACAGTACAATTAGAAAAAGACTGAACAAGTATGGTTTGTTTGGAAGGGTTGCCAGGAGCACGCCTCTTCTCTCTAAAAAGAACATGGCAGCACGGCTTAAGTTTGCAAAGTTGCATCTGAACAAATCATAAGACTTCTGGAACACTGTCCTTTGGACAGACGAGACCAAAGTGGAGATGTTTGGCCAGAATGCACAGCGCCACGTTTGGCAAAAACCAAACACAGCATATCAGCCCAAACACCTCATACCAACCGTCTAACACGGTGGTGGAGGGGTGATGATTTGGGCTTGTTTTGCAGCCACAGGACCTGGGCATTTTGCAGTCATTGAGTTGACCATGAACTCCTCTGTATACCAAAGTATTCTAGAGTCCAATGTGAGGCCATCTGTCCGACAGCTAAAGCTTGGCTGACATTGGGTCATGCAACAGGACAATGATCCCAAGCACACCAGCAAATCTACAACAGGATGGCTGAAAAAGAAAAGAATCAAGGTGTTGCAATGGCCCAGTCAAAGTCCAGACCTCAACCCGATTGAAATGCTGTGGCGGGACCTCAAAAGAGCTGTGCATGAACAACTGCCTGCAAACCTCAATGAACTGAAGCAATGTGGTAAAGAAGAGTGGGCCAAAATTCCTCCACAACGATGTGAGAGACTGATAAAGTCATACAGAAAACGATGACTTCAAGTTATTGCTGCTAAAGGTAGTTCTACAAGCTACTGAATCATAAGGTGTACTTAGTTTTTCACACGTCTTCTCCATTTTGGCTTTCTTTTTGTACAATAAATGACAACATGGTGTAATATCGAAACTAAAGCCTGGATCTTAACAATTAAATATTGGCTCAGAATCTTATATAGAGCAGCTCCTCGAAGTCTGCTATCCTATCTCAAAAAAGACAAATACATCTCGCTGTGGTCGCGACATATTATATCCAAGCTTAAGCAGATTGGGATTGCAATTGAGGACCTATACCTTTCAGATGAAAACTTTGTATTTAGCACTATTAAACAGAGACTTTTTGGCCTGAATTTGAATACCACAAATTCAGACCAGCCCAACCTCGTGTATGCTCCCCTGCCATGCTTGGTATAGAAAATCAATTGGGCAAGATGGCGCATTATTTCAACGATCTTGTGTTACCTTCCCAGCGAAGGGCCTTTTTCTTGGCACCTTAGAAGGAATGCTTTTCCTTCTAAGGTGCTCCTTGGAAGGTATAAACGCATTCCCATCCATGACAGGCTCTGTCTTTGTGGCAGCGCAGGTGTCTCTTCAGCATGATTTGCTTCTAAGACCTTTGCAGGGCAAATATCCTCTGAACGACGTGGATCCTGCGTCATCCTGCCGGTATTTGCTTTGTGATGCTATACCCGAGATTACCCAAATTGTCGCTAAGTTCCTGGAGGAAGTCTTTAAAAGGAAATGTAGACAAACTCTTCTTTGAGTATTGTCTTCCTGCTGCCATCCTTATGATATGCTAATTCCTTGTATTTTAATGTTTGTAATGCCAATAAAGGTTTGAAATAGAAATAGTGTAATATGTCATGCGTTGTTGTTCCTCTGAGGTTGTAATTACCTACTTTTGAGAACTGCTAAGGACCAGATGATTTTTATTATGTCCTGATACATAAAATACATAAAACCATAGAACTCAAAGAGGGTGTACTTTCTTTTTCACACGATTGTATATACATACATACATATATACACATATATACACACACACACACATACATACATACATACATACAGTGGGGCAAAAAAGTATTTAGTCAGCCACCAATTGTGCCAGTTCTCCCACTTAAAAAGATGAGAGAGGCCTGTAATTTTCATCATAGGTATACCTCAACTATGAGAGACAAAATGGGGGAAAAAATCCAGAAAATCACATTGTCTGATTTTTAAAGAATTTATTTGCAAATCATGGTGGAAAATAAGTATTTGGTCACCTACAAACAAGCAAGATGTCTGGCTCTCACAGACCTGTAACTACTTCTTTAAGAGGCTCCTCTGTCCTCCACTCGTTACCTGTAGTAATGGCACCTGTTTGACCTTGCTATCAGTATAAAAGACCCCTGTCCACAACCTCAGTCACACTCCAAACTCCACGATGGCCAAGACCAAAGAGCTGTCGAAGGACACCAGAAACAAAATTGTAGACCTGCACCAGGCTGGGAAGACTGAATCTGCAATAGGCAAGCACCTTGGTGTGAAGAAATCAACTGTGGGAGCAATAATTAGAAAATGGAAGACATACAAGACCACTGATAATCTCCCTCGATCTGGGGCTCCACGCAAGATCTCACCCCGTGGGGTCAAAATGATCACAAGAACGGTGAGCAAAAATCCCAGAACGACATGGGGGGACCTAGTGAATGACCTGCAGAGAGCTGGGACCAAAGTAACAAAGGCTACCATCAGTAACACACTATGCTGCCAGGGACTCAAATCCTGCAGTGCCAGACGTGTCCCCCTGCTTAAGCCAGTACACGTCCAGGCCCGTCTGAAGTTTGCTAGAGAGCATTTGGATGATCCAGAAGAGGATTGGGAGAATGTCATATGGTCAGATGAAACCAAAGTAGAACGTTTTGGTCTAAACTCAACTCGTCGTGTTTGGAGAAGAGAGAATGCTGAGTTGCATCCAAAGAACACCATACCTACTGTGAAGCATGGGGGTGGAAACGTCATGCTTTGGGCCTGTTTTTCTGCAAAGGGACCAGGACGACTGATCCGTGTAAAGGAAAGAATGAATGGGGCCATGTATCGTGAGATTTTGAGTGAACACCTCCTTCCATCAGCAAGGGCATTGAAGATGAAACGTGGCTGGGTCTTTCAGCATGACAATGATCCCAAACACACCGCCCGGGCAACGAAGGAGTGGCTTCGTAAGAAGCATTTCAAGGTCCTGGAGTGGCCTAGCCAGTCTCCAGATCTCAACCCCATGGAAAAACTTTGGAGGGAGTTGAAAGTCCGTGTTGCCCAGCGACAGCCCCAAAACATCACTGCTTTAGAGGAGATCTGCATGGAGGAATGGGCCAAAATACCAGCAACAGTGTGTGAAAACCTTGTGAAGACTTACAGAAAACGTTTGACCTCTGTCATTGCCAACAAAGGATATATAACAAAGTATTGAGATGAACTTTTGATATTGACCAAATACTTATTTTCCACCATGATTTGCAAATAAATTCTTTAAAAATCAGACAATGTGCTGTTCTGGATTTTTTTTCCCCATTTTGTCTCTCATAGATGAGGTATACCTATGATGAAAATTACAGGCCTCTCTCATCTTTTTAAGTGGGAGAACTTGCACAATTGGTGGCTGACTAAATACTTTTTTGCCCCACTGTATACACACACACACACACACACATACTCATATACTTTGCAAGCTGCATTGGGTACCGGTTTGCTTCCGGGTCCAGTTCAAGGTGTTGGTTATCACCTTTAAAGCCCTACATGGCATGGGGCCAGGTTACCTGAGGGACCGCCTCTCCCCCACGATTTCAACCCATCCCACCCGATCTCACAGAAAGGGCATGCTCCAGATCCCCGCGGTAAAAGAACTCCGACTAGCGGGGTCCAGAAGGCGGACTTCTCTGCTGTAGCCCCCGCCCTTTGGAACATCTTGCCCTGGAGGTGAGACAGGCCCCCTCACTCCCGGCCGGCCTTTTGGAGGGACTTGAAGACCTGGCTCTGCCATCTGGCCTGGGGTGGGGAGGGAGGTCATCAGATGTGGGGTTGGCTAGCCCCCCAGAGGCCTGGTGTTGCTACCATCGGCCTCCTGCATTTTTTCCTTTTATTTTTGTAAATGTGTCTTGTTATAAATTTTAATTGTATATCTATTTATTGTTTTAATACGTTGTGAGCCACCCAGAGTCCCCCATTGGGGGGAGATGGGTGGGGGACAAATTTAATAAATAAATAAAATAAAAATATACATAGAAGGGATCCATCTGAAAATGGTTGTCAGGTGGGAGCAGATGGAACTTTGTCTGTAGGGAGGACTGAAATGTAAGTCAGCACCCTGCAAAGGGGCTTGTACAGAGTGGTTTTTCCCCCTCCATTCCTAACTGAAAGCAGGCTGGTTTTATCCAGGTTCAGCCAGGGGGAGATTGTGGCCCCTGCCTTTCCCCTCTGCTCACCTCGGACTGGCCCTCCGTCTTCCAAGTGAGGCAGCAAGTCCTAGGAAGCAAAACAGAACAAGAATCAAACCTCAATTGCTTTGTCCCGAAGAGAATCAGGCGGGGTTAGAATGGCAGGAAGATCTCCATGCAGAAGGACCACGTGCCATTCCCAATTTTCTCAGGTTGGCTTGGAAAGGCTCCATCCACAGCCCATTGCAAAGTAGCCCAAAATATGCCAAGCTGGGCAGAACAAGGGTCGCTGAGAGGAAGAAGGAGCTTGTCATATTTGATTTATCAGTCAGCTTTTTATTTGATTCATAAATATTTGAATTCTCTGCACCCAAGGTTAATGCTGCTTCAGAAATGCCAAGAGTGTTGAGAACGGTGGGCTTTGGAGCTGGAACATTGGGCACACAACACGCAAACCCCTTAAACCCCGGAAATGAACTCATCTCACAGCTGTGGGTTCCCAAACCATCTGAAGCCCAAACAAACCAATCAATATAATAAACCAATAAATAATCCAAATGAGAGTTTATTATGAATGATTTGCTTTACACAGCTCCCTAAAACAGCCTGGGTTTTGCACAGCCTCCTGAATGACAAACTACCCAATGCCATTTGAATCCAATCTAGCATGTTGTGTAAACTCAGCCTATATGTTCCTAAATTAAAAGAGGTTTATCAGCCACATGACCCTGAATTTAGCAGAAGCCTGCAAGACAAAACAATTCATCTACCTGCATTACTATCTTCCTACCAGACCCTCAATGGTCCTCTAATTTTAGAGACCCGGGGGGGGGGGGGAAATTATCTTTCTTGTTATGTCAATACAGTATTTATTCTGCATCACCTGTGGAAAAATTCATGCAAAATGTTTTAAAAGCTATCAAACAAGGCAGTTACAACTACTACTAATATCAATTTTGCATTTCCTGAGCAACTCTGAAAATGCTTAATATGGAGAATTACGATCTTCTTGTTGGGAAATTTAATCTGGACATTTGAGATGAGTGGATATAGTTCAGTTTATCTTACTAGTGTTAGATTTGGACCTGAAATTAGCTGCTGCTTAACTATATTCTCCAGGTCTATGGAATTTATCAACAGTTGAGGATACCTCTTTGTGGTCAAAATAATTATTATGGAATGCCGGATGGAAGAAAAATCTACATATGATTTGTATTAGAGTCTAAGTGAAATGTTTCATGGAAGAGCACTGGAATGAGGCAAAGAGCGGGCAAGGCCTGACACATGTGAGGATGGGGGAAGGCTGAATCAGTCAAACAAAACTTTCTCACCCTTACCATGACCTGGTTGAAGCCAAAGACAGAATGTTGTGAACTGCATCTCACCGGCGGGGTAGAACTAACTTTGCGGAACACTGTCATTTCCACTCCCCCGGGGTCCCTGCGGAGAAAGAGAGGATGTGGAGGAGAGGCAGAGCCCAATTAAAATAAAACAAAAAAAAGTTGAATTGCACCTTGGATGGTTGTGCAGGAGAAAGCAAAGATAAAGGCTTCTACAGAACCACCTTCTTTGTCCCAGGCTGGAAATTATTCCGTCAACTAGAGAACATTCTGTTGCTCTCACTGATCTGTATTCCAAATCTGGGGGGGAATGGATTCTGGTTCCCCTGGGTGGAGGCAACTGTGTGAATCTTAAAGAACCTTAAGGCCAGGAGTGCAAAGAGCACACGATTCAGTGGATGAAAAAGGCCCTGCTCACGGGGATACCCAACAACAAAGCAACGTTGAAAGAGCTTCCACCCACTTGCCGGATCAAAGGCTTAAAATGCAAACTTCCTATGAATTGGAAACAGGTTATCGCATTTGACAAAGATTTCAGTCAGGCTCATGCAAGGTTGAAATCTCACTCCCAACAGAATCCTGCATTCCAGACAGAAGATGGGTCTGTGCGCTGCGCAGTCATTCTTGTTTTAATGGCTTGGTTTGCACATAAAAGGCAAGCCCAGATCATAACAAACCCCAGAGGGTGAATTGAAACCAAGCCAACCACACCATAGCTTAGTCTGAGCCGTGAGCTGGGCCACGCAACCCGCAAGCAAATAAAGAAAGTTAATTTGCGTCCCCCAAATTAGCAGCTCTGGTTGTACCTGATGCCTTTACTCACCTGGCCAAATTGTCCTCGTCAGCAGCAGCTCTATCTTCGGCCTTGCCAGCCTCTGCTAGAGCTGAATTTTTTTCCACTATTTCCCCCTGGTCAAACATGGTGTGCAGACGATAGTTGATGGTTTTGACCGTAGTGAAGAAGACGGCCACCACCGTGCAGTATATTCCCGCTACCATAATACTGGGGGGCATCACCTGCCAAAGAAAATATGGTGACCTCAGTCCAGCCAACACACACGCTCTGTCTCTGCATCGCTGAAACTGAATTGGGCCACCTATGAAAAACGCACCCTCTTTGGTGTCTAAATCAAACAGATTCAGCCCGGCACTGTGTCTGAAACCAACTTATATTCAAGATAGCAGAAGCAACGTCTGGGCTCCGCAGAAGGCTTTTTCAGATATAGGCCTTGCAACCATCCAACTCCCCCCCCTCCAGCAATTAAAAAGAAGCCATCTTTTGACTAGGGCTGATATTGAGAGGTCAACATTTTCAAGCTTTAAACCTACAGAGACACACTTGATGGATGGTTTGAAGCTCTAGAGCAGTGTTTTTCAACCTCGGCAGGTTTAAGATGTGCGGACTTCAACTCCCAGAATTCCCCAGCCAGCATAGAAGTCCGCACATCTTAAAGCTGCTGAGGTTGAGAAACACTGCTCTAGAGCTTCACCCAAATGGTTTTCAAGTT
This sequence comes from Python bivittatus, assembly GCF_059951505.1. Taxonomy (NCBI): domain Eukaryota; kingdom Metazoa; phylum Chordata; class Lepidosauria; order Squamata; family Pythonidae; genus Python; species Python bivittatus. The sequence continues at coordinate 6,566,282 of NW_028277047.1, read as the reverse complement.
AGATATACAGACACGAAGGGCAAGAAACCTGCTGCCGCCTTTCATGCCAAGGGAAACTGGAGAGTGATGAAATCCAGGATTCAAAGAGAGTTTTATGAACTCGCTGAGGAGATCTAAAAGGGGGTCCAGAAAAACCACACAGATCTCTGCAGCTCAGCCAGGGCTCTGTATGCAGAAGATACAAAGGCCAGTATTTGTAACTGACAAGCTGTCCTCTTTTTTTACGAAATGCATATCTACCTTTCTGCTCTGCTTTTCAGCTTCCTGAAAGCACCTGGCCAGTCTCTGAGACCCCAAATGTGGGAATACGTGGGGCTTTGGCCTGATCCAGCCAGACACTTCTGATGCTCTTGGAAAGCATCAGGGAGCTGTGCCCAGTCAAAACTGGGCCAGATTCCGACTTGCCTCTCCTTAGTTCCAAACGCACTGGATTCTTCTGGATGTTTTCCTCTTAGGATTCTGATTTTTTTGCAGCCTTCCAGCTTGCAACATTACAGTCCAGTGAGTAACTGCTGCTGGCAGCAACACGTCACTCACACACCTATTTTAGTGCAAGAGCTGCGAAACACTGACAAGTACACCTCACCTCCTGCACCTCCAACCGGGCGGCTCAAATCCCCCATCTGAGCTGTTCTGCCATATCCTATCTTAGCCACCCTTTGCACCAGTGACTGGGAGGAAGACACATTCTGACAATCAACCCTTCTGACCCACATAGTGAACATCTCCGCCTGTTCTTGATCCAACAACCAGAAATAATGTTTTGGGACCACATCCTCCGGAACAAATCTGGACTGGGAAGAACTGGGATGAGGCAAGAGTTACTGTCATCACACAACAAGAGCTAGCCCTAATTGTGAAAAAATCACAAACAGAACCCAACATTCCAGCTGATCTGGCTGTCATCCCTAAATGTATAGACAAAACCTTTAATTGCCAATAAAGCCGTTGAAGGCTCATATCCTGGTTACCTTCTCTTCTGAGGGTTTTTGGCAAGGAGGACCCCATTTAGATGGTAGTCAGGAGGGACTGCAATGGGTTGCTTTTATTTGCTCTGTTTTTATGATTGCCTAGTTCTAAGGAGCCGGTGACATATAAATACTTATAATAAAACAAGCCAATAAATAAACTTCATCCTGTGTATTTATTTATTATTCTCCAATGCACCTCAAAATCCTGGCACAGAGGTACACACAGTCCAGAAAAGCAAACTGAACAAAACCATTAAATACTCAAAGTTGCCTTTCTTTTGTTTTTGCATTTTCTTCAATAAAAAACGCCACAGCTTCAGGTCTTCCAGCACTCAGGCCTTGCCCTCTCCCAACAATCAGCAACCTGGGCACCATCCAGATGGGTAGGCTTTACCCCTCCATACTTTCAGCGATGGCTGTGTTAGGCAGGGAATTCTGGGAGCTGAAGTCCACCTCTGCGGTGCACTCACACAAGGGAAAACTGGTTTAGAGGAAATGTAAGGTAGCAATGCATTTTAAAAAAGTAAAACGTAGAGGAAGTTGATCGGGACCACAGCATCTGGGGAATGGGCTATTAGTTGTGAGGGCACTCACCCAATTTCTGAAGTCTCCTTAGTAACTAAGGAGCGCTATAAAAGAGAGAGTCCTGTCATACCACATCCTGCTCTTGGAGTTCTTAGAAAAAGATTCTGCTGGGTCACTACAGGAAAGTAGATTTCAGATTAGATATGGATTCCTGATCTGACCTCATTCCTTCCCCTTTCACTGTCACTCCTAGAAATTTTTCCTGGCTTCACAACTCTGTAAAGGACATTTTTATTCACGCCACGGTTCATGAGAAAAGGCAGTTTGTTTTGACTGCTTTAATCCGCTAAGGGATGGCAGGGATTGTTTTTAAAATTCAGAGAAACATAGAGCTGGAAGATGCCATTCGTGTCACAGAATCCAACCTCTTTGTCAGGGCAGAAACTCAAATCAAAAGAATCCTGACAAATATCTGTCCAGCCTTGGCTCAAAAATATCTGAAGGGGAACCTACCACCTCTCTGGGCCTCTGGTTCCACTGTCCAACTGCTCTTACTGCCCAGGAGTCTTTTTCTAACATTCAGTTGGAATCTGCTTCCTGTAACTAAAACCCACTATTCTGTGTCCTGCACTTTGGAACAAGAGGGAACAAGTCTCAACTTTCCTCTATGCAACATCCTTGCAGTTATTTGAAGACGACTATTGTATTTCCCCTAAAAAAAATCCTTTTCGAAATGTGGAAGAGGTTGATCCAAGCCTTGCCTTATATATTTAAGACACACACTCACATATTTAACTTATCATCAAGATTCAGCCCTCAGCTTGTTTCTACAAAATCAGACATTACTATTTATTAAAAACAAAAACACATGTTGGCTCCTATTTTGAGCATGATTCTTTTCCTAGAAAAGCCTTCCCTAATCTGGGTCTCATCCAGATAGGCAGACGTCACTTTATTTGCATCTCAGAGTTTTCAGCTGTGGTCATGCTGGTTGGGGAAATCTGGGAGTAGAATTCCATACATCTGGAAGGTGCCCATGTTGGAAACAACTGCCCTTCAGAACTGTGAGGAAGAACTGAGCTTTGGGTCCAAAGGAAGAAAACTTTCTACTCCGTATACTCAGCAATGTGCACTACCTATTCAGTGTTTGATTTTGCCTTCCTGAAACTGAAACGCGAGGCACTCAGCTTCTCTCTCACTTGTCTTGAAATTCAGCCTAAGATTTATTATCTCCCTGTTCCAACTTCTCATTTTGGAAAAGCAACGCAGCTTTAATCAGGCTATGAAAGCAAAACTCTGAACAGTCATGGCAATTAATTGATATAAGAAGGCAACATTTCCAGAACCTTCAGTACCCTTATTGATTCCTTAATGCACTGGAATTTTCTTATATCTGCAGTTTATTTTCACTATCGTGCAAGGGGCTGGTTTCAGGAATCCCAGATTCTGGGCGTCAACCAGACAGGAGGCTCAGAAGGGGCCACTGCTAAACTGTTACTCTTATAACCCTCAATATATATCAAATGCCATTGTTTCCATTGTTTCTGCCCTCAGAATTGCCAGTGTTGTTCCTGTGGACAGGAAGACTCTTTAATCTCATCTCTTTCCCCCTACGCTGCCCTCATTTCATGTCAGGTATCACCCAATTACATTCTCCAAGATGTGACATCCAACACTGAGCACTGCATCGATTTGGGAAATGTAACTGGGTAATCATCTCCCAGAGCCAAGAACTGTCTTGGCTCCACAGGAAGTGCTGAGATCGAGAAATCCCTCTGAGGAAAAGATGGGTAGAGCAAGTGAAGGGTTGAGTAAGCAGCCACACAGCATCGATTAGGGAACTGAGGGCAGCACCCTCAGAGCAAGAGGCTAGGCTGGATTAAACAGCCCAGCATCCTCCTAGCATCACCCTTCCAAGCAGGGGCCCGAGCTTCCTTTTTATGTGTCTTGAAGGAAGGCAAAAGAAACAGGAAGACAAAGAGGAGAGGAGAAGCATTTTAGGTGCGAGCACAAGTTTGGAAGGAGGTACGTCTTCCAGAAAGAGAATCCAGGGGAAACAGCGACAGAAATTAGCCCGTCAACCCAGACTTTCCTATGCCCCTTTCCTAGCCCGGCCTCTGGCTTCCAGACTCACCATGTACAGCAGGAACGGGAGGATGAGCAGAAAGATCCAAGTGTAGAGGTGGAAGCAGTTGGAGAAGGTGCTCTGATGCGGGTCGAAGAACCAGCCGCCGGTCAGCGAAGCCCAGACGCCCTGGCGTAAGATCTGGAGGACCTGTGACCCCATAGCCACGGTGGGGCCGCCTCTTCCTCTTCCTCCTCGTCGTCCTCCTCCAGAGGGAACACCACTGCCCAGCTGGCGCTCCCAGGTTCCTTCATTAAGGCAGCTTGAGTCCCATGATCTGGAAGGGCTGGGGAATCCGGAACCCTCTCCTGCCCCTCTCGGGTCCTGGCTGGGACTGGCCACAAGCCCTGCCCTGTGTGGAAATGCCTCACCGCGGGCCTGGGCTGCCCATGCAGGGCTGGCGGGCCGCTGTGGATGCCTCCCCCAACTTGGGACCCCCCTTTCTGGCTCTTCCTTCCCTGGCTTCTCTTCCCCCCTGCCACTCACGCCATGGGGGCGCCCCGAGAAGGACCCGGGCGTAGCCACACAAGGACGGGGGATACCCCTGGGATTGGAGACCGGCCCCCAAAAGGGGGTCCCAGGCAGCAATGGTGACCAGATGCCCCCCAACACTTCCTAGAGGGGGATGACCCTCCACACCTGGGCCACAGGAGCCCCGCCCACGATTGGGGCGCTAAAGCGAGGGGTGTGTGGGGAGGAGTGTCCGCTTTAAATTCCTAGGGGTCCCCTGAGGAAGTTGGGGGCAGCATTAATCCTCAAGACCCCCACCCCCTGCGCGCCCCCCTTAAAGAAATACAGGTCAAGGGAGTCCAAGTCTTGTTCAATTCCGGGGTCAAGGGTCAGCCCCGCTTGGCCTAAGGAGCCGAGGGGGACTCCTGGCGCTTGAACCTCATCGGGGACTGGGGAGGCCGGAAGAAGCGCCCGAGCAGCTGCAGGAGAAGCCGCGGCACTGCGCATGCGGAGTCCTCTCACGTCCGCCTTCCAGACCGGAAGTAAAGACAGAGAGGGAGAAAGAGGGAGAGTCGGCGGCGGGTCCACATAGAGCTATGAACAATAGAGGGGGAGAGACGGAGAGAGACGTGGCAATGTAATTCTGAGTTCAATTATTTTAAAATTGTTTCCACCTTCTGTGGCATCCTTCAATTAACAGCAAATACGCCACCCCGTTAAGCAAGTTGGAAGCAGAAATGAAGAAAAAAGACGTTTCTCTGCATCATTGCATACGAAAGCAGGATGTGTTTTGAATTTTGTATGGATTTTTAAAATTATTTTACACTGAAAACATCTGAGGTATAGATTTTATACTGCAAACAGGACCAAAATAATATATGGAAGAAGATGGGAAATATATATGAAAACACCAGTATGTCGATACAGAAGTAAGAAAGTAGATTGATAGGTGTTTATAGTTGTATATATAGGGAAATATAAAAACCAGTGTGAAAGTAATACTGTACATGGAAATAAACAATACATATGACAGCAAAGGGGTGCGTGCGTGTGTGTGTGTGTATCAATGTAGTGTGTGTATTATCTAGAGAAAAAAATGAGTAGATAAATACTGTATCAGAAAGCAAAGGTGTGCAATATCTCTCTTTATAATTTATATAATAAGAAATATATATTTCACTATACATACAAAATATTATACTTTTTATATGTAACAATGCAAAAGTATGCCAAGACAGAACTTATAAAAGTAAAGAAGTCTCATGTGTTCATAGTAATGAATAATATAAATCAGTGTAAAAAGGATATATGAAAGGACATAACGTGTGTGCATGTATATCGAGAGACAGAATAAGCAATGTAAAAATTATAAATGAAAGTAAAAATTGTGTATTTATAATACTGAATACATTGCAGGATTATGGATGCTCCTCCTACAAAAGGTTACCAGGCCAACACCACAGGGTTGGCGTAAATTGTACTTCTACAACTCAGTCCAAACTTCAATCTTAAACAGGCCGTACTAATACTGTACTACAGGGCAAGGTTGGGGTAAGCCAGTGTTGCTCAACCTCAGCAACTTTAAGATGCGTCGACTTCAACTTTCAGAATTCCCTAGCCAGCACCCATGGTTTCAAAATCGTCAAGGGAGCCCTGAAACGTTCCACCCAAATAATGAAATCACCTTCTCTACTTTATTATCTCTAGGTAGTAGCTGTTTCTACTGTCTGTCCCAACAGACCTCACGCTTCCCCTATCGCCGTTAAAGGAAACAGGGTGGTGCGCACGCGCACACGTCTGCCACGAATCAAATGCGCATGCGTGCCATAACGGCGGGGAAGGGTGGAAGGAAGGGCGGACGTTCACCCGCAAAGGGAGGCCCTACATGTCAACGCGCATGCGTAAATTCCCTAACGGTAGTTGCTCTTCTATCATTACTATAAAGGGCGGGCACTTAAGTGTTACACTACTTTCTACGGGTCCGTTCCCTTTGAGAGGCAGGCTTGTCTCCCAATGAGAAATTAGTTTCAATTCCTGGTTTTGCACGTCACGAGCCCTAGTTTGGTTCTGATGGTGTATTATTATTAATTGCAAGTCTATGATAACAAGGCCCCAAGTTGGCCTACAGGTCTCCAGACGACCACTAGATGGCAGCAAAGAGATATAGAAAAATAAACCCTGCCGCCATCTAGCGGTTGTCCCAAAGTCTGCACCCCCAATGTTAATTTTTATTCACCATAGCTAGCTTTTTAGTAGGTATTAATTATCTGCCACCTTTCCAGTGGTGGTGATTCATATTTAAAAAGACGCTAGATATTCTTATTCTATTATTCACTCCCTTCATCAGATAAATCCAAACCGGCTTCCAGTTTAAAACCAACAGCACGTCCTACATCAAATTCAGTACAATTTCCCCCTTCGCTCTCATTCCCACCCGCTCCGTTATTTCATTTATTAAAAGTCTGATGAATCTCTGTCCAACTTTGGCCTTCGGAGCGGCCCGTTTCCATCAACGACAGTACCGTAAACATCCCGATAACAAATCGTAGAAAAGGAGACGGAGGAGGGGGCCGTTTCGTCTGGCGCTGCACCGAACAAGACCCGCACGGGGGAAACTTGGGGGAAAGTTTTCCAAGTGAGTTTTCAAGGCACTCTCGGGTCACCGCTGGCCCGATTTCGGGGGGTAAGGAGGGGTGGACGAGGGGTCTGACGTCCGTCTTAAGGACGGTGCCACGCCCGAGGGCGACCTAGATATTACCCTGGTTGAGCGGGGGCAAACTCCCGTAGCCAAAGCCCTTGGTGGAGCCCCCCGATCTGGCCGGAAAACCGAGCGCCTGCCCGCCCGCGCAGCGCAGCCCTAATCTTCGGCTGTTGCTATTATCAGCTTCCTGTTATTAATGTCATTAGCTGGAGAGCAAAGGGGGAACGAACGAACGAACGAACGAAAGAGGGCGGGGGGGCAAAGGAAGCGCAGCCTCGCTGGCTCCGGACCAGGAGCCGAGTCAAACTCAGCCGGGCTTTGCTTTCGGGGCGCGCGGGACGCTCCGCTGGCCGCCGCTCCCCCCGGCCAGGAGGGCGAGAGGCAGGAGAAGCCGGGGCGCCCGGCTGGAGGGCTGGGGGTCCTTCCCACCCCCCAGACTGCCAAGCGCTCCTCCGGGCTGGGCACTCCAGCGCCCATCAGCCCCAGCCGAGGAGCGCGGCGGACCCCAGGCTTGCGCAACGCCCGGGGCGCTGCTGCGGGGGCGGCGCTGGGCTCGGCTTCCGCAGCGGAGGCCTCTCCCGCCGGGGCCGGGCGGGCGAGGCCGCCTCCCCGTCTTCCGGCGGGCAGGAGCGCCCGCAGCCCGCACGCCCGCCGGCCGGCCGGGGAGGCCCGCCTCCCGCGGGGCAGTCCCAGCCGGGCAGAGCCCGTCCCGCCCCGCCCCGCCTTCCCCGCCTCGCTCCGTCCGTCCGTCCGGCGCGGCTGCCTGGTCGCGGGAGGGGACCGAGCGGCCGCGGCGAAGCGGGAGACGCGCCGTCGGGGCGCCTTGCAGCGCGGGCCGGGGCGGGGCTCGCCTGCCTGCCTGCCTGCCCAGCCAGCGGGGCGCTCGAGGCGTCGCCGGCGCCTCCGCAGCGGGCCGGGCCGGGCCGCTGCGCTCCGCGGGGAGGGACCCGACCGGACGGGACGAGGAAGCAGCCGCGCGCCAGGCGAGCCCTGCCCGGGGAGCGGCGCCGGCCCGCGCGCCCGGGCGCATGTAGACCCGGCCCGCTGGGGACGCGCCCGCCCCGCGGGTGGGCCGGTGCCCGATGGGGGGGGGCGTCGGGGGGCCGCCGCGCTAGCCCCGCGCAGCGCTGCCGAGCTCTCCCCGTGGTGCCCCCTCCTCGGCAGCCCGGTCCATGCTCCGGGGCCCGATGAGGCCGGGAGGGCGCCATGGAGCCGCTGAAGAGCATGTTCCGGAAGGCCCCTCTGGTGGGCGGCTGGGCGCCGGGCTCCCGCGCGGGGGGCCCCGCGGCCTACGCCAACCCGGTCTGGACGGCGCTCTTTGACTACGAGGCGGCCAGCACCGACGAGCTGACGCTGCGCAAGGGGGACCTGGTGGAGGTCCTCTCCTGGGACTCGGCCATCTCCGGGGACGAAGGCTGGTGGGCCGGGAAGCTGAACGACCGGGTGGGGATCTTCCCCTCCAACTACGTCTCGCCCAAGACGGGGACGTTCCCGGGGCCCGCGGACCCCCCCGAGGCCGACTTCCGGGACCTGACGCTGGAGGAGGTGATCGGGGTCGGGGGCTTCGGGAAGGTCTACCGGGGCAGCTGGCGGGGGGAGCTGGTGGCGGTCAAGGCCGCCCGCCAGGACCCCGACGAAGACATCGGCACCACGGCCGAGCGGGTCCGCCAGGAGGCCCGCCTCTTCGCCATGCTGACGCACCCCAACATCATCGCCCTCAAGGCCGTCTGCCTGCGGGCACCGAACCTGTGCCTGGTGATGGAGTACGCCGCCGGAGGACCGCTCAGCCGGATGCTCGCCGGACGGCGGATCCCGCCCCACATCCTCATCAACTGGGCCGTGCAGGTTGCCCACGGCATGCAGTACCTCCACTGCGGCGCCATCGTGCCCGTCATCCACCGCGACCTGAAATCCAACAACAGTAAGTGAATTTGGGATGGCGGACTGGGCTCTGGCTTCAGGGCCAACGGCAAAGCCTTGGGGGAACAGTGGCCCCGAATTGCAGGGGCACCCATGGGGCAGTCAGAAGAGTCAAGTTGGTGGCTTGGACCTGCACAAAGTCCTGTTTTCAATCGCGTAGGTGTAACTGCCATCTTGACTTTTTTGACTCCCTTCGTGGACGTTCCCATATCCAGGCAGCTTGACATAAATTCTCCCACTGTGCTGTTCAGATGCCCGTCATTCTCAACCACGATTCCCAGATTTCTCAGTTCCACCTGTGGCCACTGGGATTCCGGGAAGGGGGTTACCTGAAATGTCTGGGGGGTGCTAAGAAGCTCACCCCCGCTAGCTAACAACCCCTAGAGGAGCATTGTTCCTTTGTTCGAGCCATCTTTGTCCCTTTGTTCAATGGTGGACCGACATTGCGCTGTTTTTAAAACAACTGGGATGAAACCGCAGCACTCAGTGTGGTTCCTTTGACCACCTGAAACTCTTTCCCCTTTTTGATGCGCAGCAGCAGGACGTTCCGGTGCTCCAAAATTACCTGTGAAGGTGACTTCATGGTGTCGTGACCCTTCATCATCCAGCCTGTCTGGGATCAGATCAGTGTTCCTCCAGCTTAGCAACTTTAAGATGGGTGGACTTCAACTCCCAGAATTCCCCAGCCAGCCATGCTGGCTGGGGAATTCTGGGAGTTGAAGTCCACCCATCTTAAAGTTGCCAAGCTTGAGAAACACTGCTCTAGATCCAGGCATAGCTTTGTCCTGTGACCACAAGGTGTCCCGGGTTGCTAGAGCCAGCCTCCCCCAGCTCTCCCAGGTATGAAACAAGTGTGCCTCTGAGCATATGCAGCGTGCTCTCCCTTCCCCACCGCACCAGCACAGCTTCCACTTAACTAGGATTAGCAGGGGCAGGATTTTCTAAAGCAGAGGCCGGCATGCATTTGGAAAGATCCAGCCCGTCCCGGCTGCTCCCCCCTGCCACGTTTTGATCCCCCGTTCTGCTCCTGAAGTTTGCCACCCAACGATGACTGAGCGTGACCTGGGTGACCCACGAGCAGGAGGAAGTGACGGCGGTCTCTCCTGGTCTTGCAGAGCCTGGCTCGATGCGCCGTTTCCTCTTGTAAGGGCGAGATGGCGTATTTTTCTTTCCATGCAAACAAGGGCTGGGGGAGACCGACACATTTCCGCTGGAAACCGGTTCAGAAGACTGGGGGTTTGGCCCTTGCAAATGAATTCCAGCATCTTGCAAAGCCAACGCTCCGGGTCAGAAGTGTCAGCTTCATCAGTCCTGGTAGGCAGGTGTCCGTAGGATCCCCGGCCAGAAAAAATGGCATTCTGTACATGTTCAGTGTTTCTCTGTTGTAATGTTAGAATGTGGGATTATCCGGGAAGCAGGGTAGAAATGTAAATAAATTAAAAATGGGAGGGTTTCTTCATGCATAACTTCTGCAAAACTCACTGCCATAAGCTGTAGTGATCATAGACTCACAGAGTGGGAAAGGGTCTCAGAGGTCATCTAGTCTAGCCCCCCTTCCCTCTAGGATTTGCCAAAGCGTGTTGGACAAGATGCTTACTAAGATATACAAGGAAAAACTTCCTGAGGGTATAATTTGTACAACCATCGAATAGTCTACCTACATAGGTTGTGAGTTCTCCATCTCTGGGGGTTTTAAAGAAGAGACTGAACAGCCCCCTCTCATGAACGGTTTAAGTTGCTGTTCTTGTACACCACAAAGGGTTCGACTAGATGATCCTTGGGGTCCCTTCCAGCCCCACCATGCTAAATTCTAAGGGGTGTACTGAAGTTTGTGCATTGCACATGGGCAGGTGAATGCTCTCTGGATGGACTTTAATCCAGCCCAACTCCGTTTAATTCTGGAGCGAGGCCTCCCAACCACTACCATCCAGACGTGCTGAACTACATGCCCCATCATTCCTGTCCTAACATTAGAAGTTGGAGTTCCGTTAGATGGAGGGGCAATACACCTCTGCCTGGTTTGTTTTGGGGTTCTGAGTGCGGTGAAACCCTACAACTGGGCTTGCATAAACTAGCATTTCTTCCATTTTGATCAATCCTGGCTTGAGAGGGGAATTTGAAACTTGATTTGGTCCTCAACATACTTGGCTGGATTGCAGTAAGGGAGAGGCATATCCAGAGGGTGGAGGGTGAAGTGTTGGTCAAAGAGTGGGGAGGCTCCCATTCAGGTCCCCCTTTTCATCTGGATTCTCCCCAGCTTTTACCTGGGAGGAATAAAGAAAAATATGGAAAAGTACAGGTTATTTAGACAGCCTGGGGAAAACTGTCTCCCTGTTTGGAAACCAACTAGTTGGGCTTATGAAGTCCGCTTGATCGTGTTCTCTGATAAAATCAGATCATGGATTGACAGTTTCTCAACCTTGGCAACTTGAAGATGTCTGGACTTCAACCCCCAATATGCTGGCTGGGGAATTCTGGGGGTTGAGGTCCAGACATCTTCAAGTTGCCAAGGTTGAGAAACACTGGACTAGTGAGTCAGTTTGTACTGATTTCTATTAACTTATTCAGTTAGGGCCCTGATCTAGAAACCGTGGCTGGTTTAGGAAGCCAAACAAGGTTAGTCCTGGCTGCTGCTAGTTGTGGGCCAATCCGGAAAATCCAAGGCTATAGGTTACACCGGAAAGGCGAAAAAACAACCTGGAACAAGGTGGTAGAAATTACGTCCATGTTGCTAGCAAAACCTATGTTTTACATCAGTAAAGTCATGGGGAGCCCGGCTTAACTATAGTTAGTTACGCTGGTCACCGCAAGTAGCTTCTCCTACTGGCTGATCTCAAAGTGAGCTAAGTAAAATTGGATCTAGTTGGTACTTAAATGGGGGGGGAAAACCCACCAGAAAATCTAGAGCTAAGCAGAGTTGGTTCTCTTTGGATGGGAGAACACTAGGAAACCCCTGGGCTGGGGGCTAGGCTTGGAAGTCTTGGAAGAAAGCTTCAGTATTGCTGACAAGAAAACTATGTGGCTATATCCACAAAATTACCAGGAGTTGAGTTCAGTTCAAAAAAGACTTTACCTGCTCTGTATCTGTACTTTGAGGAAAACACCAAAGACGGTCAATAATTAAATTAATATCCATTCAGGCTGCAAGGCAACAGGGAGAGAATGATTCAGTCCTTCCAGAAATCCTGAAGGCAGCCTTGAGATTTATAACGTGGAGGAGGCTTCTGTTCTTCAGCAATACTCTTTAAGTTACTAGATTTTTGGGTTCATAAAATCCAGCGTGGCCTTCATTTTCCAGCCTTCGCTCACTGTAAAACGGGAATCTTACAAGCTTGCCTCCTTAGATTCACACTAAGCAATTGTTCTGCAGTGATTTGAGACATCAGACTTCTCGGACACTTGCAGAACCTGATTTTTAAAACATGGTTTACCCAATCTTCTCCTTCCTGTACAGAAGAATTGGCCCCAGGTTGGTTGAGCATGGGGATTTGAACCTGGAGCGTTCTAATCCTTGGGTAATTGTGACGTCACACTTGGAAGAAACTAAGAAATGCTTGTGGGGGGAGCAGTTACAGTTACACAATTCAGCCTTTCCTACAATCAGGGTCTAATATGAACTAGGGTTGAACGGCTTAAACCCTGTTTCTCTGGCAGTTTTGAGCCATGCCAAGGGTGGCTTGTTATAAATGGCCATTCCCGTGGTTTGTGCACAAACACAGGTTTCTTCCCACACTTCCGATCCAGCAGGTTTTCCAGAGTCTGAGAAGCACGGCAGAAAAACCTGCCAAACCTGTTTATCGGAAGTGAAAATGGGATGGGAGTAAGGTTGTTTTCAGAGGCAACTACAGGCGTTCTCTACTACAGATTTCTTTTTCAGCCCTTGCAGATCGGTTGGACCTCATCTCCCATCATGCTGGTTGGGAATTATGGGAGTTAAAGTCTAGCCCAGCCTGAAAAAAACAGAGTGAAGATTAGATGTCCAGAGGTCTTAAGTAAAAACTAATGTTTTAACTAAATTTGGCACATATCCCTTCCCAAATCGACAAGGCAGAGTTCTTGATGCTTGATACCCCAAACATGCCTACCCTTTGCGTAGCCCAGAGCCAAGAGATACATACATCACTGTGCACTTGTGCACTGATGTTCAAAGAGATCCCTATCGGAAACGCACATGCTCAAAACAGCTCACGGTGCTTCCAGTTCATGCTCACCCGTCCTTTGTCTCTTTTCTTGCACGTACCCCTGCAATATGTGCAAAGCAACCTGGATTAGGGGCTGTGCTTCCACCTGCCACAAAATGCTGTCGCTGATTTCATTCTGCAGTGGAAATGCACACATGCTGTGGTTTGAACTCGCCTTCTCTAAATTCACATCGTTCCAAATATGTTGGGCTCCTAGTATGAACTTGGCACTTCTTGTTACAGACGTTGTAGGAAGAAAGCCTTGTGAGTCTACGGTGGGGGAAACTCAGAAGTCTAGTAAGTGCCTTTTTTAACGATAACGTCTGTTGGTCAGGAGACATTGGTTTTTGGTGAAATGTGCTGCGGTTCACGAAAGCTGATGCCTTTTAAGCAAATGGTCAGAAAAACATTACCAGGCTCCTGATTCCTAGCATGAAGTGAATTTGAAGCCATTCAACATTTTCATTCATTCATCCATCCATTCATTCTCTGCTGCTGCTGGTACTGTTTCAAAAAAGGAAGGTTCAGGTGGGGCTCTCTGTCACTCTCTCTCTCACACACACAGACACACACCCAACTTATGCACAACTTCTACAGCTGAAGGGTGAGTGGCTTCCTTACACCTGCTGTTCCTCCTGACCAAGCATTCCAACTCCTAGATCCTCTGGGGTAGCCCCCAAGGTGTGAAAGAGAAAATCTTGATATGCTAATTGGGTGGTGGTCACTCTAGAAGCCCTAATGTGTTATGTCACAAGAGTTGTTGGAAGTGGAATTCCCAGGAGGAACATTAAGGCTGTGTAGGTGTCAGGAACGTGGGTGAGGATTAGTGAGAGGGAAGTTGGAGTATTTCTGTGGTTATGTTTGCTTAAGCTCAAAGACTTCGCTTGGGAATAGAGAGCCAGTTTGGTCTAGTGGTGACGGCACCAGGCTAGAAAGCAGGAGACGTTGAGTTCAAGTCCTGCCTTAGGCAGGAAAGCTGGCTGGGTGACTTTGGGCCAGTCCTTCTCTCTCAGCCCAACCCACCTCACAGGGTTGTTGTTGTGGGGAAAATAGGAGGAGGAAGGAGTATTAGGTGTGTTCGCCACTTTGTGTTATTTATAAAAATAACGAAGGCAGAGTAAAAAAAATCTAAAAAAGAAAGAGCAGAGTTTGGTGCTACTAAAGAGAGAGAATGTCTCTTTTGTCAAACTTGACTTTTTTTGATTGCATGGCCATGTCTGTGTTGTTTTCCTGAAAACAATACCAAAAAAATATATATATTTTTTTCTGCTTAGATTTTTTTAGATTCTAGGCTAATGTTTCTCAACTTGGCAACTTTAAGATGTGTGGACTTCAATTCCCACTATTCCCTAGGCAGCATGCTGGCTGGGGAATTCTGGGAGTTGAAGTCCACATGTCTTAAAGTTGAGAAACCACGGAAGGTTAGACAAGGTTGTTCAGGAACGGCAGATTTCCCAGCCTGAGTCTTTCCAGATGGGTCAGACTTCAACTCCCATCATGCTGGTTGGGAATTAGAGGAGTTAAAGTCCGATGCAACTGGAAGGCCTTCAGTTTAGGAAGTCGTGCAAGTCTGTGTATCTGCATACCGCTACTAGAGAAAGATGAATCATTTATTCTCTACTTTCCTTGAAAATTTGGCAATGGTCATTTTCACGTCACTCAAAATTCCCCAAGAGGAACTGTTTTTCCCAGATGTTGCTGAAGGTCTGCTCTTGAAGGGTGTTGTTCAACCACATCTGGAGGACCAGTGTTCCCCTACTCCTATTCCCTGCACGCACACATATACAATAATGATGCTCAAAGGAAGAATAGCCAGCAATCTCTTTATGATTGGGTGGACTGCTGTGATGTCACAGAAGGGTCTAACAATGAACTGCTGTGATGTCACAGAAGAGTCTAACCAACCGGGCACGCTGCCAGCCCAACCGAAGGGCCTCGCCTCTTTCTCATTAGAAAGAAGCTTAGTGAAAAACCTAACAGCGCTTCGTTGGAACTAGGAACCTGGTAAATGATTTTTCTTAGCCAGAATCTTAAAAAAGACTCCATGCAAGGTCGCTCCAATATTAAGGAAAGTTGCTTTGTTGTGCTTTTACAATGCTGTTAGGTAACACTGAAACATTTATTAGCAGTGGAAACGGACGGCACGCGGGGATGAAGCAATAGCTGTTTGCAGTGTTGGCCGTCTCCAATTAGAAACCCTCCGTAAGGCTTGGAAATGCCTCTCCCAGAATACCCCAGCCTGGCTGGGGGATTCTGGGAGAGGCGTTTCCAATCGCAGCCAGCCCACCTGGGGTTTGGGAAGACCGGCCACAAAGGCCATGGATCCACTTGTAAAAGGAGTCATATTTGGCAGGGGGCTGGGCAGCCATGTACGTGGAATCAGATGGAAAAAGAAAGCAATTCTTCAGTGTGGGGGCCAGGCTATCGTTCCTAGATTTGAATGCGCTGACCTCCGGTTCACACTGGCACATCTACCCCGCACAGACACCCACTTTGCTCCTCCTCCTGTTTGCTGCCCAGAGCTGGCAAGCACAGGAAACCCGGGATGGGGGGGTGGGGAGCCCAGCAGCACAGTAGCCGTATCCCCTCCCTTCCTCTCCCCCCCTTTCCGCTTTCTCATCTCGCCACGGGGATCCAGTTTCGCCAGTTGCTTCCTTCCTTATTGCTGGTTTCATTGACGGTTGCAACATGAGGCCAGCTTTTTTGCCTTCCAGCAAACCGAGCGGCGGGGGGGGATCGCTTGCAGACGGGACATGCGTAACCTCGTGTTACCGGAAACGGCGGTTAATGTTGTGACTCTTATTTATTGTTTTAAGGGAGAGCCCACGGGCTCAAACCAGAATGAGAAAGGGGCAGAGGCGTATTTTTGGAAAAGCATTGCCGGGAACAGAGTTTCTCCAGCTTAGCACCTCGAAGATGGGTGGACTTCAACTCCCAGAATTCCCCAGCCAGCCATGCTGGCTGGGGAATTCTGGGAATTGAAGTCCACCTATCTTCAAGGTGCTAAGCTGGAGAAACACTGGCTGGCTGGGGAATTCTGGGAGTTGAACTCCACCCATCTTCAAGTTGCTAAGCTGGAGAAACACTGGTCTAGAACATGATCCAGACAGATTCAAGATGAGATCCAGGGGCTTCCTTCTTCCCTTCGCGTCTTGCCCATAAAAATCCAACCAAGATCCGTGCTCCACTTAAACCGCCTGGATCCGGCCAGCTTCCTCCCCAGGGACTCATTTCTGAAATCTCCTTCTTCTAACCGGGACAGAATTCTGTGCTGGGGGGTCGGGGGGGGGGTTAAGAAACGATCCATTGCAGGCAGGTGGGGCGCTCTGCACATGCCCCAAGGTGCTGTGTGTCCTTTCCTTTTTTAAAAGAGGAATGAGCCCTAGGGGGAAGAAGCTGGCTAGTTGGGGGGTTTGGTGCAGGTTAGGGGGGTACTAATGTTCTCCTAAAGGCCGTTGCACAGGAAGGGTTTTTCAGCGGGAAGAACAAACAGAGCTGCTCTCCAGCCTCTCTGAAACAATGACCTGCTTGCAGGGGGGGGCGGGGGGGTCCGTTGGCTTCCTCCAACTCGTTTCCTGCCAGGTTTTTCTCTGGTTTCCTCCATACCAGAGCCGGTGGGGAAGGGAAAAGTCGAAGAGCAGCTGGCGAAAAGGTGGGGCGAGGGCCTGCTTGGGGCTCTCCTGCAAGGAGAGCCCTTGGCCCGCGTAGCCCCCCCTCTCCACCGCCCCCCCACAGAACAATAGGCCAATTCTCCAGCCGGTCCCAGACACAATGGAGTGCCCAGCAACACCACCTCCCCGAGAAATGTCTGAGTCGCCTACATGTTGTGGGAATGGAGCCCGGCTGATCCGAGCAGAATAAAAAGCTCCGTGCTTCCTTGCTGGAATTTCAATCGAGGATATAAGGGTCTTTCTGCTACCTGCTGGTTTTTGGAGCGTCAGAATTAGGAGCAGCAGTGCCTCTGATCATGTGCAGAGGGCCTCCACTTCAACCCCTTGCCACTTGCTCCCCTACTGGAGGTCTGGAGCAAAGTTGCTTCCTCTGTTTCATTTTGGGCGCTGTTTATTGGTGCAGCCACGCGCCTACACAGAAAGGGATCAATATTTTATTTGTTTGGCTGTCTAATTAAGGCAAGCCATGTCAAAAACAGGCAGGGAAGGTTGCTCTTAAATATGAGGACTAGTCACATGAAAGAATACCAATGGAAAAGGAATCCACCTGGAGGGAATGAAATGGCGGGGGGAGCCAACCCATATTGGTTGAGATATGGCGGTTCAACTTTTCAACCTGGGCTTTTGTGTCTGCTTACTTGAAGGGTTAGGACAGGGGTGGGCGACTATGGCCTGTGGGCTCAATCTGGCCCACACAGGATCCCAACCTGGCTGGTATAGCTCTGAATCATCAGAGGGAGTCAGCTTTTGGGATGGAAAGCGGAGATGAAGCCCCAGCCGAAGTTGGTAAGGGCAAGGAGCAAGTTTCCGACTGCCCTGGCTTGGCACGGTTTCTGCCATCCGTGTGCCAAGAATGCGGAGGAAGTTTGGCATTGTGACTAAGCTGGCCAACAAGGAAACCTTTCCAGCCCCAAGGAATTGCTACCGAGGGTGGATTCCCAGGGAATGTATTGCAACTGAGGGAAGCCTGGCCAAATGTAAGAAAAACAAGGAGAAGACAAAGCTGGGTCGGAGCTAGTCTTGAAAGGGAGAGCGAGGTCCAAGCAAGGCTGCATTCACACAGCCAGTGTGGTGAAAGAGTCGAGGGCTGCGTTCGTATGACCTGCTGCGCTCGGTGGGTTTGAACCTGGGTTGTTGTTATTTCTTGAACTTTAGCTAGCTTAGTTTCATATGGTTCGGAGTATTGGGCAACAGCCACAAAATGGATTAATTCAATAACCAGCTCAAATGGGCTGTGTGAACACAATCTAAACAAAATTCATTATCTCCCACTCCAAATTATTAGGAGTTTGTTCATTCGTTCTCTCTCTCTCTCTCTTTCTTTCTCTCTTTTTCTTCTTCTCTTTCTCTCTCATGCACACACCCTGAGGACGCACAACAGCCCTGAGAGGTAGTCTAGGCCAAGAGAGGGTGATGGGCTGTGTCCTAGCAGGCATCTGCCCAAGTGAAGATTTCATCCAAGATCTCCCAGTCCTCTTCTGATGCAGCCACCACTACCACCACACCATTACTGTGCCCGCGAGCTGGGCCCATTGAAAGCTGCACAACGTACTTCAGAATAGACAAATATTGGCCAGCGCATCGTATGCTCTTGACATTCCTGGAAATAAGTCCCAACATCCAAATAAACAGCTGGAAACAAAGGTTGCCCTTGGACACTTCACCCAGTTAGTAGATAACTTAGAAGGAATTATAGGTTGTCCTCAGTTTAAGAACAAGTTCCGTTCCCAAGGTTTGTCCGTAAGTCGAATTTGTACGTAAGTCGGAACAGTATTCTCGTATAATACTATATAAGCAGTATTGTGTAATGAACTCAAACCATTGTGGATTTAACTCGAACGTTGCTACAGTAGGCTCCGATCTTAACTATGGGTAGTCCATAAACCTGGCATTTTTAACTTGGAGACAGGGAAGAGTTTCCAGACCTGGCTGTTAAAAAGCAAGACTTGCCTATCTCTGGGGTTGTCTGAAACGTTCCTCTTTTTCCTTCCACAGTTCTGCTGAGTGAATGGGTGGATGACGGCGATGTGAGCGGGAAGACCCTAAAGATCACCGATTTTGGGCTGGCCCGGGAATGGCACAAAACTACCAAAATGAGCGCGGCTGGGACTTACGCCTGGATGGCACCGGAGGTCATCAAAAACTCCACTTTTTCCCGGGGTAGCGACATTTGGAGGTAAGATGGGGAGACAGAATCAGGTTCCTTCAGATCAGTGTTTCCCAACCTCAGCCACTTTAAGATGTGTGGACTTCAACTGGCTGGGGAATTCTGCTGGCTGGCTGGGGAATTCTGGGAGTTGAAGTCCATACATCTTAAAGTGGCTGAGGTTGAGAAATACTGCTCTGGGTGGATCAAGGACCAGGGTTCGTAACCTTTTTGGCCACGGAGCTCTTTGACAATGTGGTGAAACCGGTGGACTCCTTCTTGGAAAAATGTATTTAAACGCATCAAATAAAATACTTAACTATCAACTGTATCACAGAGGAAGCCAGTGAGGCTCCAATATTGTTATCAACTTATTTAAAAACAACTCCAATGCAATCTATGTGGTTCTTTATTAATCAATATGATCAATGTAGATAGTGAGGTGGGTCGAAATGGAACATTTCTGCAGTCTAGAGGCCACCAGTGACTTATTGCCCATCAACCTATTGATTGCCTTATGTTATTATTCAAAAGCTACATTTCTGCTCGGGGTTAGTGAAAATCACACTGTAATTTCTTTGTCCTCCAGGTTCATGGATGAGAGAAATCTGCAGACCCCCAAAGGGGTCTGTGAATCTCAAATTAAGAGCCCCTGATCTCGAAATTTAGGTCCACAATGCTTCAAAAAGGGAGATTTTTACCTGCCCCCCAACACGCAGAGTTTTAAAATGACAAAAGTGTCTTCTCCTCCCCCCCCCCAAAGAACCCTCTTTGTTCATTTTTCTCTTGCTTGCAATGGAAGTTTCCAAGTTTCCCACACCGTCCCAGTTCTTAAACCTGGATTAACAAAACATGGTGGCTGCGTTCCCAGCGGTCAGACAAATAAACCATTGTCAGTTTTAACCAGATGGCCTGCTGCCTATAGCTTGCTAAGAACAAGGGTTAGGTTCCCACAACCTGCTCCGTCACAAAGCACCCAACATGATTTCAACCTCATCCAAGCCTCTTACGCCAAGCCGGCAATGTGTAAAATAAGCCATGGAAATAGGGCTCTGTCTGAAGATGCAGAACAACCATCTCAGGTTTACATTTTGCAAACCTTTAGCATGCAGGGAAGGTCTGGGTTCGATTCCTTCCAAGGATACAACCAGGCCTTCATGGCGTGCACTCAGAAGACAGTGGATGAGCGTGTAACTCCCAAAATCTCCATTTTTATCGACAAGGCAGTCGATAGCAATTGTCTTCTACTGTTCAATGCCATCGTCTTATTACAGAACCCCTTGTGGGGCTCTGCGTTCTGCATCCCTGTTGGACTGGCAGCTTTTTAATGCTTTGAAGGCACTGGGGGAATTAAGAAATTAAGTTGGCATGGCCCTGGTGACATTTTGAACCTCCTGAGTCCCCAGATTTATCCATTCCGGCTTCCCCCCATGGCTTCCGGTGTCCCAGCGAATTGCCCGGAAACGGGCCAGCTCTGCGCAAGGGGAGGAGCAGCCAAATTGGTCTCCGTTATTCTGGAATTCAGCAGCCTTTCTTTCCCTGCTTCCTTGTTCTTCCAGTTACGGGGTGCTGCTTTGGGAGCTGCTGACTGGCGAAGTTCCATACCGGGGAATTGATGGCCTGGCGGTGGCGTACGGGGTGGCCGTGAACAAGCTGACCCTTCCGATACCGTCCACGTGCCCGGAACCCTTTGCGCGTTTGATGACGGGTAAGAGAAAACATCCCAGAGGCTGGATTTGGGAATTTGCTCCACAGCTCTGGGACAAAAAAGTCTCTTTAAGATGCTTCCCTTCCCCTCTGTTTCCCCAGCTGAAATTTATGCTTACAGCCCCGTTCCCCAAATGATACCATCCTGGAGGGGTTGGACTGCCCATTATCCCCAGCCATTCTACCTAGAGGGTACAGTACAGGTTTAGGGAATGACTAGAATAGACGTGGAGTATCTCCTGCGTTTGATACTCATCTGAGTAACGAGTTAGGATGGGAAGCAAATAAATAAAACATAAAACGATAAGTTATCTTCTTGGATCATTTTTTCTTTTTCTTTTCGCTTTTGCATACATAGTTGTCATGTAACTAATCTCTGATAAACCTGCCAGTATTTTTCCTATTTACTTGATTGCTGGAAACAAAATACAACAAATATTGGAAAACATCATTATTCGCCTTTCCTACGTAAGCTGGTTAAAACATGGCGGGCTTTAGTCATTAGCAACTTCCTACAAAAAAGAACAGCTGTTTTAACTTGTAATGTTAATAATTTCCTTTCTCTTTGAAAACAATGTTCTGTTCTTAAAGGAAGAAGAACTGAATATATTTGGCTGGAAAAAAAAAGATGAACTAAAAAAAAACACTTACCAAAAATGCATCTAACTCTTATGGAAATAGGAAGGCGAGAAAGGGAGGAAAGAGAGGATGAGATAAAACAGTGATGCCCGGGAATCAAATCAATCATAAGTACTGAATTTAATCCTTTGGGCATCAAACTACTTAAAGGCAGAATGCATTTTATTTCTTTTCTTAATAAAAGCATTTCATTGCTGCTCTTACTTTGTTCTCTGGCCCCCAAATGTAGCTTTGTAATCTGGCTCTTTTTCCCCCTAAAGTATTTTAAATAAGGGCTCCTATTTTCTCTAAATGTTCACCAATTCTAACTTTAAGGCTCTTAAGCGCACGGGTATTAGGACAGGAGCACTTTATGGCAGAAACAACATTTCTAAGCTTTCCCAGGATCTCCTTGTGCTGGATTGCAATGTATTTTTGCAATGTTTGATTCATGTGTCTTTGTTTCGCGGTATTTGTGAGAAAGAACTTTATCCAAAATCCACGGAGCTTTTATGCAAATAAATGTTTGCACTGGAATTTGGGAACTTTCCGCCTTTTTGCATGTTTTTTAAATACCTGTGCTCTTTTCTTCCGTTTGCAACGGCAAAAAGCTTCTGTGTCCATGAAGTTAATAGGAGTCTCAACTTAATATCTTAAGCAATAAAATACATACATAAGCGTGTGTGTGTGTGTGTATTATAAATGTGTATGTGTAAATACACACACAAATATGCACACGTATACACACACATATGTATATATATTTATACACATACAGAAGTGATAGGGCAGTCACCAAAATAAATATCAGTCACTGCAATTTATTTTTATTATTAATCATTATTATCTCCTGCAGATACATCGTTATTACATTTTTAATTTTTTTTCATTAGTGTTGTTTTCGTGATTCACCGCCAGATTTTTACTGCTCTATTACTTCTGGGACCCCCTAGAATTTAAACAGTGATTTAAATGGTGATTTAAAAAAAGGAAAAGAATACTAAAGCTTAATGTCTTGAGCAATAATTTAAAAAAAAAGAATTCATACATTATTTAGACATTCAGCGCTCAACAAAATATTAAATGTGAAAAACCAGCAAAATAAAGAAATATTTCTTATTCACTCACGCACGCACACCTACAAGTAAAAGAAAAACATTGAGAGTATCTAGAATTACATTTGCAGTTTTAAGATTATATCTTAAGATCATCCTTGCCAGACTTGTGATCAACTCATTCGGTTGCCCTGAGCAAGCAAATCTTGCTGGAAGCGCTGGTGCTCCCACTGACCACTTTGGCTCCAATAAAGGTCCAGGTCTTTGTTCAGCCGCACTCCTCCTCCTCTGCTGGGCATCTGTTAGGAACATCAGCCGTGCCCTGCTGGAGCGGAGCCCTGGCCCACCCAGCCCAGCGCTCTGCTCCCCCAGGGGCCAGCCGACTGCCCAAGGAAGCCCACTCCTCTCCCGGCAGACGGCCATCAGGGGCTGTCCCGCTGCCATCAAGGCGAACAGCCCCTGATCCTTGGGAGTTCCAGGAATCGGTCCAACCCTTTTTGGCAGCCAGCCAAGCTGGTAGCCAGCACCACTTCATGCAGTATTGGAAGCTAGTTGTTGCCCTCACGGGGTTAACCAGATAGGAATCACCACCAGATGAACTAATTCTACAGTATTGTAAAGCTACATTAACAGATCTTGCAAGTCTGAAACTACAATTCTCCCCCTGTCTCCTTTACAACCTGAGAAACTAGAGAGGGTCCCTTCTGAGCCTCTTTCTCCACCCATTATGCAGCTGAGGACTATGCTCCCTCTTATCTGACCGTTCCCTTGGCAGCATCTCTTGGCCCAGTCTCCCAAGGTCCTTCCCACATGCCATTACAGCAGTCTCCATCTTCTCTTCTGTAACCTTTCAAGCTGTCTCTGAAGGAGAATGTGGTGCCTGTCTTACATACAGCTCTTAGCACATTCCTGGGCATGGGATTCAAACAGGTTCAGCCCCTCAAAGTTGCACAGTCTCCATGGGGCGGCTGATTAACCCCACCGACAGTAGTTTGACTTCTCTACCTTTTGTTTCCCTCCTCTGCCCCCTTCCATGTCGGTCCCGCTAGAGTGCTGGCAACAGGACCCGCACGCGCGCCCCAGCTTTGCCTCCATCCTGGCCCAGCTGACGGTTCTAGAAACTCAGGTGCTGTACGACCTGCCACAGGAATCCTTCCACTCCATGCAGGACGACTGGAAAGTAGAGATTCAGGACATGTTTGATGAGCTGCGTGCCAAAGAGAAGGTGAGGACCGGAGGGGAAAGGCTGGGGAGGGGGGCCCGTGTCCAAAGAGGGCTCAGACACTGTCGCGGTGCACGGAGGCAAAATGTGCATGTTTTACTTTTGACTAAAGGAGAACCATCTCTGGCTGTTTGCAGCCGTGCTCAACTAAAATAGGCTGGAGGCAGCAGATTTCCCACTCTTGCTTCAGCATCACTGGCTGAAAAGTTACAACAACAATAATAATAATATCCTAAATATTTGGAAGTTGTAAATTTACTGGCCTTCGCATCACTGATTTTGCAAAAAAAAAAAAATTACTTGGAACTTCCAGCATACTATGGCAATCCCTTTAGAACCCAAAATACCCAGTCTTAAGACTGTGAGGTCAGGAGCAATTGCAAATGAGTGGATTTTTGATTTGGGTGTAGTGGCTCTGTCTCATTTTCCCAGAACGCTCCAGGATGACTGGGTGGGGGATTCTGGGAAAAAAGAAAGGAGACTTTCAAAATCACTACCGTCGCAACCAGAAAATGAAGCTCAGAATAATCCCTCCTTGGTTTCGTTAGCCTAAACGCGGGACAGAGAGAAACCTGGATAGGCTTTCGAGATCCTGTTACTATAATAAAGCAGCATTGCTGGGACCCCTGCAGTGTCTGCTCTTGATCTGGCCTACCTTGGAGGGCTGACGGTACCACCAGAATCAGCCAACTTGGCAGCCTTGCAAGACGGGAAGATTTCACAAGATTTGGGGGGAGGGAGGGGACTTTGCACGGTCTCCCAGGACCATGTTGAAATTTTGCCCGCTCTGCCTTCCGTCTCCCGGGAACTCCCTGGGAACCCTGCGACGTCACGCGGGGGGCGACGCTTGGGAGCTTCCAAGCCGGCCCAGGAACGTCCCAGGTCTCCGCCCTGCAGCTGCCCCTTTTTGCCCTGTCTCGAGGCAGCACCCTTTGGCATCTGTTCCTCCCCAGGAGCTGCTGAGCCGCGAGGAAGAGCTGAAGCAGGCGGCGCTGAAACAGAAGTCCCAGGAGGAGTTCCTGCGCCAGCGGGAGCACGAGCTGGCCCAGTGGGAGCTGGAGGTCTTCGAGCGCGAACTCAGCCTCCTGATCCAGCAGATGAACCGCGACCGGCCCCACGTGAAGAAGCGGAAGGGGACCTTCAAGAGGAACAAGCTCAAAGGCCGGGACGGCGAGCGCATCAGCATGCCGCTCGGTAGGAGGGCGGAGGGGGAGGAACGGCAGGGTGGGAATTGGGGCCCCTGGAAAGGGGCTTGGGGGGGCTGTGGCCCACATCGCTCCTCTGAGTGCCCCTCCGATGCTTGGGCAGGTCCTGTCATTCATTTCAGTTTGCAATGGCAATGGACCACCATTCTCAGGGACTCTGGAAATACAGGTGTCACACTCAGGAATCCTGGGAAATACATGTGGTGCCCTCAGGGATTCTGGGAAAAACATGTGATACACTCAGGGATTCTGGGAAATGCATGTGGTGCACTCAGGAATCCTGGGAAATAAATGTACCCTTGGGGATTCTGGGAAAAACATGTGCAGTCAGGGATTCTGTGGTGCACTCAGGGATTCCTATAAAATAAATGTGGTACACTCAGGAATCCTGGGAAATAAATGTGGTGCCCTCGGGGATTCTGGGAAAAACATGTGATGCATTTAGGGATCCTGGGAAATAAATGTGGTGCACTCACCTGCCAGGAGACTGTGTTCAATCTGGGGGCAATTAAAAATGGCGCCCCTCCAACTCATTTGCTCCGTGTAGAGCAATCCTGTGTTGTCTGAGAAGTCCACTGTCTTATTCACCTTTGAAGAAAAATTACCATCAGTCCCAAAACAGGGTCGAATAAAACCGACCAAAGTGCCCCAGATCCCCATAGGAAAAAAAACAGGCAGAAGTCCAAAGTTTGGAACCTGCGGCGTTCCAGAAAAACGAGAAAAATCTTTCTAAATATCCCAAGTTAAAAGCAGGCAGAGTTCCCAAAGGTCAGATCGCACATCTGGATTCTGACAAGCGCAGAAGCGCGCAGGGACTCACCCAGCCGCGCCAGTTCATCCCAGATAGCAGGTAGATCTTTTGTTAATTTGACTCAGTTCAGTGCTGAGTTACCTGAGTTAACCCAACTGTTAACTGCCCAGAGTCGTGGAGGGTTGAGCGGCATACAACTTTAATAAATTATTATTATTATGGTTGGTCGCATAGTCGGCCAGATGTTTAGGCTAGATTTGGCATTTTTATCCACCGATCGAGTCGTTCCCAAGGACCTGGGATAGGCAGATGTTGTTGGATGGTGTCAAAGGTATCGTTGCAGGATGTAAACTATTCCACGCAAACCTGCCTTTTGCAATGGACCGATGGTGATTTTGTCAGTGCTGAAGGTCTTCAAGGGGTGCTCCAGATGTTTAGGGATTGCACCCAAGGCGGCTGCTGCTGCTGCTGCTGCTGCTCCTCCTCCTCCTCCTCCTCCTCCTCCTCCTCCTCCTCCTCCTCCTCCTCCTCCTCCTCCTCCTCCTCCTCTTCTTCTTCTTCTTCTTCTTCTTCTTCTTCTTCTTCTTCTTCTTCTTCTTCTTCTTCTTCTTCTTCTTCTTCTTCTTCTTCTTCTTCTTCTTCTTCTTCTTCTTCTTCTTCTTCTTCTTCTTCTTCTTCTTCTTCTTCTTCTTCTTCTTCTTCTTCCAGAGAAGGAGCATAATTGGAGCATTTGTACAGAAAACAACCCTTCTTTGGTTACTATGTGGTCACTAAGCATCAACAACTAGATGATACATAATCAACCAATCAATCAATCAGTCAATCAATCAAATGGGCATCTCTGCTTCATCCTTCAGGTGGATACTTAAGGATAAAGGGACTCCAGAGTTATCACACTAACAAGAAGCTGCAAGTCCAAAGTTTGGGACAGGAAAGGCGGCATTTGTAGACCAATTTATTTACTTTTTCTGGTTTTTATCCCATTTGTAGCGCACCCTTAACCAAACACATTGCCTGCCTGCATTTGTCAAATTCCCCTCCACGATCGACAGAAAATCAGTTGGGTTCTCACAAAGTTACGAAAGTGCCTCTGTTTTTTTGCAATAACTTTTTTATTTTTACTCATTAAGGAAAAGCATCAGGAAAAAAACAAACAAAGGGGGAAAAGAGGACAATACATGTATATAACTACATACAATTACATTACAATTAATGTATTGTTGTATTTTTGGGCCCCCCGTTTTGTTGGATTTGTGTCATTTTTAGATCATTTTAGTCTGGGCCAGTGTTTCTCAACCTTGGCAGCTTTAGGCTGTGTGGACTTCAATTCCCAGAATTCCCCAGCCAGCATGGTTGGCTGGGGAATTCTAGGAGTTGAAGTCCACACAGCCTAAAGCTGCCAAGGTTGAGAAACACTGGTCTGGGCTCTCTGTGTGGTTTTAGGTTTTATCTGTTTTTATGGATTTTTTTTTGTGGGGGGCAGGTTGTACTATGCCAGTCAGGGTCCGTCCAAGTTGGGCTGCTATAATAAATCTAAAGAAAAAATAAATCCCTAGCAATGTAACTCCTAACTCATCTATGCTGTTCCTGATTTTTTAAAAATTAATATCATCATCATTGCCGTTGCATGAGTTTTAACAAGAGGCGAGGGCTGAAGTGAGAATTCAAAAGAGGAGATTTAAAATAACAATTAAGGAAAATGAAAATAAAAAATAACTACATTTTAAAAACAGAGAGAATTTTTTTTTGCGTCTGTAAGAAAAAGGCTTCAAACTGCCCCCTCTTTTTTTTCCCTGACCCCTAACTGCTACTTAAATATTTTTACACCATGCTTTAAACTTCCACAACCATTCTGTTTAGCTCCTTTTAATAGTTTTTTAAACAGCTTCTCTTTTTCAGAATGACAAAAGTTCCTAACCAGGGCTAACGTGACCGAATGCCTCTGCTGGGTCTGGCCTGACCCTGATCAGCTGAAATGTGGTTTTCAACCTTTTTCTTCTTCCTTCTTTCAGATTTCAAGCACCGTATCACAGTTCAGGCGTCCCCGGGGTTGGACAAAAGGAAGGATATCTTTGACGCGGGAGCTGGTGGCTCTCCAACGTTCCCGCGATTCCGAGCTATCCAGTGTGAGTTGGCAATTGGATACTGGTTAGAATGGGCTGGTGGGGTAATTGACTCTCCCCCCCGCATCTTGAATTGTACATAGTCCTTTTATATAGTATTATTTTTTTAGCTAATTCAATAGGGATATTTATATTTTTACTGGTTTTAACGCTTGGATTTTAATTGTGAGCCGCCCAGGGTCACCCTCTGGGGGAGATGGGCGGCATATAAATTTAATAAATAATAAAATAATAAATCATCCAGTGTGAGTGGCGGGGATTTCCCTCCGTAGAGCTGAGTCAACCCCCAAAACACATCTCAACCAGCTTGGATGGTGAAAAGGTCCCCAAGAATTCCAGCTAGTGATTTCCTTGCAAAGAAGGCCCCCGTTGATGCACCCTTCGGGCAGCTCTTGAGGAGGGGGCTGGGAAGCGGGTGGGGGGCCTTTTGCACCCCCGTATTGTTTTGAGAACTTTCAGCCTTCTTAGCTATGTGAGAACTCACTCCCATGGGGGAAGCCATTCAGGAGGCATTGAAACCCGAATGCCCCCAGTTCACGCCTCTTACCTGCACCTCTCCAGAGATATTCTGGGGGGGGGGCTTTTATACCTCGATCAATGAGGGCGCACTGGCTGCCGGGCCCCGATTCGGGAGAGACGGTGCTCAGCTGCCTGTCTGCGGGTTGCAAAGCAGGGTTAAACGGAAGAAGCGGGCGATCCTAAGCCTGTTAAATGTGGTACGACAATGCTTGCCCGTTTTTTAATCCCCCTTGCAGTGGAACCGAGTGAGAACGATCCGAGCTGGAACCGCCAGCCGCCCCGCCGGGGAGATGAGTCCTGGAACGGCCACACCAAGACCCCTGGCTCCCCTAAAATGTGGGAGAGCAGTATACAGAATGGCAGGTAGAGACCATCTATCCCACCCCCATCGCCATCGGTTGGTGCAGTCACCTTCTCCCAATTACGGGATTGGATTGGGGCTCTGTTTAGGGGGAGGAGGGGGGTATCCTGACCCCATCTTGTGACTCTTTTTCCCCACAGCAGTAAAGTGATCCCTTTCTTGTTAGTTAAAGCAGTGTTTTTCAACCTCAGTCACTTGAAGATGTGTGGACTTCAACTCCCAGAATTCCCCAGCCAGCATGGCTGGCTGGGGAATTCTGGGAGTTGAAGTCCACACATCTTCAAGTGGCTGAGGCTGAGAAGTATACTTCTAGTGACTCTAAGGAAACATTTGTTGTTGCCTTGGAGATAATACGGAAGCAATTTGACTTTGTCACTTTCTTCCAGTGTATATTTTTTTACCTGGGATTTTCTGGTGGTCTCCCATCCACCTCTTAATCAAGTCTGCTCCTGTGTAGCATTTTCAAGGTCAGTTAAGGAGATGCCACCTAGGATATAAATTGGATCAATATTAGCTGCGGCAACAAAAATAAGCACATAAATAAATAAATGCTCCTACAGGTAAGGAAGACTATGACGAGGTAAGCGTTCAGGAAATAAAAATATTAATAAACCAAATGAGCGACTCCAGATCTGCAGGAGAGATTTTTGACCGAGTGGCCGAATAAGAACAGGGAGCAGCTGAGGTTGGCTTTCTTGTTAAGAGATTCAAGTCCAGAGTGCCCTCTGCATATGCACAGAGGCCATTTCAGGCCCAATCCCCATTTTATTGCCATGGGAAAAGATTGGGTAGGAAATTAAGGAAAATCTCCTTTAACTGTGTTCCCTGCTGCCAAATCAGAACAGACACATTATGCTAGTTGGAGAAAAACAGAATATTTTCCCTCTGTGTTGCTGGAAGAAGAAGAATCATTATTGGGGTCAACCCCCAGTCCATAAAACACCTGACATACATAAATCTTGTATGGCGAGATGGGCAGCGTATATACATTTGAAAAAAAATAAAATAAATAAGTCCGATCTCGATTATCCATTTAGGTAAACAGTTCAATCCAACAGCTGCGTGTCTTGCATATAATGTGACAACATCTGGCCACGCTTAAGGAAATTTTATTTATTTTTATTGATATTTCAAATGTGTCACCACCCCATTCAGTCATTTGAATCTGAAAGTAAGTCAAACTGGTCAGACTGAGATATTTAATTAGGTTAACCGCTCACGCCAGGGTCAGCATAAAACGAACGGTATAATAAAACCCATTGGGTGGATTCCGTGACCTGTTTCTGAATTGCCACCCGGTCCTTTTTCCTCCCCCAGGAGAAGATCGCGGCCAGAAGAGACCACGTGGTACATAGAACCGGGCGGGTCCCCTGTTCTTTCGCAGCCCCCTCCCCAGTCCAGCCAGAACGGTGAGCCTCTTCCTCCTCCTCCTGACTTGTTGCATTATAATTACTTTGGAATATTATTTAATGAAGAATTCTGATTTGGTGTCGATCCTGATTCATCCTCGCCACCCCAGTTAAAAAGCAATCAGGTTCAGATGGCATGGATGTACCCCACATTCTTGATCAGGCTAAACCAGTGTTTCTCAACCTTGGCAACTTCAAGAGGTGTGGACTTCAACTCCACTCCATTCCAAGACAAAAATGAGCGCTGCTCAATTTGAAATGATGGAGGTGACCATCTTTTTTTTTTTTCCCTTTTCCCTCCCCTTCGCCTTTCCTTTTATGCTGTGGCTTTTTTAGCAGCCTGATCTTGTTATTCTGTAAGCCCTTCACCCTGAACAGCGAGGTTAAATACTTCAGGGAAATTAAACAGACCCCAGTCCATAGGCCAATGACACTCTCCAATCTGGGTGTAAACGTTTGCCAAGTTGGCGCTTTACTGTTTCTCGCTGTCTCGCCCTTCCAGGCAACGTTTCCGTCGACTCTGCAGAATCCGAGGATCCAACGCCGGGAAGGCCGAGCGGCCCCCGATTCATCCAGCGGGCCCTGCTCAGGGGCTCTGCCTTGCTCGCCTCCCTCGGCTTGGGCCGAGAGTTGCCAACCCCCTCTCAGGAGGGGGCCATGGAGGGGCCAGCTAGCAGGAAGCCGTCCCCCAGAAGAGACCCCACCCCTGCCCTGGAAGTGGAGCCGTGCAAGGGTGATGCTGCCACGGATCTCCTGATTGACCTAGCCTCGGCGGGTGACAGGACCGCCTTGCCACCCCTCTGGATACAGGAATCACCCAGAGTCCCGCGGCTCGGGGAAAGCCGGGGCACAAAAACCCAGAAATGGGGTGAGTGGCAGAAGGGCTGCTGGGGGGGGGGTGGCTGGCAGGGAGCCGGGGAGGGGGAATTTGCCCCCTAAAACTAACCACCCCGGCTGCATTCACACAACCAAACCAAACCAGCCCCAAACCAACGTGAGTGTTGTGCGAATCAACCAAAAAAGGAGGCTGGGCTGGGTCAGAGGGAGGCAAAAGTTGTTCTTTTGATCTATTACAGTGTTTCTCAACCTTGGTGACTTGAAGATATCTGGACTTCAACTCCCAGAATTCCCCAGCCAGCAGCCTTTAAGATCGCCAAGGTTGAGAAACACTGATCTGTTAGTTTAATTGAGGTGAAATGGGTTAGTTTTAAATGCAGCTCATATGGGAACTTCTCAGCCGCCTTTGTAAAACAGCCCCGACTTGGTTATTGAACTAATTTAATTATCATTTAATTATCATTTAATTTAATTCTTATTTCCCCTCAGTTAGAAGCAGCCTAGTAGCACAAATTGGATTAAATGGTATAAGCTTTCCTGAGCAGCGGCTCAGATGGCACGTGGTTCCCGTGACTTCCTGTTTAGTCATCACTAAATTGAATATTTTCATTTCTGTTGGACTGAGGTTTACGGGGACTTGGTTCTCTCTCACGGGGACTTGGTTCTCTCTCAAACCAGCCTACCTGGCAGGGTTGTTTTTTGTCAGATCAAAACGTGGGGAGTCCCCCATATGTATCCCCTTGACTTCCCAAGGAAAAAAGTGTGGGGTAAATGTAATAAATCAAGAATGGTGGATAACGGGACCCCAACATTTGAAGGACCAGAAAGCCACGTCTGAGGGTGGTAGGGGGCACATATTGCCCACAAGCTGTGGGTTGATGCATTTATTTTCTTACTTAAATGCTTTTCATCTCACAGCAGTGACACTGGGCAGTGTGCAAAGTTAAAAGCAGCAATTAAGCAATCCAGATAGATGTCCGAGGTTGCAAACAGCAAATTCCAGTCTATAATAAAAACAGCATGAGTTTAACTTCCGAGCCCCGAGGCCTGGGGGAACAGCCAGGTCTTTAGCCTTTAAATATAGTTTGAACAATTTCTCTTTCTTAAAAATAGTCTAAACCAGTGCTTCTCAACCTCTGCAAGTTTAAGATATGTGGACTTCAACTCCCAGGATTCCCCAGCCACCATGCTTTAAGATGGGTGGACTTCAATTCCCAGAATTCCCCAGCCACCATGCTTTAAGATGGGTGGACTTCAATTCCCAGGATTCCCCAGCCAGCATGCTGGCTGGAGAATTCTGGGACTTGAAGTCCACCCATCTTAAAGTTCCTAACGTTGAGAAACACTGGTCTAAACCATCTCTACTTTAGATGCACCAGCTTGGGAATGTCTTCCCTGGATCAATCGCAGCTTTTGCTAACTTCTGCCTCCCCTCTCTTTCTGCAGATGGCGCTTTCCCATCTCCCTCCTCCCCTCGAAGCCCCCGGTCCCCTCGCCCGTCCCCTCACCCCACCCTCATTTCCCGCCCCCGCCCCTCCCCCATCCGCAGCCGGATCGACCCCTGGAGCTTCGTGTCGTCTGGACCCCGGGCCTCGCCAGGGGTCACCCCGATCCAGTCCCCCCGGCTGGGGCCACGCCAGCTCAAAGTCCCCGGTCCTGAAAGCACCAATCCCTTCGGGGGGCCCGGTCCGGATCCGTTCGCCTGGGGGGACTTTTCGACACCCGCCGACCCTTTTCTCGTGGCGTCCGCACGGGCAGTGCCAGAGACGCTCGGCCCGTCTCCCTTGACTTGCTGGACCTCCAGACCAGTCCCGACTCCGCAAGAGGATTTGCCAGCCCCATCGTGGTGGGGGGAGGCTTCCTGCCCCCCAGGAAGCGCGACTCCCAAATGACCAGGGTTGCACCTTCCAGGCACACTTTTTCAGGAAGCGGCCTGCTGTGCTGCGCTGTGCTGCGCTGGGACCAATGGCCTTTTGCGTGGCCGAAGACCAGGGGACCACAGACTGCTGTAAAACAAGGGAAGGAGATTAAAAAACTCGGATTGTTGGTTGCGAAAGCAGGAGGGGGAGACCCAAAGAGGGGTAACCTCCTCCCCATCTCAGTCCCTGCTGTGCAATGAACACTAAGCGGTCAGAGCCAGCGGTGGCGCACCTCGTTGTCCACTGTTAACGTTGCCATCCTGGTCACTCCTTAACAGGCAGCTATCTCGGTTCTCACCTGTGAGCCCTCACCCTTCCTCCCGTGCCAGTGGTTCTTCCCCATTTTGGGGGGGGGAACACCAGGATCATGCCCCCCACGTTCCTGGTTAGCTTTCCGCCCCCCCAAATTCCAGCTGACGGAGGCCTTCACGGTTTGCCCAGCAGGGCAGCTCGTCTTTTGCACACAAGCGGAGCCAAGGACAGGAGGGGATGGGGAAGAAACAAGGGTGGGGTCCGTGCAGCGCCTTTGCCCCCCCAGCAGCCCTTGTCTTTGGAGGCCAAAGCAAAAAGCCGAGAAAATTCTCGCAGGACCGAGGCAGACCCGAGCACTTTGAGTGTGCAATTCTACTGTGTCTTCTTTCCCCTACTTGAAATTCACGCGCGTGCCAGGCTCCCTCGTGCTGTTACCTCCTTCCCCGCACGCACACGCACTCCCACAAGCAGGGGGAGCCACCTGTGGTCAGGCCCGTCCCAGCACCGGACGGGCCGAGCCTGTGAAATGAGACCAAATAAACCTCTGGACATCGCCTTCCTGCGCGTGTGTCTGTTTCGAAACTCGGATCGGCCACCAGGCAGATGGGGGCCAGGGGTGGTTGGCGCATTTTTGCGCATGGAGGTTTCCCAGAGGTGCCTGCAAAAGTTGGAAAGCCATGTTGTGCTCGTGCCACATTTGCATTGGCACACGTGGGGGGCTTGCTCCTTATCCGCAGATAAATAACCTCTGAAAATACAGATGGGGGGGACTTCCCACTCCGGTTACATTCATGCAACATGCCAGCGGGTCGGGTGAAAACAACATGCAAAACTTGGTTGGCTTTAACTTGGATTAGGACTGGGGGTTCGGGGCATTGGGAGAACCTTTGTGTTACTTAATGGTTCTGGCGGACGGATTCAGTTCCCAGGGTAAACGTGTGGTGTGAATGCGGCCCGTTTGGATAGATTAGGGTCCAGTCCTTTGTGCGCATCTGTTAATTTAGTAGGAAGGGATGCATGCAAAGCGAAGGCAGCATTCTGCATTTATTAGAGCAGTGTTTCTCAACCTTCACAGCTTTAAGATATGTGGACTTCAACTCCCAGAATTCCCCAGCCAGCATGGCTGGCTGGGGAATTCTGGGAGTTGAAGTCCACATATCTTAAAGTTGTGAAGGTTGAGACTATTAGAATGATCTCGAGTGATAGCTACGCTGATTATGGGATGATCTGAATATTGAATACATCTGAAAAGGGCCAGACAAAGGCGCACTGTGCTAGCATAAAGTCGCATCACAGATGAAAGCTGGGAGAAGAGGCTCAAGCGTGGGTTCTGTATCACTTAGCCATGATTTAACATAGTTTACTGAATAAACCACTATTGGGTTCATTTACCCTGCAAAGCTGCAAACCATGGATTGACCCACAGAAGGCCTTCAAGGTTTTTTTGGTAACGGGCGGGGGGGGGAATGAAACCACCCAAAATCTTTAAAAAGCAACACGATCTTGCATGAGCTCTCGTGAGATTATATATTTTTTTTTTGCCATACTTTAAAAAAAAAATAGAACTTTTGTTTATAAACCACAATTGCCTTGGGCTATTCAACGTCTTACAGCTAATCCAATTGCATAAAGCTGGTGATAGAGGTGGAATTTGCCAAACCGACCAGCCTAAAATATAGTTAAGTTGCTGCTGATACAGAGCCAGCCACAATCTGCTTTATTCTGCAGGAATATTGTGCAGGAGCAAAATACGTATTAACTACAGCTTTTTTTGAACATGAAAGAACACGTCTTTATTTGGTCAATGGCCAGCAAATTGAAGAGAACAATGACAGAATAAAACAAATTGATAGAAGAATATGCGAAAAGATCACATAATATTACATTCACTCTCCTATAACCATATTAATATATTAATTACCTAAGTGATCCGTTTAAAAACTATTATTTTGAGTAAATATCAAATGTCGTATAATAATGCGATCTGCCTTTTAGTATATTGTTCTATCAGTTTGTTCTACTCTGTCATTGTCCTTAAATTTGCAGGTCATTGACCAAATAAAGGCATGTTCTTTTGTGTAGTGTGTGTGTGTGTGTGTGTGTGTGTTTCCATATAGTAAAAGACAAATCCAAAGAGGGAAAAGGAAAAGGAGGGAGGGAAAAGCGGTGCAAGAAAAGAAAAAGGGAAGGAAAACTAAAGAAACATATAAATGATTTCAAATCTTTTCAACTCTTCGGTACTATACAAGTCCTTTCAGCCCTTCATTGAATCCAAGTCTCTTAATCTTTAAATCCATAAATCATTTAATTTCTTCCTTCTTTCAGCAAAAAATCCATATAAGGTTTCCAGTCTTTGGAAAAAGTTTCTGTGTTTTTTTCCTCTGGCCAAGCAGGTCAGTTCTGCCATTTCTGCAAATTCTGCCATTTTCACAATCCACTCTTCCACTGTGGGAATGTCATCGTTCTTCCATCGCGGTGTATGCAATAATTTGGTTGCAGTTACTGTACACAAAATCAATCTACTATGAGGGGGGGTTTTTTTTCTAATTCACTGTCCATAAGTCCCAATAAGAAGAGTTCTGGTTTCTTTGCACTGCCTTAATGAGTTTTCAGTCAGGGCTCTGCACTCGTGTGTGTGCTGAAAACACCCTTTACGACTGAATCTGGAGCATTGTGCAACCACGTTTATTTCCTTCAATGCTGCTGATTGCACCAACCCAAAACACGGCTTAATTCACGGACCAAATTATAATATCTGGTATTTTCCTTTGTGGATCAGATTCCATTGGCCAGGCCTTCCAGGCAATTTGCAAATGATCTAGCTGGAAAGGCAACTTCCCATTCACTGAACCACAGCTGCATTAAAAAAGGAACTTCCCACCCATCCTCCTTCCAAAACTGAAATGAAGAAACTTTGGGAGAAGGCAGGACTTCTGCTAAATTTTAATACTGAAAATAGAAACCCTGGCTCAGAATTCTTTCGTTCTGGCAATGACCCGGTTCACACGGTGTGCTAAATCATGATTTGCTGACTCCATCTCCAACTCAAGAATTTGCAGGAAGGACCCAAAGGTGTAGCGAGTTACTGTAGAGGAGTCCAGCCCAAATATCGTCAGTGCCTGTCCTGGATGGTAGAACCTGGATCTAGTTTTGGAAACAAAACCCAGCTCTGCCGTGTGAAAATAATTGGGCTTGGTAGAAGTATGTAGGATTGGGAACCTGATTTTTGCATCCTAGATACCCTAGGGCGGGGTTCCTCAACCTTGGCGACTTGAAGAGGGGTGGACTTCAACTCCCAGAATTCCCCAGCCAGCCTTGGGAATTCTGGGAGTTGAAGTCCACCCCTCTTCAAGTCGCCAAGGTTGAGGAACCCTGCCCTAGTGGGATTTGCACAAGATAAAACGGATTTGGTCTGTTTGGGGCTCTTCTCGACACCTTGTGTGAAATAAGTGGGTCCATAAAACCATTCGTTCATTGGGCACTGAATGTTACGCAGACCCCGAAA